>NC_089648.1:9163500-9471500 GCF_037042795.1 Molothrus aeneus
AATATTTTCCTTTCAGTGCCTAGGCAAAAACAGAAGGAATGCCTAAGCTTCTAAACCTGTCCTTTAGATGTGTGGGAAACAAATCCTTGTTGTATCAGAATACATTTAAAACAAAGTAAGAGCATAAAGGAGAGACACAGGTTTTTCTGATGAGTAAAGAACAGAGAGCTCACACCATGTCCTGCTCCAGGACAAGGGTATATAGCAAGATACACAGAACAAATAAGGTATTTTCTATATGCTATTGTTTATGTCCTTTTCCTCTGTCTCTTCAATAGAAGCATGTAAACAGCAAATTCCCTGCTGTTGTGTTTTTTCATCACTTCCTTAAGATTTTTACATAAAATTGACAATTATCTTTGTTTTCTTCTTTATCAGATATTATACAAACACCTTGCACTTAACATCCATTTTCAGCTCAAACATTTGCAGCCAGCTTCCCCTGACACTGCAGTAAAACTGCCTTCATCAGAAAGCCAGATTTTCCATCACAGCCAAGATTCATCCTCAAAAGTGCCTCTACATTACTCAAGAAGTACTTCTACATGAGTCAAAATGCAATGTTCTTTAAAGAAAAAAAAAAGCAGTTTTATATCCAGCATAACTGAATATCAAATCAAAGCAAACTAACTAAGTTATTTACTCATCCTAGGATTAGCTATCCTACTGTCACTGAGGAATCATTGAAACCATGACCTACAGAGATGTTCTCATGCTTTTTCCTCATTCAAGTCTGGTTCTAGTACCCTGGAACATTAGATGAAGGAAAATGGGACAAAAAAACCCTTTTTTTCTGAAACAAAGTAATTTGGAGCCATTTTCAAAGAAGTGCTTGTTTGAAGACACAAAGGTTGGAGCAACAGGCACAAAATGGAAAACTTTAAAAAACAACAACAAAAGTATCTGTAAGTGATGAACATCTCTTGCCCATCCTGTCTAAAGTGCTAGCAGAGAGCAAATACTGCCATGAACATATTGCCTTTGACAAAGACAGAATGATGGTAATAATAAATGCGTGCAGACATGTTGCAAAGACTGTCAATCTTGGTATATTTACCTAATTCTTGCCCTGACTGAAGTTCACTATTAAACAAAGAAACAAATAAAACCAGCCTCACATATGTCTATAGCTGCTTCTGAAGACCTCCTGTAACAGGTAACATCACTTTTCCTGCAGTACAAAGTACTTATCTGCTATAGAAATCAGGAGAGTTCTTATCAGAAGAAACTAAAAGGAACAAAGTGTCATCTACTGCCTGCTATTCCAGCTTATTTTTTTGGCACTGCAGAATACACCTACAATTAAACTATTCTAATCCTTACATGAATCACGTTCTAAGACTTCAGTTATTATGTTCAAGAGACTTGAGACACACAGCTAAAACTTGTTACCAAAGTTTCCACTGCTAAAAAAGTTTCTTTGGATACCCAGCCAACATCCCCATTGTGAACTTTCATTCAATGGCTTCTCAGAGAATTATGTTTCTCTCATTAAGTTTTCCTGACAATGTTCATCTTGCCAATATTTTCCAAAAACTTCTTAATAACATATAAGGTAAGTTAGCACCCTACACTTCTCTATAGAAACAGTAAAAACAGTTCAAATGGGTTTTTGGCTGCAATGCATCTACTACAGCTATTGAAAATGCAGTAACAATTCACAGGAACTCTACTTTTAAATTTTGCTTGATAACAGAAGCAAAATCAAACCATCTCCCTCTGATTCCAGCAAAGAACAAGACTGATTTATATTTACAGTTTATTTTCTAGAAAGATAATGTGTCAAAAAGCAAGAACTTTTTTTTTTTTTCAGATTTTTCAGACGCTTCCTGAAAGGTTCAATAAAACGCACGTTTCTTTCCATATATGGGAAAGTCTTACCACTACAGAAGTAATTTGTCACTTAACACCTAATGAATCTTCTCCCACACAGAGGTCAGCACAGCCCCATGGCTGCAATCACATCATATTATGCTGGAGCAAGCATGGCCTCTCCTCTCAGTCCCTCTGTGTTTATCTGCAGCTGCATTTTGTCCATCAGTGCTCCCAAACCATCAAGTCTTGGAAAACCCTTTGGAAGCTGCTCCTGCTGTAGAGGTTCAACTATGGGCAGCTGTATGAGCAACCAGCAGAAGGTCCCAGGAAGCTTTCAACCTCCAAACTTGAGAGAGCCCAAACTGCCCCACAGGTTACACACTGCAACTCCTCTCACTCGGGGCAGGTAGAACACCTTGATGCCACCATGTGCCCTGAGAAGCTCTGGATGCCCCATCCTGGCAGGGCTCCTGGTTGGACTGGACAGGGCCCTGAGCAACCTGATTGAGTGGAGGGTGTCACCCCAGAATACCTGGCCACAGCTGGAACGGGATGATCTTTAAGGTCCCTCCCAAGTCAAACCACTCCATGATGCTATAATTTTACAACTGCAGATTGTAAATCCATCTTGGCTAACCCCTTGTTCTTATTTTTCTTTTCCAGAGCTGCCCAAGATTCTCAAGTCACAGGAGATTTGGGGTGAGAGGAAACAGGAAGATTAAATTGCTACCAAGTTACCAAGGCATGAACAGTAAAAGAAAACAAAGAGGGGCTCCAAAAAAAATGTGCATAAAGGCTTCTTGTACCTCATTTCATTCCCCATATCACCCTTTCAAAGTGACCTGCCCAACCTCTCTGAAATTGCCTCCTTAAAAACTAGAGTCCACAATAGATTCCTGAGCATTAACTCTGAAAATCTACTCACAACAGAAACTTGAAATATTATTTTAATATATACACAGAATGGTCAGGCAGGCAGCAGACTGCTGTGCCAGACTGAAATACAGCACATTGATAGAGCCCCATCCAAAACATCATTGGTGATGGCCCTAAAGAGGCAGCAGAGGTGAGAGTTCATCTAATTTTAAATATTTTTGCCTACACCACTAACATAGGCTTCAATTCTTTCAAAAAAAGTTAAAAAAAAGAGCACCATATCTGGGGACCAGTTCCTGTGGTGTCCTTTAAATAGTGGCTTCATGATGAGACAAATTACAGCTCTAGAGATACTGTGCATCACCACTACTTTAAAAGGAGACTTGAATACAGCATTCTGAGAGACAGATCTCATCTTCACAGTCTGTCTCAGTACAGTGAGCAGAAACACATCAAGAAGTGTTAAGATGGCTTTCAGCCCTTTAGGTCTGGGTTTCTTTTTAATAGGGACATTAGAACCATTAACAAAAAAAGTGTTTCTACAAAGTTCAGCCTCATTCCTAAGAAAAAAGCCACTCTAAAAAAATCACTTCAACAAAAAATAAACAGTATCTAATCACTAAGGATAACGATTTAGCCCTTAATGAGATTTTTATAGCCCCAGATTCAACCAGAAATTCAGTATTTCAAGTTACTTAAAACCTCAATGGACTAGATAAACATGCTTTTTAAAAGCACCAGGACAACCTGCTAAAGAAACCCAGAACATTAGTCTGCTGCACCTTGAGAATCCAACTCTCGCTTTAAGAAACAATATTCTCTCCAAAAAACTAGTGTGGGGAGAGAAGGGAAAAAAGTAAAGAAAACAAAAAACCTGGAAGGAAAGAATTTGAAGTAAGCTTAGTTGCTCATGATGGAATACACACACTGAAAGCTCAGGTTACTAAAATGTACACATTTTAATAGAGAATATACCAGCAGATTTGACAAATAAGAACTGGACATCAATGTTTTAAACCTCAGCCTTCTTAAAGAGTTATGTTGTGTCAGGTCTCCAATTGTTGGTGCTTGGCATCAATCTGACAGTCACCATCAGTTTATCACCTCACTGTAAAACTTTCATACCTTCTCTCAGTGAGCTCCCACAAGCAGCTCCTCCCAACACTGACTCCTTTTCTCTTCCTTCTGCATGGCCAGCTGACTCCTTCCTGTCCCCGGCACAACCACCTTACCCTTACTGCTCCTCACAGCCCAGCCAGCAAACGCCAGCTCTCCATCAGCTCACCCACTCCTAACACCCATCCTCACTGGACACAGCTGTGCCCTATTAAGGGCAGGGCTGTTCTTACTCTTTGGTAATTAGCACAGGTGCAACTGCTCAGGGGTGAGATTGGCTTCAGCACTATCTCTGTTCTCCTACAATCCATCCTCTGAAAATGTTCTATCACTTTCCAGCAGTTTTTTGACTGAATAAGCAGATCAGAAATTCTGGTGTGGTGTTAATATTTTCCTCACTGTTCTCTTTACAACATCATTCTTACCAAATAGTAAGGTTATTTGAAATTTTGAGGAAAGTAATTGAATGCTGAAGAAGTTCACCTCAAACAAAACTGAAAATCTTCCTGCACTGCTAGCCAGAACATAAAAACAATGAAGGAGGATATATGGATGGGTAGGTTGAACAGGCAATTGCAGGCACAGAAATTATTTCTTCTGCTGTCAATTCTGAGGAATTTAGAGAATAGGAAAGATGTGAATAGCAATTTTTGTGATCTCTCTGGAGATAACACACTTTTAGCTTTGTTAACAATACGGCTGAATAACTGTTTACTTTTTGTTGGCACATACTCATCTGACAACAATTTAAGAACATAAATTCTTCTGGGAGCATATCTTTGTCAAGTATTAATGGCACTAGTAACTTAAATTGACATCTATGTCATGCAGCCATGCATCTGTCAGTATAATAAAAATATAACTAAAAGATTAGTTGATATTGTCTGACTTTGGCAGCAGATGTTTGAGCTTATTTTGATGTAAAAAAGATTGAATATTTTTGTCAATACTTTCTAATTGTGAAATTTATTCAAGGAGACAACTTTATAACTGGCAGTACTGTAAGATGCAAGATACTCTATTGCCTCAGACACCATTTTTATTCATCAATAAAACATCATAAGAGGCAGCTGGTGAGCAGAGTAACAGTAATTTATGGAATGGAAGCTACATTTCTTCTACATGTTTTGTGAGACATCCTTACCTGTCACTGCATTTCGTTTCATCTTCTCTCGAGAAACCAGAGAGAACAAAGAGGAGTGAGATAACAGTTGCACCTTGTACATCCAAACATTTTTAGCAAGAGATGTGTTTGGGTGCCTTAAAGTAAAAAGCTTCAGGCTTAAAGATCATGAAGTCATTTTGCAGCAGGTATAGTAAATAAAACAGAATCACCACTCTGTTTAAAATGTTTCCCTGCATATAAAGCCACAGCAGTCAGGAGAGGTAAAATAACATTAAAACAACAGACTGGGCCAGATTGGCAAAGTTACGTCAGTGGCTAATGATGCAAAGCAGAGACTACTGGAAATCAGAAAAGCACTAGGCCTAAGTGGCCAAATAAGATTGCCTTAAAACACATAACCATACCCACAAAAGAGCTCCAGAATATGGGTGGAACAATTTACAGAAGATTTCTAAAAGCACGTTGCTCCTCTCCAGGTTTGCTTACTTTTAATGTGTGATTGAGAGCACATCATACTCTCAATAGATGCTCAAAAGACTTCAGCTTCATTCCTAAAAAATCTCCTTTTCTCCCTATAAAACCTCTCTGTAAATAGACACAAACGTTTACCCAGTCTCATTTTATTCATAATAGGAAGTACTAACTTCAAGCTCTCTTTCTAAAAAGCCAAGATTACTAGAAGCATGACCAAACAATTCAGCTCATGAAGTTTTCAGCATCTTTGTTTTAGCAAAACAGATGATGTGGGATACTACAGAAGGAATTGAGCTTTCCATGTCTTACCTTTTTTTTTTTAGATATGGAAACTGCACAGTACAAGTCAAAGATTAAAGAAAAAAAAACTAATGGAAGGCTTTGTGCAATTAGAAGCACAGGTTTTTTATTTGGAACCAATAAAATGGCTTTGTGGCTCACTTGTCACAACCTGTGATATTCTCTTCCCCACTCACAAATTCTCTACAGAGAACAGAGTTTTTTAAACTAAGGTTTGCTATCTTTGCAAATAAAGCAGTCATTGTCTGTAATTTCAAGCTTGTAAAAGGTATGTCAGAGGTAGATTAAGGGAAAAAAAAAATAATCAGCATACTAGTAAGTACTCTGGAGTTGATCCTGTCAAGGAAATTGCCTTCACAACATTCAGAATTCAATAAGGAAACAATAACTGTCATAAGGTCTCAGTTATTTTTCTTCTTCTAATACATTACCAACTCAATACATGATATGCATTTATGCAAGAAGGTTATTTTTAAAAGCTATATATTACATCCATTAAGCTTAATCAGTCATATGCAAAGCATCTCTGAAATCTGATATGATGAGTAAAAAAAAGCCACCAAATGCACCAAAGACCCACAGCAGGTAAGGCAGCAGACAGCAGCATGGGACAGAAATGAGCACACAGCTATCAGGATAACATCTTCAACTTGGCCTAATTGGAGGCATAACTTCAAAGCAGAGGGAGCAGAATGACAGGTTTTTTACCATACAGTGAAATACAGTAATTGCTCTAATGCAGGGTGAAAGAAAATTAACAGAAATTGAAGTTGACTAACACATCCTGAGAAAAATCCATGAGAGAAGGTGTTTGGCCCAGAGTACTTCCTAAATGCTGCTGTATAAACTTCCATGTGGACTGAAGTTTAGGCTGCAGCTTTAAAAGAAGCCTAAACTTTGCAGTTGCCTGAGGACTCCACCAAAATTGCTTCTTGGTGGGAAAGTCAGACAACCACAACAAGAAAATGTAACTTAAAAGAATATCCCAAAAACCAAATGAACTTGTTTTTTAAGAATGGTCTCAAACACAACTACACAAAGCACTTCCAGGTGAAATTTTTGCAAAAACAGCAGTTCACACTTTCCTACCAATGAAATCCATACTTCTCATACCCATCCAGTAGTATTAATTTCAGCTAGACAAGGCCATCTATTTCGAAAGAAAAGAAAGAAAGTGATGAAGAAGGAGAAGGTTTCCTGCCAGTGCCTCAAGAAGGACAGTTAGAAGAACCTGTTTGATGAGGCTGATGTCATCCTTGGGAGGGAGAAGACGACAGACTTGTTGAATCAGAACCTGCAGTTTGCAGGGAAGGACTCAGAAAAGGCTAAAAGTGGCTGGCCAGCACAGAAAGATCCATGGCCATGTTTTGTGTGTGCCCCTCGACAGAAACCATGCTCGTTCTCCCCTCATTCCTCTCATTTTGGGAAACATCAGAAAAGAACAAGCCAGGAACAGTTTCATTCTAAAATAGGGTGATAAATTGTCACATGCACTACAAGGGGAAAGAGATTAATTAAGATTTGATCCATTTTGTGCATCAGTTTGTGATTTGTTCAGCCACTTAAAAGTTGCCTTCTAGATCATTAAGGTATTTAACAATCTAGCTGAGCTGAAATGTAAAGCAACAGGAACTTCCTTCAGCACAGAATAATGAGGACAAAAATATTCAGGTCTACTAAAACCCATTCTTCATTACACAGTTTAGGCCATCTGTGTGGTTTGTAAATGCAACATTAAAGGGAATCAAAGTGCTGCAGTATATAATTAATCCATTTAAGTAGAATCATTATCAATATTTAAAAGCCTAGGCAAAAGAAAGTAAGACGTGGTCCAAGGTTCTACTAGCACAATTATAAAAACAGTTTTGGTAGTAATTGTTGCAAAATAATTAGTGAAATTTATAAAACTCAGGCATCTTTCCAGTATCCCAAAGGAACTAGAATATGTTATCTGGAGAACAGGAAAAAAAAATCAGACTGAAGTTCTTCAAGCTTTTGTTGCTTTTGTCTTTTCAAAATTACAGCCAGCTCTGAACCTACCAAAGTCTACCTGTATCTTATGACCTTTTTCTTCTATTTTTAAAACACAGCTATGGTACTTATGGTGTGGCTATATATAAATGAAACTAGGTTTCATTTCAATATTTTGCTACAAAAAACTGCCTAATATTTAACTTCTCCAAGAAAAATGTCGGACTGCAAAAAGCTTCATTAAAGCAACAGTTACCCTCTGAAAATGAAAACAAAAGGCAAGAAAAACTAATGTATTTCAGTCCTGAAACATTAATATTCAACATTCAGGCTTCAAATCAATTTTAAAAACCCTAATTTGTTATGAAATCAAAGACCACTGCTGGAAAGAAGCTACCTGGGGCCTTGTCCTGCCATTTCTCCATGGGGCTACCAGCAGGAAGAGTTTCCCTGTGGTGCAGGCACATCCCACTCTGCCCCTGTTTTATTCCCAGGCAAGTCAAGCAAGGGTGGTCATGGCTCCAGCTGCAGGGAGACCTCACTGGGTGTATTTTCAATTCAAAGTAGCACATGTCCACACCACTGTTTTTTCTTAGGGTAGTAACACTCATGAACAATCCATTAAAAAAAAAAAAAAAACAAACAAGAAAAAAGGCACACCTGATGTCCTACAAAACAGAAACAGCCCTGGTGTTTTTGTTTGGTATGGTTTGGTTTTTTTCAGCTACACGGACAAGACTTTACTTGCAACTTTTGCCTCCAAGTTAGAGGAAGGCAAGCTGTTATTGCATTGTTTTTGCAAGAGCAGCCTGGAAGGAAGATTTTGACAATGAATTACAAGCTCCTGCAAGCAACTAGCGCAGACTTGTAGGAGCTGAAGAGCCTGCAAAGCACTGAAGTTGACTTTAAAATGTGTCCAACTGGGTGAGTGTAACATGCTCTGCACATGATCATGTTGCATCACCTCTCTAATGATCCTTTCTTTATATAGCCTGAAATTAGAAGCAGCTCCTACTGTGGTCTGTGGGAGCCACATTACAGAAGAAACAGAGGATCTGGTTATGTATTTTAAAGTCGTGGGGGTGTTGTTTTCAAACACAGGCCCAAACTGTTCCTATAGGGCTAAATATTTGTCTAACAACAGTCATGTGTTCCTTTGTAAGGGAAAGTGGAACTTAATAACCTCAGTATTTCAGTCAAACCAGAAATAATGCATTATGGTAAAATATGGACTGGACATCATACACTGCCTCTAATAATATTGTCCCAAGTATTTCTTTATCCTGCTGTCAAATATACTATCCATACTTTTTCTTAACTGTCTGTTTCAAAAAGCTATAGCCTAAAAAAAATCTGGAGAAGACCATAAAAGACAGTAAGAATAAAGTGTAGCCATCAACTTACTCTATCAGAGACATCAGAAACTTCCCCTTTTATGATAAAAGTAAGTCAGCTTAGTCAGATCGATCATCCTCTCCATTTTACTGGTCTTGGAACGTACAGTCCATGACACATCTTAAAATGGAGAAACATAAACTAAAGTTTGAAAAAAAAATAGTGCTAGCTTACTGTTTTCACATTCTCTGAAAACTCTAAAAACTCTATTCAGGAACTTTAAAGAAAAGGAAGATCACAAATAATCAAAATGATGGGAAGGCCTGAAGATATTTTCAAAGGCATGACAGAGCCAAGAGCCCAGATGAAATCCCTGGCAATGACAGATTTTAGATGGTGTGGGACAATTCTTTGTTCCTGTCAGCTTGTGGAGGGTTTCTAATCTTTCCTAGCTGCAGATGCTCACAGTTTGTGATTTATCCCAACCACCATCAGCTCGAGCTGTGCTGTGTGGTTACTTCCCTAGCAAACAGTGCCCTGCACCCCATTTCCCTGGCCATCACCTGTGTGCCTGCCCTTTGTGCTCCCCATGGCTGCCTGAATAATAAAGCAATGAGTTGATTTGTTAAACTCTTAAGATCTCTCTTTAACACTACAATTACAGGCACTTCTTAAAGATAAGGCAGATTAAAGCTATCACCCAAAAATTTGCAGTAAACAGGCAACGCTGTTATAAGGTTGTGCATTCTAGCAGGTAGTATCTGGCAGAAGCAGCATTAAGGCTTTGATGAAAAATTTACTGAGGTTATGCTGGACAAGGAGGTTTCATTTTCTGTGAAGCACAGCAGGAGGGCAGGATGTTGCACTGTCAACACTGATAATGCCATGCAGACAGAAAAATAATCATCAAGCTGCAACTCCTAATCAATAACTTCATCATATAGGCACCAGTGGGTCATCCTTAGGATTTCATGTCCTTGCTTCCTGCTTATGCCACTGGTCAATTTAGATATGGAAATGTTGCCTGTATCAAGCAGGACACATGCCACCTTGTCATGTAGGGTGATTCCCAGTTAGGCAACATATTTCCATGGTCTAGATGAGCCAAGACTTCTGGATGCACAACACGTGTGGAAGACTGATCTCCCTCCAGAGCTGACGATGACAGGCAGGCACTGTCCGGTGGCAATGTGGGACATCTGTGTTTTGTGAACCCAAGACAGATGATATAAATTCACCCTCTGGTGGCCAAGATGCTTGTGGTTAATTTACCACCATCACCACAAGCACTTCCACCACAAATCCTTTCAGCCATAACCACTACCCAAAACCGCAAGAATTGCTCATACTTGCTATTTTTGCTACTTTTTTTTTTTCCATTGCTTCTAGTCACAGTGTGCCCACTAATTCAAGAGTAATATCAGCACATAAAACAAGTAATAGAACACATCTGCCCTTTGCCTGGGCCACAGCTCAATCAGAAGCTATTTTGTATAGCCTACAAAGTATTCTCACTGAGAGTTTCAATAAAAAGGACTGTGGCTTGTGAATCAGAGCTTAGGACTGAGAACAAGAGAGAAAAATCCTACAAACAATTTCTACAGATAAATAAACCAAAGATAAATTGGAGAAAGCTGATTAATCACTTCAAAGTATGCTGTCCTTTTTTTGTGCTGTTACTGAGCATTTTTAAAGTGCTCCTTGAATAAGGACTTCTATGTTTTTGGTTTACCAATCTTTCTGTTAGGCAAAAAGGAAGACAAATACATGTAGCTCAAAAACCCTGCTGGATGAACATTGGTTCAAAAACCACACTGGTCCAAGTTGAATCCTTTTTCTCAAAAATGCTGCAATATATACAGTCCATCTAGAGCAACTTTCTAATGCCTTGCAGTCAATGAGATGATATTTTAATGAGTTATTTTTCCTTCTATACTTTACCTCGAGGAAAAATAAAGATCTTAAGAAGCTCCAAGCTTTCACATAGACCATTTGAATCCAGGATTAGTATGTAACTCCCAGTGGTTTATTCCATGTCTAGGAAATATAAACAAGGATGGTATAATCTAATCTGTGCAGAGCAAACACTTCATTTCACTATTCTAATACTGCTAGAGTGATTTATGAGGCAGCTGAGTAATTCTGAAAAATGTACTAAGAAAACAAAGGCAAAATTAGGCAAAGTACAAACATTGTTTATATGAATACAGAGACCAGCAATGTCAAAGGATATCACAGGCATCTTATGCTACACATAAGCACATCTGTGAGGCAGGTAAAGTATGTTTTTATAGCTGTTCAGAAAAGAAAATGATGAATCATCTTTTATAGCTCTATATAAAATTACTTTTCTAGTGGCAATTAATAGAGAGAGGCCCCAGAACAGCAGTCACATGCTCTAACCATCAGGGAGAAATAAATTACATGACAATAAACCCTCCAAACTTTAGTGAATAGGGAGAATTCTGTTTTCTCATGAAAAGCAGCCACATCAATCCCACATTGTATATGCACGTCAGCAAAGAGATGGCCCAGTGGAGCTAGAGAGGATCTGCTGTACCCAAAGTATCAGGCAGAGAGACTGCAGTTCAAAGCCCACATGACCAAATACCCAGCACAAGTTTATGGTCATTATTAGCAGGAAAAGATGTCCTGATAATTTATCTCATGTATGCTGATAACATTTATCTCATAATGCTGGTATCATTCCTACCAATATGTACAAAACCCACCAACAGTCCCAAAATGTTACCAGAGTATTTTAGAGGCAGCAAAATCCACAGTGATCTGGCTGGAATAAGGGACTGCACTGGAGTATGGCTCTGTTCTTCCCCCAAAGTCTCAGGCAGTCTTTTCTTTATACTTAAAACAAATTAAATCTACTGCAATTAATGATTATAGTTTTTCCTTCAATCAGCCCATACTCCTCTAGGAAATTAACTTAGCTATTAAAAGCCTAAAGGCTGGAGAGGAACCTAGTTAGATGAGTTTTACCTCCTCTGTATTGCCTGTGTAATCAAATGCAGTTTCCCCACCAGTTTAATTCTAATCAGTTTAATTACTGAAAATTACAATGAAAAAAAACCCCTTAATTCTTACACGAGAACAAAGGAGAAAAGCTACACTTGGTAGCAGAAGACAACTGGGTGACTTTGATACTGCACATGAGGGAGAGGAGATGACCAAAAATAAAGACAAATTCCAATATTCCTTAGACAACAGCTATCAGACTGAGGGGGTGGAAATAGCAAGCTACAAGCCAAGAATAAAACTCAGCACAGACTACTTCCAAGATGTGAAGTTGTGGGGAGAGTTTATTACTTCAACATTGCAATGCCTTGATTATACAGGACTTGTGTCGATCCACTGAGTGTAATCTGTATTTCCTACTCAGTCTTTTGGCCCTATATAAAAGTCTTTTTGCTGTAATATAAAAATACTGAGATGAAAGGTGTCTTAAGCAAGTCTTTTGGACGCACATGGTGCTACATAGATACATTTAGAGAGAAAGTACATTTCCTTCACTTGATTTCCACAGCAAAGGTATTTCTTACTGCTATGAAACTCTGCATTTAAAAAGAAATTATTTCATGGTATGTTTCTCTTGTCTCTTGCCACAAAAAAAAACACCATTCCAATCAGAGCAATGAAAGGCAATATAATGCCTTTATTTCTTCTGAAATACCCAAAACATAAACCAAATCCATTCTTACATTGTATCTATTTCCCATTTCTCATTTTTCCTTTTGTCCATAATGGTTTTGCTGTCTACTTCACAATTCTAAGGACCTCAATCAAGGCCACTTTAAATCTTGTCCATCCAGATGACTAATCCCAGTAATCTCATTTAAACTGCTAGTTTACATTCTACTAATACTGCACAACCATCTAATCTGTGCAAGGAAGGGGCAGGAGCAGGCTGGTGACTCTTACTAGAAGACATTGCAATCCCTGTGCAAGCAGAACTGCCATAAATCAAGGATTGGTGCTAGTAAAACAGATAGTGACATTTTAAAGTCTAAAATACTGGAACAAGTTATTTTATTTTTGCTGAATTCACCAATCAGCCAGCCTTGCATTTTGCCATGTGCACTGCAGAAATGAGAAATTCTGTCTCACCACAAAAAATGCAATCCTTCTCCAAAAAGGAAACTTGTTAAATCCAAGGCAAGTTTTTAACTAATTATGTGCACAATCTTTTACTAATGGAGACTGGGGGGAGGCAGAGGGTAGATAAAATACCACAGAAGTATTCAGAAGCATCCTGGAATATGCTCAGAAACACGGAAAGGTGAACTATACAGATCTTACCAACAGGCAAGCCATGCATGTTCCTAGAGAAATATGTCGTGTCTCTTACAAAAAGGCCACATGGCTGCAAGACAGCAGATGTGCTTCTCACAAAGGCCCCTTCTGTGCCAAGATGTCTGTAGCCATGAAGTCTTTCAAAAGTCCCTCAGTTTGTAAAGATCTGCAGAAAGCAGCAGTATCTCTCTCTGAGCAAACACACACCAAGCCTTTGTCTGAGCCCCTCCTGGAGGGGCTATTTAATCAAGGTTGAGATAGGAACTCCTAGGGTGGAAAAACCTCCTACTTACCTTAAATGCAAGTCACTTATTCACCACTTTTGTTCAAAAGTGCCTGGCCTTGAACATTTTAAAGGCTGTAATGGGATCAAGCATATCTAAAAGAACAATAAATCTCAATCAAAGTTCAAACCAAGTTCTAAACTTAGATAAGGTGTCTGCACATATCCTTATGCACTCCCAATTGTTTTATCCCAATCAGCTGAGAAGGTATTTTACAAAACCCTTTCCCAAGTTTTTCCTAGACTTTCTTCTCTTAGAAGATGGGGAAAGCTACAGAGAAATACCTTGAAATTCCTGAAGGTTCTGACTTTTGAAGCACTCATTAAACATGCAGTGAATAAAATGGGGAAAGAACTTCAATATTCCAAAAGCATGGATCTACTAGCAGTAACTCCTTACTAGTTGATGGATATTTTCTGCCCCATTCATGATAAAATTTGGTTCTCCTCTGGAAGATCAGCAGTTAGAAAACAGAGGAAGAAGAGAGGAACAGAGGAGAAATAAAAAGCAAACAAAACCAAAACATGTATAGACCAAAAAAAAAAATCCAAAGAAACAAACAAGCAAAAAAAACCCTGAAACCACACACACACACACACACAAAAAAAAAATACAGCCAAGAAACAACCACAAGAAAGCACACAAAGGCAAGACCATAAAGTAAGATTTGCAAAAACTCTATCTCCTTTTTTTCTCCCAGAAGATACACCAATGTAGCTATACATTAAATTCACATTATTCATTTTAAGTACATGTTTAAAGAGCTATGGTTATAAAAGCTGCAACAGGTCCTGCAAGAAACAGTACAAAAATCAGCTGTGAAAGGGACCCTTCAGCATGAGCCCCTTTCCTGTGACAAACTGACAAAGACTCCACACAAACTGCATCTCACATGGCAGGACCAGACAACTGCTAAAAAGGCAATTGCATGATGTGTTCCACCATTACTTGTTAAAATTAATCTTTAAAATAAAAACATTGTATTTGCTTGAGGCACATAAGATAGTTCTTTAAAATGAAGGAAAAGCAGCTGAATTGGAATTGAAGCAGTCCAGGTTAATTTACAGGATATTAACGTCTGCTCTATCGCTGCCATTTCATTGAAGCTGAGAGCTGAAGTGTATAATGTCTGGTGCACAAAACAGACTTTCATAAAGACAAATTCACCTACTGGTGGGTCCAAAGTATCCTTGAGAAGAATAAATGCACTTAACCTGCATTTCCTAGAGGATGCATTCTAGAGGATGTCCTTTTGGAGGTCTGAGTCCCTTTCACCTAACCTATAAAGCTCCCATAGGATCCAGACAAAGCTCAGAGCTGCATGGAAAGCTCCCATGCCACAAATGCCACTAGGGTCACCACTGACAAAACAGCCAGGCTTAAAAAGATTAAATTCCCTAATCTGAGAAATGCCATTGAAGCAGAAGACCAGATAAGTCCTAAGAATAGTTTCAAAAAACAAATCTTGCAGCTCAGCAATTCCACTTTTTATGGTAAGGGATGTTACAACAGCTCCAGAGTGAATTCATATTTAAATAGAACTAAGTCCCCTCTTGCATCCTCCAACACATCCATCACTGTAACTTCAGCCTTTTCATAATTTAAATGAATAATCTTCAGCGCCTAAGTAGATCTTTAGTCTGTTTTGACAGACAAAATTAATACCTTCTGCAGTTACTGTTGGAAAGTACTAGAAGGCCCAGTGATCAGATGCTTTGACCTCCCCCCTCCAGCCAGTTATTCATGCTGTCAGCCAACTTCTGCAAGTCTCTGTCCCCAGCAGCCTGGCCAGGAGCAGCCCAGCCCAGCCCAGCCCAGCAGCCCCACTACAAGAGAGAAATGTAGGGCTATTATTGAGGAGAAAAAAGTTCTATGGATCTTTATGTCAAAGATGGGTTATTTGGGGGTTCTGCTTATTTATTTAGGGGGAGTTTGTGTGATTCCTGGGGCTGTCCTGTGCAGGCTGTCCTGTGATTCCTTGTGGGTCCCTTCCAACTCAGAATATTCTATGATTCTATGCATTCCAGTTCTACTAGTTAATTTTAATCTACGCATAATTTTTGTCTTGAAACTTTTGACCTATACTGAGCCCTGAGATCTATGAAGGGTAAAAAAACCAGACAACCCAGAAAAGGCTCAATTCTCTGCTTTCCCAAATCTATCAGACTCCCTAGTCACACCCCACTTTTCTAGCCAGTAAAAGAAAATGAGTGCAGGAAGAGCAGTAATGTTTTGATACTGTTGCCATGGTGTAAAAGTATTATTCCATACAGGAACTTTCACTATGTTTGTTGTCAAAATCATATTCAACAGGTAAAGGCACAGTACAAGCATGGGAGGCATCAGACCCTGACAGCTGGCAGCCTCGAGCCTTGATAAAGACCCAGCCAGCTGGAACTGAATCGTGCATTACTCCCTCAAGGTAATTGATAAAATGGCAAAATGTGTGATATTGGAAACTGGTAGTATTAATAAAAACAGGTTTTACCAATATTAATTAAGATGCTTGGTAAATACATTAGGAATGCTTTATTAACATAATCTATTTAATAATGGACTACAACCATTTGTTAATGGTACTGAATTCACATGTGAAAGAATTTGGTTTAAAAAATACAGTGAAAAAGGATGACATGCTCCACTTTAACACACTGTTTAAAAAACTCACCAGAAGGAACAAAACCCATGAGAAAAGATGCAAGACCTTGTTTATTCATGGAATATACTAAAGTCTGAGAACTATAAGAAAACTTGCTGCATCCCAAGGAAATCTTTATTAAAAACTATCATCTTTCATTTTGTTATACAAGAAATACTTTGAGAATTTACTCAGCTGCAGTTAAAAAAGCTGTAACTATAAATTCTGTATAGTATCATCTACTTATTAAATTCATCAAACTGAAAAAATATTAATTTCTTTTAGTGAAAAAGAGAACTATTAAAACATACAGCAGCTTTAAAAACTTGCAGGAGCACATATTTTTCCTCTGATATTCCTTTATTCTTTCTTTCATTTTATTCTTTTTATAAATGGCTGTATAGGTATCTCCAGAACATCGGGTTGAGATACTTTTATTACTATTCAGCTGCCTAATGATTTCACTTTCCATGATTTACACTTGGAAGAATGTAATAGCAAATACATGTAATGACAAAAAATGTTTGCTAAACCAGCCAAGTGCAACTAATGCTGCTGAAACCACACGGGCAGAAAGCAAATGGGGAATTGGTAAATGACAGTGTTTGGGAGATTAGATTCCACAGGATGTTCACAAATAATAATTTACCATAATGTGCTGCTCTCCTTGGTTCCCCAGGTAGCCATCAGTCTTCCTAGAAAGCAAGCTGGATGCAGCCACTGAACCTCCCATCCTGCAGAGCAAACTCCCTTTTTCCACTGGCTGTAAGAGGGATCCAGTCAGCTTTAGACCTACAGGCTTACAGCACTCTCACCATGCATATTCAGGGCTGCAAATCTGCATTCTGGAGAAGATTAAGAGACAGCTGGGAGCAATTTTCAAGATCTTAAAGCATAAGAGGCCCCAGTGGTTTGGGAGCAGATCAGCATGCTCACTCTGGTAGGATACAGTGAAACGACATGGTAGGGAAGCCCAGGCTCTCACCCACAGTAACACATGCACACACACAAATCCAGTGCTAGAGCTGCAGTGAGTCCTTGGCAGAAGCACACAGCAGGTACAGCGGGAGGATTCCAGCACTTGGCAGATACTGTCACAAGTGGAAATGCATCAGAGACTGACCCCAACCAGGTCTGCCCCCACCTGCACAAGTTAAAGTCAGCTTGCATGACCATGAAGTTAGCAGCTGTACTTCCACATGGTTCATGGTATCTTTCTGTCCTGAGACTCCAGCGAGGGATTGTCTTCTACAGCCATTTCACCCTTCCATGACTACAGTTATGCTTAAATTAAGACAGCTGCCAAAAAAACTACAAGCTGTAGTATTTCATTGAAAGCAACCCTTTGGGAACTGCTACTTCTGAGCAAAGAAATAATCTTGAGCCCAAATGAGGCATTGTTATCAGGGGCAATAAGCACTATTTGTCCAAGATTTTCTACCAGAGACAAAGATGTTGTCTCCACAGTTTTCTTTCATCTTGTCTCAGCTCTCATGTCTCTGATATCCCACTCATGGTTTCCCTCCCCCTTGATCTAATCCCTACATTTCTCCCCTTTCCAAGGCTGTACGTTATGACATTTTCTCACAATCACATCATTTCCAGGTACTTCTCTCTTTGGTTCCTCTCTCAGCTGCTTTCTACCTCTCCAGGTCTGTGTTGCCCAACCAGTTTATTTTTCTACACCCTTCAGCCCCCCCTCACTGCTCTCCTGAGCTGCTCTGTGCCCATTTGCTATCCAGCTTTCCACTGTGAGATGACATCTTGCCTTTCGGTTTCAGTGCATGCAGTTCCAGTAACCGGATTAAAGGGACTTAACTCAGAAAGAAGGCAAATATGTAAACAAGCAGCTATGAGATATAAGTACCTAACACAGGTTTCATTCAAGCAGCATGCATGTCTGAGAGAGCAACCCTTTTTTTTAATTGCCCCAATAAATATTGCCTGAAACTTCCCTTATTTTCTGTCTTTCGGGGTCATCCTTCAATAAAGACACCTCAAAACACTCCTGGGTTAAGTCAAGAAAAAAACTCCAAATTAATTTATCAGGGCTCTCTCTTGAGAGGGAATGCAGCTGCTAACTGGAAAACCTTATCTGATAGCCTGGGAGTTAAAAGGTCACAGGAGACTAGGAAGTAGCTGATTGAAGAATAGCCATTATCTTTTCCTATGCATTATGGTAATTTTTTTCAATCAAAATCAAAGCTCTTAAGAATATTTTACTGGACACCACATTGATCGTTTAAAATTTGTGCTGTGGAGTCTTATAAACCTTGGCAATATAATTATGAAACTGCAAACAGAGATGTGTTGTGGAATCATGCTGTTATTGAAAAACAAGTTTGTAAGACATAAATGGATATATATACATATATATATTCTTAAGATCAGATATTAAGGCATTTTTCAACAACTCAGATGTATAAGCAAAAAGTTTCACTTACCAAGACTCATCATAAATATTGAATTACTAAACAAACAACCTAAACTGGATATTGAATACCAAGCATTACCACAATGTGGAAAAACCTCTTGCTTCCCTTGAGACCGGACAATTTAATCAGCCTACAGGAAAGAAATACTGGAAAAGTTAAATTTAATGCTCAGTGAGTACTATTTTAACCTTCCTATTTCAGCAAGATTTAAGATTTGTCTCAGAAGAGTTATCTCTTCTCAAATTAACTTTACCCTCCCCATCCTTTCTTCTACTTATTTATGCAATTAACAACAAATAAACCTGCAAAATCCGTATCGAAATTCCATTTCCACTGTAGTATGTCAAACAACAGCCCTCCTCTTGCCATTAACTGGAAACTACCTTTTAGATTAAAGCCCCAAGTTTTTCTATTTATGACCATTTGTCTTGATTTTTCTCCTATATTTTCATGATGGAATGCCCATGGCAACTTCTAGGTTCTAGCCACAGAACAGTGACAGAAGACAGTCCAGAATTAACGATGGAATTGGAGGCTTTACTACATAAATTAACCTGCCAGTGTCCTGCCACCTGCTCTGCAGGAACTCCTCGGGGTGAAGTTGAGCTCTGTAACTCTGTGCAGTTCAGATTTTAAGTGATGTTTAAACCAGAAGCTTAACACTGTAATACATCATCTGGAAAGCATGTAGAGACTGAGCAGTTACATTTGAAAAATAATTCCATCTAACACTCCTTAAATAGGAAGGTAAAGCAAATGCACAGCACTTAACAGCGCAGATCAAGCCCTGCAGAAAACACCATGTGCACAGTTTAGCTCCAGGAAGGAATATGGTCTCTTCAGCCACTCTAAACTACCTCCAAATGCCACAGCAGATCTGGTGTGTGGATGTCAGTAGAGCTTCGATACTCACGGGCCCACAAGCTCTTCTGAAGCAAAACATGAGCAGGTCTTACTAAGAGGAGCTCACAAATTGTAATTATGGGAGAAGCACTCTGTCTTGAAAAGGAAGTGCTCAGAAGGCTCAGTTCAAATACACCAAAGTAGTTTTATTTCACATGGGTGGACCTAAAACAGCTATTTTCTCCACAGTGGGGAGAAAAAAAATATTTTCCCCTTATTTGTTCAGAAATAAAATTGTTGGGATACTCTCCACAAAACGCCACTTGTGAGGAAAACGAGACAGATTGGGAACAGCTTACACAAAGTGGAAAAACTCGGCATTTTGACACGTGGCACAACTCTGAGTGCAGCTTTCCTGCTGCTGACAGCAAGTCATGGAACAGCATGTGCTAACTCCTGCCTTCCACAGCAGTGTCAGCCCTCCCCGACCAACCACGGCACCATGGACAGTACAGAAATCATAGTTACAGAGCACTTGGCTTGTTTTCTCTGTGCTGTGTAGGATTTTGAAGGCCTGAGTCATTCCTTTATAAAGTTTAGTCCTTCCTCAGCACTACCCTCTAATGGTAATTACTCCCCCATAGGGTTTGTGTGCTACCCATCAGGATGTGGAAAAGGTGATCAGAGCATCTCAAAACTAAAAAGACAAAATATTGGCAAACTCACTTATCCTGTTTTCTCCTTAATTTAATTAATTTTACATAGCAAAACACGGCAATCCCAAGTACCCTGGCCTCTGAAACACCAGCAATGCTCAAAGCCACCAAGAGCCATAATGAGGAACAAGCCATGCATAAAATGTTTATCAGTGAAAGGCTCACCCAACCTTCAGCTCCACCTGCACCAAAAAGCACCAAGTTTAGTTAAATCTACAGAACAACTGATTTCACCCGAGTTCCAGGACTGCTGGGGGAAAAAAAAAAAAGCTTTAAAAGTTCAACTGCAGTTATTTTTGTTGTTGTTGTTCCAGCTTTACAGCATTGAACGAGAAAAACCTTTGGAGTACTTGAAGCACACACATCATTGCCCGTTTAACAAAACAAAAAGATGTCACTTGCATCTGGCAAAAACAAGGGTTAAATAAGTGGGAAGAAATAGCAAAGCATTAACTAAACACAGTGCTTTACACATAAAGCCGCCGACAATTGAAGGCATTAGCTGGGTGAATTCCTGGCTGATAATAATATTGACTCCCAAAAAGCATGACTTTAAAGGCTATGAATTTCTAAACCACTGCCTCCAAGAGGCTTAGAAGGTCAAGGACCACTTCTCCAAGTACTACCACAACAGCCTCACCCTTGTCAATGGAAAACTTGCTGGTTGACTGATGAGCCTAAGGAAGAGATGTTCAGGCTAGGCCCAGTTTTCCAGAAAGAAAAAATACTGTGGGCAAAATAGGGGTTTTGGTGTTTTTGTTGGGCTTCTTTATTTAGATGGAGATACAGTGAAGGTGCATCTCTTTGAGTTGCTTAACCAAAAAACAATCCTATGGTAATATCCTCCCAGACAATTCCAAAAGGAATATAATTTCTACGAATTTGCAAGCATCTTTATCTTAGCAGCCATGTCAGCCTTCCTTGGGAATGCCACTGCATTTTGGTATGTTTTGTTATGTTTCATTTGCATCTTTGCTTTCTCCTTTGACAAGGAGAGAAAAAACTTCTTTCTCCAAGGCAGGTGCTCCTCCTTTCTTCTACACCTGGGGTAATGAACTGAAGGATATATTTCAGAAGCTATGCCTGTAACAGTGGTCAAAAGCCTACTACTTAGAAGTACTTACAGTATTATTTAAGAAAGATTTTCTTGTTATTAATATAATGTACACACATAAAATAAGATAGTGGAATCCAACTTGGGTACTTAAATAATCAATTCACTTCACTGACTCATTATTTAAGAGTTTTTATATGAGTTATCAGCTAAATCACAATCACTGTAACTTTTTTCAGGATACCTCAGGATTATCCAAAGTGAAGTTCTGAAATTTGACAGAAATTAAGAGTGCAAGTTACACACATAAATAGTAAAGAGTTTTCTACACTCCATCATCCAATATGGAAAATATGCCAGTTACTCTTAAATTCTAATTAAAAGGAGTAAACACTGATTGCCAGAGAATGTGCAACTTGTTTAACAGATATTCCCCCATACTTTCCCAGCCACTGAAGATGATTATTCACACAGACAATTCTAGGAAATCTATTTCAGCATGTTTTATTATGGACTAAAACTGAACCCACACTCTGCAACAATGGAAAAATTGTTAACAACACTGCCTCTAGAGAGGGCTGGGTTTGTGTTTAAGACCCTAATTAGCTGGCTTTCCATCACACTATTTTTTGCTGTTGGCTTCAGTGCTATCAGTTCTAATTAAAAACATGAAGCATTACGACCCACCTCTACAAATCAATTCCTAAATCATTGCAATGTAAGTCATTGTCCAAGTATATATATCTTAAATATTACAAGTGTTGTCTAGGCTTCATGGGCAATCATAATTCCTCTCTGATTTTTCTTTCTAAAGCAGCCTTGCCTTTCCAATCCTGAAAATATAACACTTAATTGCCTGTGTCAGACTGAGTGTCTCTGCTGCTTCTGCCACTAACTAGAAGTCTAAACAACTCCGTGGTCCTAACAGACTGTGGAGAAAACCCACCCAAAAACTATCGCTTACAATTTAAGGGAATCACAGCCTTCTAAGTGCAACCACGTTGTCTGCTCCTCCACCAGGAAGAGAGAGCCCTGTGACAGCATCTAAGGGCAAAGCAGATGACATTTTCATCCTTCATAAGTGCTGCTGGACCACTGTGTGCTGCCTCCAGGTCACAGTGGCCCAGATCAGTGGTTTTGTTCCCTTAATTAAGTGTGGTGAGGACCCAAGTAAACTCTGCAGCCTCCTCCCTGTCCTTTCCCCATGTTCATTGCTCAGACACACATTTCTGCAATATAAGGGCCAGGTCATGCTACTCTGTGCCTGTACAAGCAAGTGTGGACTCTACACACCTTCTTTAAAAATTCTAACTTACTACAACCCAAAAATTTTGCAAAACTCTGCAAATTTTGATGGAGTTTGATAGGATTTTTCATAATCATACTGTTTCAATATTCCAATGGCTGGACAAATGGAAGTTAAAGACCTCCATGCTCCCAGTTCCATAAACACTTCTTTGATTTACAGCCTCAGAAACTGAAAAAGAAAGATCCAAAAGCCTATTCTTTCAAGAAGAGAGGAAAGGAAATCAATATCTATTCTGCCTCTACAAATTCAAGTCCTCCAAAGACAGAGGGTCAGTATAATGAAGCAACTGACTGAAGTAAAAATGAGGCTCCATGTGCCATTTATTCCCAAAGATGATCCAGCATGCATACTTCGTACTTTTCAGCAAGGCTTGTTTGACACTAACATGGAGGCTACTGGAGAGTTCCAAGTCCACGTTGCCTTGTACATACAGCTTCTTACTGGACTGTGTTTTAACCTGCCCCCTGCAACTGCCTTTTCCACATCCTGCTTCCAGGAAACGAGTGCTCCTGCTGACAAGCTAATCTCAGCTAAAAAAGACAGGCTGCCACTTCGTACAGAAGCAGCACAACAAGATCTGAAAGGTCCTGCCCTCAGGAGAAGCACTCGTTCCTCCCCTTTCCATGCACCAGCCTGGGAATGGAGCAGAGTAGCCCCAACCCCAGGGAAAGCGCTGATGCTGGCACAGGGCATGGAGAGCAGCGAGGCAGGAACTCAGGGGCACCAAACAGGGAGCAGGGAATGCAAGTCCTGAGAAAAACCAAGCACTGAGGTCTCCCACTCCCCTCCAGATGTTCCCACCTGTGCCTTTCGTGCTGGGCAAAGCATGGGATAAGAAACAGACGTTGTAATGCCTTTCAAGCCTCTGTAAGAGCACAAACTTAGAGGTCCTGCCCTATTCTTCCTTCCAGCACTTCTTTGTCTTCTTGTTGAAACTCAGCGTTCTTCTGCAGAGAGGGAAGAGACAATAGCCAGATATGACAGGTATGTGACTGGTCTACAGACTTCTTCCCCCATACCACCAAAGGATTCTTCTGATAGACTTTGTTTTCTGCCATTTGCTGGTTAGTTTTTGTAACTGACCTTTCACACATGTCAGATGGTGTTCTGGAAGGAAAGACCCTAAGAACTGCAGTACTCTTTCAAAGCAAAGACCCACTAGGCCTAAGATCCTACTTCTAACAGAGACATGAAAAGATGACCAAGAACAGGATAACCAAGCACAATATTCCCAAAAAGTTACTCTTATTAATACTCCACATACTTGCTTTTAGTTTCCAAATAATCCCCAGTGACTTTCTCATCCATGAACTCATCCAGCCTCTCCTTAAATCAAAAGCAACTGCAATACCATTTGGCAACAAGTTTCACATGCCTTGTACTCATTGCACAGCAAGTCTGGCTCCTGCACACTTTAAACCTGGCACTGGCTCTATTTATGCAGGTGTTAGAAGTTTTATTTTTTTATTACACTTCTTAATAACTTATTCAGAACATAAAATGCTTACAGTCCTCAGCTTTACCAAGCTGTGTTCAGCATAATGACATTACATCTGCCACTGTGCACACCAAAACCATTTCAGCCAACCATTTACACCATTAGTAATTCACCTTTTTCACTCTTCACAAAGTTTGGGAAAGAGTGGTTTTATCTTAAGGCAAAATATTTACATTGCCAACAAGAAGGCTGTATGAAAGTTTGCTGTTGCATTGATTTCTCCAGTTGAGAGAGGTGGGGAGCATTCACAGCATTTTGTATATCCCTACCCAAAATTCCACAGAAATGAGCTCAGTAGACATTTTTGCTATGTGCCTCACATATAGCGATTACATTAAAGATATTTCACATCTTTTCCATCTTCAGTTTTAACGTAAGGGTTTGCTTTTCCTTTTCTAATTTGCAGATTGTCAATGGTACAGACCTTATCCTGGAAGACATCAGATGCAAAGTATGCAAATGGAAAGACCTCCAGAAATGCTCCACTTAAGGAAAGACAAGTGAGCCTGAAACACCTTCAGAAGAAAAAAGGCACTAAATGTAATCAGCTTAAATTCTTTCGGTACTTTTAAATTCATTAGTATTTCCAGGTAGTGCTACAAGTAATGCTGAAGGGCTCTTGGAGAACAGAGGATCTTGGGTAAAGCAAGTATTTGCTATAATTTGATTCTGATGAGAACAAAATAGATGGAATTGTCTGGAATATATTTATAGCAAAAAGACTTTATTAATCACAGCTTTTTGACCCGATCATACTGGCATACAGGTAGGCAACTTGTCTCTACAACCTCTTCTTTAACTGATGACAATATGAGAACAAATCAATTTGAATAAGAAAATGTTACTTCATTAAGAAAACTCCTGCTATTTTCCTATTGCATGAAACAAATTTCATCTGACAAGTATGAGGTTAAGACTTTCACGTATGTAGAATTTTAACACATTAAAGAACTTCACTTGAATACTTATACTCAATTTTAGACATGAAACTTGCATAATAACATACAAAGACAGCTATATTTCAATAAAAATATTAAATTTTATAAATATCTTTTAATCTGTGCAACTCTTCTTCATTAAAAGCTTATGCCACCAATATGCAATTTATTTTGATTATATTAAATATAAAACCAAAGTCCTTTGTTCAATCTTTTGAAAAAAAGATTATGATGATTTGCCTTTCCCCAAAATTTCAGACCTATCAACCTCTCTGGCAAAGTCAATGTAATGAACACAGTTTAAAAAATCTATTTCTATTGATGCCATCTACACCTTTTTTCAAAGCAAAAATATTCCAATCAGGGAATAATCTAATAAGAAACAGAAAGAAACACATTAATAATTTAAATTAGTCTTGTGAGTCGAACCAATACAAACAGTCTAATCAACTAGCAATAAGTAAATAAGAATTACTGAAGGAGTGGGCCAGTTTAGGTTATGGTTTTGGACTTCCACATTAATGTTCAGTTCAGGAAAATGAGCAACTCAGCCCAGTGCTCAGAGCCCCATCCTCCAGTCTTTTGCACAACACTGAAACTCAGACAAACCCAAGATTCAGATTACAAAGAGGCAGATTTCTTCTCTGCTGTCAACACTTCTGTATTTCTGTTGGTTGGCTGGACTCCTTGATCTCCAAGGAATCATCCCGAAGACTCCAGGCAGATACACAACCGGAAGAGCAAAGAATATTTAAGCAGCAGAATTGCTCAGTGGGAACGTGTAGGTGTTTGTCTGCAACACTGAGATTCTGATGTTGTTTTATTTTCAAGCTCCTTTCTAGCCTGAACAGGTTAGATTTAAAAACAGGCCTTAAAGCAGTAAGCTATTTCAACTGAATTATGATTCTAATCATTAAATGATTGACCAAAGTTGTTGTTTTGGCATTCACCTGAAAGTAAGCAAAGAAAACTAGATAATTTTGTACTGTACTTTTCTTTTTGTTTTGTTTGGTTTTGTTTGTTTTTTTTTTAATTATATGTTTCTTGAAAGCAAGGTAAGTGTTGATTTGATCCCAAAGCAATATTCAGCGTGTATTGTGTCAAGCAGGCACTTCTCCCCTGAAGGATGGTCTAATCCATGTTAGAACATCTCTGATACTGGAAATTAGGAAATGAAAATTCTTTGTTCTTCATGGTTACCAGCATTTCAGTGCAAATCCCTTCTGCTTTGTGTATTATAGCACAGCAATATTATTCCATACATTTTTCCAGAAGTCTTCATGATACACTCCCAGATTTAAGAGGAGACAAGCTCTGGTATCAGAATATTCACCTGAAAACTGATTTCTGACATCCAGTGCCATTTATATAACATACACTTCAACTGCAATGTTTGGGACTTAAAAATCAAACAGGGAAAAATACTGTAACACTTTTGAAATGATCCTAGCTTGGTGCAAGGGTGTCTTACTACAGATTAAATACTGTTTTCCTCAACATATCTGTTCTGATCCCACTGCATGTCCTTTCCTGTTGGCAATAAAGGGTTGCTGTGGCACACCATGTATTTGAGCCCATTTTCACCACCACAGAATTTGCAGATGATGCTCAGATGCAGACGACTATGCCAAGAAGGTGAAAGAGAAGAAGACTTAGAAGACTTAGTGTCCACTTAAGTGAAGTGACATCTTGCAGCTGAAGTGGAAACTCTAGCAAGACCTGTATCAGCCTAATGAATGGCATTACACACCTGCAACATTTGGGACAGATGTAATCAGCAATATTTTTCTTCCTTCTTGAGTCATTTCCATCATTAAAAATAACTCTGAAAGACTGACTGTTTCCTAAATTAATTCTTCAATAGATTCATCACAACAGATGGTTTGTTCACTCCCAAACACCAGCTTCAAGCAAGGGAAAGACAAACAGCAACAGTGCAGTAACCACATATATAATGTCTTGGAGCACCTCCTAAATTGGAAACTCAGGACAGAAAAAAAGAAAAAAAGTACCACAAATATTAACAGGGCAGAACTAATGTCTGTAGAATCCAGCAAACTTGTCACATCACCTTGGGAATATATTATTTTGCTTAGCATCCAAAACTTCTTTAAGTAACACAATTTATTGCTTCAAATCTTATTATAACACCCAACTAGCAAATGCTTCTAAAATGCTTCGTAACATGCACCTTACAAGGTCTGAACTTTAAAAACTTAAAATCAAAATTACAATCTTTTATCTGACTGCTTTGCAGAGACTAGAATTCGGCTGGGATTGTATTTTCTGTTATGCCAAATGTCCCACATCTAAATCCCTTCATATTTTGAAGTGGAAAAAAGCCAAAAGACAGTCACAAGCTTCCGCAGCTCATTTCTGGTAACAGAAAAAAATGTCTTACTTTTTAGTTTCAGTGAAACATTTTGTTCTAGATATACATATATATATATATTTTAATACAAGCTTATGCTAGCAAAAATGAGAACTAGGAAGCTGTTTTAGATCCAACCATGTCATGCTAAGACAGTTTTGGGTTTTTTCTCCTAGAAGCAGAAATTCTCCATCAGCTACAACTCTCTTTCCATCAGAATTTAGCATTTCATCACACAACCCTCTCCTAAAGGAAGATCAGTCCTCCAGTACTTGAAATTGCAAACAAGCTTCCAGGCCACTGGAAAACCTGTTGGCATTACTGTTAAAGAAAAGAAATAAACACCTTTCCTGTCGAACATAACCTAATCTGTTGAATTTCTGTACAAGGCATTCTGGAGTTCAGTAAAATAGTTTCCAAATAAAAGCCAACACTGGAATGAGGATTTGTGCCTTGAAATCACACCTTTGTACTTAGGAGACACACATTTGAAAGATCCTGCAGCCTGATCCCAATAGGACTAGCCATTATACTTGTATAATTTCTTTCCATCTGTAATTCAGTGCATTAGGTAATGAGCTCTGGAAATTTGCACTTTCTTTTTTTTTTTTTTTTTTTTAACTGCTTTAAATCACATCAGAGACAACAGACAAAACTGAATAACCTGCTTACTCTTTTACAAAGTATTTCCATCCAATTATGAGCTCAACAACCATTTCATAGCTCTGGTAAAAATAAAAAATGACGCAGCCACAGAATAAAGCCCAAGACCATAAAACTCAACTGCATTGTATTTGGCTTATTTCTTTCAGAGAGATTAACAAGAGTTACACAATTTACAGCTACTTAAACACAACTCTCACTGCATAAATAGCCAACATCACTGTTTCACACCGTTGACAATAATTTCTATCACAAAAGAGATATGATGATCCAATCTGCCAGTCTTTGCCATTCAAAGGATCTGGCATACTGCTATGTCTAAAATGAACCTGAAAATGAAAAGAAAAACAACAAACCTATACCTGTTTTGTTTTTTTACACAGCAGGGAAGAATTCTAAGTTTTACAAAGCATTTTCAAAGGAAGCCATCGTACAGTAGTTTTTTTTTTTCACAAGGCCATCTGGAAAAACCCCTGCCCTAAAGAAGAGAGATCTCTCTTCTGCCCATGTCAATTGTTCAGAGCACACGAACTCTCCGCCACTGGATTTCCAAGCAGACACTTGTTTTGATGCTGGGAAGGCACCAGCAGAGAACAGCTGGAGCCTCCTGAGGATCTGCTTGCTCTGTGTGCAGTCCCCAGGGATCCCGGGTGACAAGCAGCAGCAGCAGCAGCAGCAGAGCCACGGGAGAGAGCAGCTCAGGGAAGGCTTTTCTGCAGCACCTCTGCCTGTGAAAGGGCCACGGACCCCATATTCCACAGCCCTTCACTTGCCATGGCTGCAGCTCTCAGAAAAACTCCTTGAAACCAAGCCCCTCCCTTGTATGCAGCTGCATCCAAGTAAAGCAAATGCTGGTGAGGCATTTAAGAGCTGAAATTTGGAAAAACTTAGAGGTGGATGCAGCCTGAGCCCAGCCTCTGAGCTCTTATCCTCAGCAGTGATACCTCCAAGCAACTCAAAGCCTTGTTGTTTCCAGAATTCTCCTTCTCTCCATCACTCCACCTTATTGGTTTTTTTTTTTAAATACACAACCCAGAAACCTTCTAGGCAAGAGCCCTTCAGGCACAGACACGGCACCTGCAGGAATGAGATCCGCAACCTAAGCAGGGATTATACAGAATTTCTGTCCACTGTTATTTTTCTCTCATGGCACTGAGGATTTTTAGAATCGCTGAAGTTGCTCTTTGTAGCCTAGCTTATTTCTGATCAACCTTTCTCCTGTGTTACAGGGAATTTGTCCAACAGTGTTGTCACAGTATCACCGCAGGGTAAAGCTGAGCTGTCACTCTTACTCCTAGTAAGTTTTAGATCTCCATGAGACTCAAGCAATGGGACACTCACTCACAGCACACACCAGAAATTTTACATTCATTTACACTGGGGAACCACTTTTTAACAACCTAATAATATTTTGAGAACTCCCTTTGTGCCAAGATTGCTCACAGAGAATAAGAGTTTCTTTCTGTACATGTAAGAGCCTTGGTTTGTGTTTGTACAGAAGCTGTGCCTGAATTTTAATGCTTTATAAGCCTTGTTATGAAATGTCTGTTCATTTGTACTGCACGTACCTTTTCTTCCCCTCCTAGGAAACCACACTCCAGCTCATCTGCAGGAATGAAGACACCCACCTGATCTCCTCCCCCCCCAGCCTCCTCAGTACAGCTTTACAAGTTCCCACCTTGCAATTCCTAAATTCCCTGAGAAGGTGACAGTCTCTGCAAATAACAATGTGCAAGCTGAAACTCTACATTTTGTGTAACCTTCAACAAGTTCCTAAAATCTGTAACTGACACACATTTCTCTGACAAGAAAATACCAGTAGAAAGCTAACTTTCAATTAAAAGACTCGTTTTCACAAGGGATTTTTTTTGCAACTTATCCTAAAGCCCTGACCATTATTCCTAATATAGTGATTACAGAGTGTGAAAGGCTCGAGGTACCTCACATTTTTCAGTGGTATTGTATTTGCCACTCCTTCAGAGATGCAGACCTTTGGAAAAGGCAAGGAAAAAGAGGAAAAGGGAACCCTAGTCTAGAGTTAACCTTCTTGCAACCAATCCTTTCAACTCGACTCACTCTCGTACATAATGCCTGGGGTAACAGTACTGGCCCTGCCAGACCAGACAACAGAGACTTTCCATCACAAGATCCACAAAAAATATGAACCTTCAACAGCTCCTCCCTTCTCTCCCCTCTGTTCCCACCCAGGCCTTGCTTTACAAAGGGGATGATTCCTCTTGCCTCATCTTTTCCACCACAACTTTCCACTACCGAGCAAAGTTACCCAGTTCTGAAAGAGGTCTCCTTTCTCATTCAAGGAAAAGGAATAAAAACCTCAATAGTTGGTACACTCCACATCCTTTTGAAACATCTTATTTTACAGAAATATGTTATTTCCAACCAACCCATTCTTATTGTTCATTTAGAATACAACCAGCTTTTTTATTGCAAAATAACACTTATTGAGAAATAGTCCTTTAGCAGATTTCATTCTTTCGCTATTTTTCACCCAGCCCAAATTCATACACACAATAAATAAGCTATAATTTTGGTTCTAAAACAGCTGTCATCTCATAAAAACTTGCTGCTCACAAGCGATGTTTGTTGCACATTCAATCCTATAAGGATATAATACACATAATTATGCTATTGTTATTAAGGCAATCATAACAGATACCATATGGACTTTAAAGTGGCTTTGAGAACCATTTTTTAATAAACGCAACATTACTAACACATTTTGGAAGAAAAATCCATTCCCTAAACTGCACACTATTGGCAACATATATAGCTTACTCTTTTTGGGGTGTTTTTACACTGCATGCACTGAGAGTAACAATACAACTTCTATTGAGATCTCACTTTCAAAGGCTCTCCAGACTCACTGCACATCATGTTTTTAATACAACAGTGACTGCATGCCAGAATTCAATGCTCCTGCAAATATGCCAACTTGTAGCTACTTTCAAAATGAGCTACTCACTAGGAATTAGTGCCAGGGTAAATCAATGGCACATTCAGCTAGATGTCCCAGCTCTGCGAAATGAATTATACGCTATATACAGTCCTTTTGTACATGTCTGGGTTTTTTTGCATCTTTATCAACGAAAGCTGAAAAGACTAGAAATGAACTTCCAGAAGGCTGTAAATTATCCAGCAAAGGATTAGCAGAACAGGAAGCAATTTTGTCTACCTGCACATTTAAATACTGGATTGATGTATTAGAATAAATTCTACGCTGTCTAAACCATTTCACCCCTTCTCAAAAAACGCCGCTTTCTTTGGATGGTTCCCGCTGTGACACACACAGAGCGGCGGGATGCTGGGAGCTGCACCAGCAGCCTACTAATAGCTGAGTGCTGGGGTGTTGTTGGGAAAAACAAAAAGTCACTTACGTTGTAACAGCTAATGGGTGGCAGATAATCGGGGGCAGCAAAACTGAACTTTTGAATGCTCAAACACAAACCTGGCTACTTGCTAGCTGCAGCTGGTATGGACACGAGACAGAACTGAAAATTGGGAGGCCTGGGAAGTAGGAAGAAGGAAGGGAATGTGCTGGTTAGATCCTGGAGCTCAGGCTCATTCATGGGGGCAGATATCAGGAGCTACCTGTGAACCTGGCTTTCAGTCCCACCTCCTACAGCTAGGATCATCCTTGTGGGGAAGGCTTCAGATCATCAAACAGGGTAAAGCCTCTCATCCTTTTGGTTCTTAAATAAACTGCCGTATCCAGAGATACCATGTATGGTAGGGGTTTTGCCCCCATTTTTTTGAAAAATAAGTTTTTTACTCATGACATGGAGGTCATCTCCATTTCTTTTAAAAAAATACTGCCAAGTGCACACTTAACCAATCTGCAATGCTCTTATTGCAAAATCCAGTAAGCCTCAGGGCTGTCCACTCTTATGAACGGCAGGAAAATTTTAGAAATAATTGAATCTTGTGGAGTTGTGTTTGTGAGGGAAGAGCCTTCTCCACAAGGCTAAACAGCAATTTTCTGAAGAAGGCTCAGCAGCCTGACTGTGTCCCATGTATAAAACCTTCTTATTCTGTACCCTTTCATTCCCTTCAGACATTCAATCAATTTTCCATCCACATCTCAGAAGTGTGACTGACTCTACAAGTTGAGTGCAGTTGTACCACGTGTTAATCATCTCCTCCTACAGAACCAGCTTCCTTTATCTACTACAACCTCAGAGGAACATGTCTAATTCCACCTGACTTCACCATTCAGAGATAGTATATCGTATTTATTTTCATATGGATTATGCACAGTGCCTTAGGTGCTTATACTATGGGCATTTTATAAGTGTAAACTTGATTGATTGGTCACAAGACTGTTTTGGATAGCTGTAAAATGGATTTGGCCCCCAGCCATGGTTTGCTCAGCACAGATATACTGTAGGACTGAGATAACTTCAAGAATTCATAACACATATGCTAAGAAATATTACAAACCCATATTTGTACGGTTGGCATTATACATGCATCGCTAAACATTTCTCAATAGCAATGCATACTACAACGTAAAAGAGAATTCTGGCTGGATATTTATCAGGAAAGAAGACTTATGAAAATGTGTTTTCAATAACTGGTGTGAAGTCAGCCCACTCTGTGCTGATGAGATGCAGTGGCAGTTCAGAAACAGCCTTATTCAGCATAACACGAAGCAATCACCCGCTGTACACAGGCTTGAATTGGGAGCTTCATGCTTTATGCTGAGTGACTAAATGCAGAAAAATCAACTTGACTGCATTAATTGCCGTCTTCTACTTGAATGGCAAAAAGAAATCCAACATCTAACACCACCTCTCCACCTGGATTCTTTTTCCATGGTTTTCTCAAGTGCTGTTTCAAAAAAATCCCCTTTTTAAGATTAACTCACTACAGTAATGCCATTTTTATCAAAGTACAAAGGTACCACCCTTCTAGGAAGCCATTATTTTAATATAAACTATACAAGCTTGATATTAAGATTGTTTTCATATGCAAATTGTATCTTCATACCATTTTATGCTTCTCTTTCTTCTAAGTTGCAAAGGAGCCATTGTGTAAGCTGGTATTTCTCTTCTTGATATCTGGTCTTTAACAGTCTCAGTTTTGAAAGAAGAAGTGGACTATTCTCAATCAGTTAAGTCATCAGCAAAAATATTTCACATATCGGATAAAAATATGGTTTTCCTTAATAGCTGTAACTTTCTAGGGATCTAGAGCTTCCCGGTATTGAAATGGTAATGACAAAGACTGTAGCCATTAAAGCCAACCTTGTGATGGATCACCCACTGTTCTATTTCTACACTACCTTCAAATAATAGTCAAACCATTACATTTCACTTAAAACATGTCATTCTCTTGTTCTGTATTTGCAAACTATTACCTGTAACAGTATGGAAACATTACAGCCATCTTGATATGCATGGTCTGGGTTCTTACAAATATTTCAGAAGGAATTTATTTTTAATCTTCATGCTTTGAATAATCCTTTCCATACCAACTCACACATACAACTTTATTGCTAGTATAAGGCAAAACATTTAATTCAGATGAGGACTAGGTAAGCTTTTTGGACAGTCTTACTTCTCTTTGCAAAAGCATGGCTCAAATCACAAACTCTCTCATTAGCCTCTAAAACTTTGGACATACTAATTTCACAAACCTCAACTGAGGAGAAAGCACCATTTGTCCATGCCAGATACAAGCACTTCTTCATAAATTTCATATTAAGTCTGATTTTCTTATCCTCAATGAAATAGGCCAGATTTTTTTTCTCCTGCAATAAAAGCTAAAATAATTTTCAGGTACTGTTTCCAAAAAGCTCTGATGGACACCACTGAATCAGCAGTGCTAAGGAAAAGCCACCTTTTTCCTCTTTGAGACAGCCCTGATGTTAACTTAGGAATGTTCTTGCAGGCTGATTCACTGCAGCACCAAAGCATATGTTCACCTTTAGGAGTGCACAAGTGACGTAAACTAGAAGGGCTCATGTTAATGGTTTGCTGGATCAGGTCCTAGCCCACAGTTGGTTACCCAGTTAATCTGTTGCTGATCCTCTGTGTGCTCACAGGGGCTTAGAAGATGGCATAGGAAAAGAAGAATAAAAAGATACAGAGACAAGATGTAGACCATTATGACAGTTCACTGAATCATCGAGAGCGTGGCTTGTCAACCACAGACAACAGTTAAATCAAATCAAAATCTGGATTGGGGATCAATGAAACCATATTGCTGGAATCATGCTGTTAACTGGCACCTGAACATCAGCTAACACAATCAAGCTACCACAGTTTAGGCTACCAATAATGTTAAATTACACTCCTTGGACTGCAAAGCTTTTTTGACTGTCTTCTTTTTAACTTCCTTAAGTTAAGTTGATTTTTAAGGCAATCCATTAAAGTCAGAAAGCATATTTTTCTCCCCTCAACAAAGAACATCCTTTAGTGGCATGGCAATGTCACTCTGCCAACAATTAAAAAGGTCTGATTTATACAGTCTTTAGTATCAGTGCATGGGACAATGAAATGCTTCCAGACAATCACACCATTTTGTATTTTCTGTCTCCAGGGAAAGCCACAGAGACATGGGCCAACACAGTTATATGTCATTTGCAAAATGAAACATGGCATTTGATAAAGAAATAATATCTTCTAGGTAGGATGCTTGCTAAGTAGGTCCAAGCTGTCAAAGCATCAAAGACATCACCTTTTCCTCCTGTCACTCAGAGTACTGGCAACCCATGCCCATTAGCATGAGAACAGAGATACTGCTGAAGTTTAAAAAAAAAAAAAAAAGGAACTGGAGCCTTTTGGCTTTTGCACTACAAGGGAGTCCATCAAAGAGAGTTTGGTGGAGACATGCCAAGGTTAACTTTTTTACTTGTGAAAGTAATAATAACATTTTTTATAAATTCAAAACAGACATACACAATTATAGAATTGTTTAAGTTGGAAAATACCTGCAAGATCTTTCCCCTGAATTCCCCAATTAATTAATCTTCAATACCCTGGCAACTACCATGCTTCACAGGCTCGTGGAATTGTTTGGGCTGGAAGATACCCTAAAGAACATCTCATTCCAAACCCCCTGGCATGGGGAGGGACACCTGCCACTTGGCCAGGTTACTCAGGGCCCCATCCAGCCTGACCTTGAACATTTCCAGGGATGGAGAAGATGTCATAAAATTTTTAATCAGAGCAAGATTTTCAGCTCACGTTGTAGATCTGGAAGAGGGAAAAAAAGACAGAAATGAAGGGACAGAAAGGCAGGAGAAAGAGAAGGGAGTATTTTGAAATCCTACACTTCAGCACATGCTGGTGATACCTTTAAACTGGAAGAGATTTAAAAGAGGTTTAAAAGAGAGATTTAGAAGAGGTAGAGATTTAAAAATAATCACTGGAAACAGTAACAAGATGCTCAAGCCTTTCAGCCCCCCAGCCAGCCACTGATGGCATCTGGTATCTTCCCTGATGGGACAGCACTGAATCCTGTGCAGGGTGGCCTGAACCAGGCTGCACCCAAGGACAACCATTGTGCTCCCAGGCCTGGGAGCTGTGGTGTCAAATAGTTACTTAAGGACTTCTTAAAATGTGTGGGCATTTTAATGAAGTGGTATAATCCTCATACAATTTTTTTTAAAACTGCACAAAAATCAATTAAACTAGATTTAGGGTGCATTTTTTTCCTTTCCCATTATTTTCACTTTGGCTTCCTCAGGTGATCCTAAATCCAGCAGAAGTATGGTTGAATGGGTCTGATGCACTCATGAAGGCTTGATGCACAGCTCTCTGGATAGGAGACATCTGTTAGACAACTGATGGATGAATGCTGACAAAGTGCCCCCCCCTAAAATATCACCTGATGATAGAAAGTTTCTGAGCTCTTTGCTAGAGCCAGGTGTGGGGAAGCAAGGCAAAAGGCAAGCTCTTGAAAGAGAAACAACGTGGCTTGGGCAGACCAGCAGTACAGCAGCAGTTGGGTCACTCTCATCAGACACTTTGAAGAGCTGATGAAAGCTGCAACATCCAGGGGAGCTCTGAACATAAGCTTTTCAATACTCCTTCACTCAGGGGACACGCTAACAGCCTAAATATTCCTGCTTCCCCCTTCTACGTATGGCTGCCTGACAAAGATGGACACTGAAGGGGATGTAGCGCCACACCCCACACACTTCTCATCACAAGTGACCCACCTGGCAAAATCAAGTGTGGGGGGAAAACAACAGGGTTTGAGAGTGAAGACCCACCTTCTGTCAGAAAGTTTTAGAGGCAGAGAGGGAAAATGTCCTCTAAAATCTACCATCTCTTCTTCCCCAGACAAGCTACTCTCTTGCTCTTGACACACAGCTTTTCTCTATGCTCACAGCGCTTATCTTACAGGCCTCAAAATCCTCTTCCTCATTTTGAAAATAAATCTTCTGTAGGTCTTAAAACACACTCTGATAGACCTAGTGTGGTTAATGAAGTTAAATCCCACAGTGTGGAAGGAAGCAGCTGCCCTGGAGCAGAGGAACAGCCCTGCAGTCTCTCTTCATTTAACTCCTGGTTCCCCAAAGCTCCCACGTTTTTTGGCCCAATACCATCACCTTTGGTACAAGTACAAAGACCCTGTATCTCCAGAGTGGCTGCTTTGGCTTGGGCTGCAGCTACAATTCAGATTTCTATTTTAAACTTGGGCTAAAACCTGTCATCTTTTCAGGGAGCACAGCAGCAAATACATCGAAGTGTTCATGGTCCTCCGTTAACTTTCCTGCAATTTGCCCTAAAGGACATGCCTGCTCCAAAACTGTCACGATTAACTTGGACAAGGGGGAGAGTTGAAGGCTACAGAAGCATCTTAGGAGAAAGAAAGCCATGAAAAGTCCCAAGACACTCTCATGGGAGCACAGAAATAGTGCACCAACAGTAACAGGGGTGTATCTCTGTTCCCAACAGCGGCACGCGGATGCTCAGCCCCGGGTTCCTCCACTGGCAGCTCCTCCAGGGAAATGCACGCACTTGGTACTTCAGGCAAACTCTGCAAGGCAAATCCCTGGCTGCCTGGACTGGAACACAGGCATGTTGCTCAACTCTGAGCCTAATTTAGGAACCAGTTTAGGATTTCAGTTCAGCTTTATTAGTGAAGTTGATGGACTGAGAAGAGCTCGCACAAAGCCGTGGTCTCCAAGCCATGGCTCTTGTAGCATGGAGGTAATTTTATTGACAAAACTGTTCCACAAGCTGACTAAACTGTGGTTTAGGTGAGCATTGCTTACTGCTGCTGTTTTCCCCTCCAGGGTTATCAGAAAGCGAGTCATTCACCCCTGTGATAAGCATTTTAATGACAGTATCCTAAAACTGCAGCCACTGTGATTCACAAAGGAAACCCATCCCAAAAAGCCTTCACCTAAGACAAGAAAGGTATTTATATGGAAGCTTGCTAGCTTATAAGAAAACACAAACATACTGACAAAAGTGTTTTCCAAATCAAGTTACTGAATACCAAAAATGCAACCAAAATAGATGATTCTGTTTTCTTCTGGGGAAGAAAATTTAAAAGGAGGATGGGAACAGAAGGCATCAGGCACTGAGTTTCAGGGATGGCATACAGGGATGTTTCTGCACAGTTAAAGATTTTAAAAACAACTGGTGGGACAAACAGTAACCCAGCTAATCCTTGGTACTGGCACGCTGCCTATTTTGGGAGAGCAGCAGCTGGTGAATCTGACGTAAGTCTCTGCATCCAAAGCAGGAACTTACTGTAATGAAACCACAGCCCACATTGGAAAAAAGACTGTAAACTAGACAAAAAAAAAAAAAAAAATTACAAAAAATCAGGATCTCAATACACTATGTGTTACATTTCCATCCAAGTAAAATTAACCACAGAATGTCATAATTAGGCTAATTAAAAAAAAAAACCAAAAAAACTAACAACGAAAAAAATTTCCAAAACCAAAACCATCAGTTGGACTGAACTTAGCATTAAAATTATAATTTAAAAAAATTAGAAAAAAAACCCAAAACAGGGTGAGGATGAAGAAATTACAAGCCCTGCATCTTCTTTGGTTTGAAAAGTACAAATCTAAGACCTTAAGTGGCATAAAAACACTATTCCAGAAGCCTGAGGCACTAGGCAGAACTACATGGACTGGAAAAAATAGGCACATTAGTGAACCACCTAATTCAGGATCCAGTTACTCTTCCACCCCCATTAGGGCACTGCAAGAATGTCATTCCCTTTATCTTGGGCACCGTGAGAAAAGCACCTTCTGATAAAAACGTCCACACCTCTCTCTCTCCCCCTCATTCCCTCCCTCTCTCCCTCTCCCTGGCCTCAGAGGAGGACCAGGTTCACGTGAGGCTCCGAGCAGATACTCTCTGCATCCCCCTGACTAACTGGTTTCCAGGATTCTTTTTTCCTTTCTTTCAGAAAATATAATGGGGGACCAAAAAAAGGGTGTGAGGAACACAGTGCTTTTTAATCTTTCTCTTAGCTGTTTGATAATAATTAGCATGGGAAGAAATTACCATCTGCATAATGGTAGGAGCAGTCACACAACGCCCCTGAATCTCATTTCAGGAATTCCAGTTGCTGCACCTGGTAAGGGTAATGGAAGGTGCTGATTTCATGGACAAAAAAAACCCCTTAAAAGATCTTTAAATGGACTGAGAGGCACACAAAGGGGTGAAGAGGGTTATATTTCATTTAGGGATGATAGAAGAGGAAGTCATCAGGTCATTAAATCATTTAATTTGCTCTATAAGCAAATGAGTGCATAAACACCAGAGTTCTGGTCATATTATCTCTGACTGACCTTCAGTGTCAAATATGCTCAGTTAAGAAAGAAAATGTTTTCTTTTGTCTTTAAGAGCCAGCCTTGTAAAAATAGCTCCGGAGCTGAAAGTCAAACTGTGTTCTTTTTTGTTCATGCATCACCATAGAAATTGGTGATGGAAAACGTATTAGAAATTGTCACTGGAGTCAGCAGATACCGGCTTTCAATAATCTTTGGCAGCACCGTCGAGTAAGAAAGGGGATGTTTCCCGATCAGAACTCCTCCTGAAACAACCAGATTGTGCCTGCAGGGCTGTGCGTGGAGCAAGGGCACGGAGAGGGGCTGAGCCCACGATGAGATGGGGGGATGGGACTGGAATGACTTGCTGGTTTTTCCCCTGACTAGCAGATCCTCCATGCCCCGCATGCCCCCGCCCCAGCCGCCGGCAGAACGCGGTCGCGTTGCGAGGCTGGGACGGGCTGTCGGCTTGCCAGGAGCTCCCTGCCTTCTCCTGCGCCAGCCTCGGCTCTGAAAACACAAGAAGCGCTCTGAAAATTTTAGCTGTTCTCATCAACCACTCGTGCTTCTTAACCCCTCGCTAATTCCCTCCCACACCACAGCCTGTGCTGCACATTTCAGGGAGACGAACCTCAATTTGCAGCAGGGAACTCTGCTGAAACCAGATCAGCCTCACTCGAGTCAACCTCCAGACTGTCTTGATTCCAAGCCCACTTCTGCTCAATGTTCAAAATCTTCACAGATTTCTCTGTGCAGCCAGAAGAACCAAGTTCAACACAGAAACTAAATCTGTCCTACTTTAACATCTTTCATTTCCAGCATTTAATTCCTAGTTTTTAATGCATGAGAACCAGCATTTCTCCAAATAAGCTTCTCCACTGCTTTTTTAGACTGTACATCATTGATCCAAGCTTTCCCAGTGCCATTTGCTTTGGGATCACCATCATCCAAAGAGAAAGTTTGCTACAGCAGCGGCAGAAGCAGCTTCAAAAGGGAGTTTAGGGAAACATTACAGATCCAGCCCAGACCCTTCTCTTTTCCTCCCATGTAAAACACTGTAACTTCTCAGGTCCGAGGGAAATTCATGCAGCTCCCAAAGGAGACACACTTCCTTCCCTGGAGAAAAGGCAGCTGGAAGTCTCCATTTAATTTCTGAAGTGCTTTACATACCGCGAGTGTTATGCATCTCACATTTTGACTTCAGTAAGTTATTATATCATCATGGAAAAACATTATAAATATTACATTGAAAACAAACATAGAAGCATAATTTATAACCACTGACTCAAAACTAGCTGCCTTGGAACTCCCAGGCCATGGGGACACCATTTGCCTCTGCTCATCATCCTGTTAACTTTGTCTCCCACAAATGTCATCACAGGGAAAATGGTGAGATACTTGAAATCTCAACAAGTTTATAGTTAATAAAGTTGTTTAGCATGGATGAAATTATTTCATATTATATTCAAGACAGAAATCTTGCATAAAATAATTTCATGTCTTAATATTCACAGAATTTCAGCATTCTTCACATAGGCTTTGCTTTAATTATCTGCAATGATTAACTCTATCATTTAAATGGTAAACTGAATAATTTCTGGCAATATGAGAAGGGAGGGAGCTTTTCACTGATATGATGCAAATAGGTCAATGAAACAGAATAAATGTAACATTTTTGGCTGAAAGTTGTCATTTTACTGTTCAAATATTGAAGAATTCTTTATAGATTGATAGAAAGATGCATTGAAATAACATTCTGCAATGTCCCTCACACAAGGATTTTAAACAGCATTATCTGCCTGGTCTCTAACAATGCTCTGGAGGCTGAACACACCAGGAACCTTAAAAGTAGTCTATATTTTGGACTTCTTTCCTCAGAAGGGAGGAGCAGATTGCTAAATTTTACTCTTGGTAATGGATGACCTCCTTCTGTTGCTCTTTTTCAATCAAATGCTTTTTTCTTCCAAGATATCTGCTGGGAAGGTTTCCTGGAAAGTAGCAGAAGTGGTTTGGGATGTGATTTCTGGAGCCGTCTTTGAAATCACTTATTTCTGAAATAGAAACTTGGAGACAAAACTTCCTTCATAAGGAAAAATTTAGAGTGGGGGAAAAGTTTGGGGAGTAGGGTGGAGATTTTTTGAAGGTGTTTAAGTGATCCTACTACTAGTAAACATGTTTTACCTCATTCAAAAAAACAAGAGTGTGTTTCAGAGAACCCTTAAAACCGGAGTTGTTTAACATGAAAAATAAAGTTTAGATGTACAAAAGTGAGGTGAGTTTTTGGCAGATGCACGCTGCTCCATCTCCTTTGCAGGCAGGGCTCTCACACAGCCACACCCATTGTGTGCAGGCTTCCCATGGCAGTGGAATTCACCAGGACATCTCAACTGCATTTCAGGCACAGAGGAGCAGAGGCTCCACACACCAGCACATCCTTCAGACTCATCCTTCCTCTGAGACATGCCTCCCATCAGTGCTGAGTCAGGCAGAGCCAAGCTGGGCATCAGGCAGCACAGACTGTCTGTGCTACACGGGCTTTGACTCAGCTCATGCCAGCTGATGAGGAAGGGATTGGCCTGAGCACTAGGAGATAATTTTCCAAGGTGTTTTGCTGCTCCTGAAGCCAATCTGTAATTTTACAGCATTTTGATTTTTATAGGAAGTCTTCTGTTAAAACAGAAAAATCTAAACTCCAGCCTGGGAGAAGCTCAGCTGCATGTTCAGAAGAGGAATGCCTCAGACACATGCATGCCAGGCCAACATTTCTTAAGTAGTTTATGGAATAATCCCTAAAATGTATACAAAAAGAAGTTTATAGCATTTCAAACCATATTGTATTTCACTCCAATTTCACAGTTGTCCTCTTCCCACACCATAATGGCCCAAGTTTCTGATCCTGCTGAAGGGTTTTGCTTTTGTTTTCATAAATTAAAACCACGGATTTCTTCATAATAGGCCACTTAGGATCGGTATAGTGAGAGTATTTCCAAAAGATCTGACATCCCTTCATTAAAACAGGTTACATTCCTGGTAGACTAAATGCTAACTTGAGAAGTCTTAAACAGATGCTGTACAAGCAATAAATTTTTCGAGGCACATGGTGAAATAGCAGCACTGCTGAAACCAATTGATCCCGTGACACTACAGCAAGAAGATGCTGTAGCTAAGAAAAACGTCAACTTCATTTCAGCCCCAAACAAGTTATAACAGCAGCAATGTTGGCTCAGGGCATTTTTAAGGAATTAATAACCAGCTAGGGTTAGTAGCCTGAGGCAAAGTCAAGGATTAAGCACTATGAGGATAAACACATACAGCAGCTTCAAATAATATAGCTGACTTCAGTTTAATCATTTTGTTTCACTTTCAAAAACACTTATGATCTCCAGACAGACAATATAATTCATATCAGCAAAAGAATATACACATACACACCCCCCCAGGCAAGAGCTGAAGAGATAAATGGAAACACTGTAAAAAGTAAACATTTTCTTCTTAGCAACAGAAGGAGAAAGATTCCATTGGTTACAATTAAAACAAACAACCAAGATCTTCAGAAAATAGGCAAATATCCCCAAAGGATGATAAAACAGAGCAGGAGAGGGACTTTTGCAAGGGCATGGAGAGATAGCACAAGGGGAAATGGCTTCAAAGTGACAGAGGGTAGGGTCAGATTGGCTATTAAGAAGGAATTCCCTGTGACAGCAGCAAGGCCCTGGAATGGGTGGCCCAGAGAACTTATTGATACCACATCTTTAGAAATGTTCAAGACCAGGTTGGATCGGGCTCTGAGCAATCTGGTCTAGTGAAAAGTGTCCCTAACCATAGCAGAGGTTTAGAACTGGATGATCTTTAAAGGTCCCTTCCAATCCAAAGCATTCCATGATTGTATGAAAAAATACCCAAATGATGTTAATGACTGTACAGAAGAGGAAAGGTAACTTAGGTGATCCCAAAGTTCAACATTTCCCCCCAAGAACAGTGACCAACCTTCCACCATAGCAGCCAGAACTGCTCACTAAACTGAGCAAATATGCCAATGTGTTTATGCTTTCTTTTTCTGCTCAGCTAGCAAATAAAATATCATCTCTGATATTTCTTTTGTTTGAAAAGACTACATACTTCTTTTCACTATAATAAATCAACCCAACAAACTTCAGACTAATCTGGAAAATGTGTAGTCAGAATAGGATTCAGATTTTACTCAGAGGTAAATCAAAAGCATCTTGAAGGCACTGACATCAGCTTTAAGTTTAAAAGCTCCAATAAAGAAGCTAAACATCAAAACTGACACTTGAATTTTTAATAAAAGTATTTCCTTGAATCGCTCAAAGTCAGGATGGAATAATTGTAAAGACAGTATGCTTCAGCATCTTTTTATTTGAGCAGGTCTAACCAGTTGCTACCCTAACTCAGAGAGAGCCTGCAGTTTGAATGTTTGCATTTATCTTTGCAGATCAAGGGGAGAAAGAAGCCTCTTCTACCTGGGTGACTTTTTAACACTTACATCTAAACACAGTACATGGCATTTGCTCTCTTGTGGAAGGTAAGTTCTCTCTTTTTTTTTTTTCTAAGCAGGGAAAGGTCACTCTCTTACATCATTGAAGATGTTTAAAGGACATTGCAAAATTTGGATGTTACTTAAAATTACCTTAGGACTCTTCTTTCAGTATTAAATAGTGTATAGAAAACTTACAGTTGGTAACTATGAAGATCCTGAGTTGAGTCTTGCAGACAACACTTTTCATTTATTACAGAGACAAAAATCTCTGGGGCAAATTAAATATTAACGTACAATGGAAAAGTTAATCATCTTTTCAATCTCTAATTTATGTTGATATGCTGCTAGAAATACATTTATTATTACAATTTACTTTTAAAAATGTATAAAAAGGTGGGAATTTTTAGACAGGTTTTCAATACTCAGAATGTTATCTGACCTCAGTGAGAGGATGCTTTGTCAGGGACTGAATTAAGACCTCACTGTAAGCTTTTGTTTGATCATTCTTTGTTCAGAAACATGACAATTATATCCCCAGAGATTTGTTTGATTGGAGTTGTTTCTAGTCAAAACATTTCTCATGTGACCACCAGCACTTCCTGACTCACCCCAGAAAGCCTGTCACTGCCTAGAACAGCATCATCCACCTCCCTGAGCACGAGCTTTACAGCAAGGGACTCCAGAGCTTTAGCCCAAGTTCTTACAAGATCCTCCTGTAGCTCCAGGGGAATAACATCCCTGAAGACTGAGACAGTATTCATGCATGAATATGTCACAGGGATGCTGGAAAGGTTAACATTTTGAGAGCACAACACTTCCATCTTGGTGAAAGAAAACATGCATGAGAGGAAGAAAGACAAAAGTTGTAAGTTATTGCAGACAGAATGGAAAACTCAAAAAAAAATTACATAAAACTTTCAGGGGCCTTGCAGTCTAATGTGGAAAAATCAAACACTGGAGTGTTTTACTAGAAGTTCCTTTCACAATAGCTGGTGATGAAGAATGAATGAATGCCATTCCAAGTGCCAAGACATGTTTTCATTGCCTCTTATAGACAGCATATTTCTGAATATTGAGCTATATTCTTCCAGTGCTTTTCTACCTATAAATTCTACATTTAGCACAGGGTTATCCATTTGGTGAATTGCAAAAGCACATAATAAAATGCATTTTATCATGTATATGTGACAGCCTCACTTGCTGTGAAAGTATCTTCCAAATACTATTATGGTCTTGAAGAACTCTAAAATAAACATCAAATCCCAACCACAGGAAAGAAGCTCTATCTTCCTGAACAACTAAGTGTTGCCACAACTTTAACCCAATTTCAAAGTACAAGTATTCACTTCAAGTCCAGCATTTGCAGGGAGTTATCCCATAAATTTTAAGTGTTAGGTGCATCTTCTTTTTACCTCTCAGGAACAAGTGGTCATCTAATTTTTCACTTCTTAGACAAAACAGTTTCCATGCCATCAATCCACAAAGTTGATAGTATTATGAAAAAAACCCATGTCAACAAACTTATAATAGATTCAGCCTTCAATTGTTTAAGTTTTACTGTTGTATTTCTGCCTTTACTCCTAACTTGAAAATACTAGTCAGTCTCCATGCTTCAAAGAAGGATTTTTCTGACAGCTCATGCCAACAGTTCAGATGGTTTAGCTGCCTAAAAGAAAAAAAAAAAAAAAAAGAAAAGAAAAAAAAAAAAAGAGCAAAAACCACAAAGCACCAAGCAAACACAAAATCCCACATCCTCTCCTTGGAGGTCATCTGGTGTCTCTTCCCAGACACTTGAGTGCTGGTCACCAGGGGAAACAGCTTGGCTAAAACCAGTCTTATTATTATCCAGATCAAGTACAATACTTCACAAGTATTTATTTTTATATCTTGTCAACATTTGCATAGTCTTTGTCTGGAAATTCCAGAGCAGCATGCACAAGCTGTCAGCTGCCTTTATGCAATACTGCATCCTTCTCAGAACTCATAAAATACTGATTTCTAGTTAGACAACATAGCTGTCACATCAAAATACATTCAAACATTTAAATTGTAGCACATTGCTCACCCCAGAATCTCTTTCCAAAGCGTATGGGGCACTGAATTTGTGACACTAAACAGACAGAACGGCTGTCTGCTAAAAGCAGCATCCATAATTAAGCAAGCAGAACATAGAAAGTGTGGTGCAATAACAGGAAGGTGGGATTTCAGTCACCTCAGGTAAGGTTTCCACGGGTTAATGCAACCAGCTCACATTTAACTGTCAGAGTTTCCTAAAGACAATGGAAAGGAATAAAAGGAATAAATAGCTTAAGATAGCAATTACTCTAACTTCTCTTCAATTCCTAATTTAATCAAGCTGAATCTCTTTCTGTGATTTATTTCTCTCCATTGATTGTAACCTGAGAGACGTGTAGCTCACATTTAGGTGTTTAAAGGTTAGACATATAAGAGGAAGTAAGATGGATCTTACCTTACTAACATGTTTCATCCTAAAGCATGAGACTGAGAAGAGAGGTTTCCTCCACAGCAAGCTCAAGGAATTTGAGAACTGTGGAAACGCAGTTTCATGAAAACACAGAGTGCATATTGCTAGCAAAAACCAAGATCTTGCTATAAACACATGCACAGAGATGGTCTGGGCTTAAACAAACAGAGTGTGGAGAAGCAGCATCTACAGCAGGAACACAATCTGATCTGACAATTGATGGCTGTCACAGATAATGCAGGAAACAAAATCCCCTGGAGTGATGAGCAGTGGATCCTATCACTCAAACACCCAGATTTTTGCAGGCATGTGTTCAGAATGGGAAGCAGGATTCCTGACCCCAATGCTCATGCCTTTAGGAATAAATGGGACATTGAATTTCTGGTCAGCTTAGCCAGAGTCCAACCAATCTTTCCCTCTGCAACAAAGAAGCCAAAAGAGCAGATGCAGAACACAGAATGTCAAAGCATTTACCTCGTTACCCTAGCAAGAAATGTCACACACCACACAGAATAAACTGTGTGTTTCACTACTAAGAAACTATAAGAAACACTCCAGTGGATGTTTATCTGTCCTCCATATAATGTCCTGGCACCTGCCATCTTAGATTTCCATCAACTGGAAATTCCAATGAGACATTATTAGGCATCATTTGGGCAGTTAAGTACTAGAAGGTGGCCCAGAAAGGTGTACAATCTCCATCCTGGGAGCCATTGGAGGCTGGGCTAGGCTCTACCCTGAGCAAACTGATTTAACTGAAAGCAGGGTTGGACTGGAAGAGTCCAGAAATCCATTTAAACCCTTTGTATCCTGTGCCTGTCCTTTCAGCAAGCAGCATCATGTACTGCAAAACCATCATCTACAGCCACATACAAGAAAGCAGTCCCAGTTGTACATATCCTGGTTTTGACAATTTTCACTCAGGAAAAAGCTCCCTTTACTCTTGAATAAACATGTTAGAAAAACTTACAAAACTACCACACTTTTGGCCAAACTACATTTTGCTTACATTTTTGAAGGTGTGAACATCTTTTATTTTTCAGTTTATAAACCTGAATCTAGCACCTCTCCTCCTCCCCACCATCACACTACCCCCAGAAAAAAGAGTCATCACTACACATGCATCAACCACAAACAAAATCATTTAGAGGAACAGGGAAAATTCATCTTTTATCATCTGTGCCACCTAGCAACACACAGTACTGGATCCAAAACATTTGCAGACCTGACACAGGGGAACACATGAACATCAGAATAGGAAGAGATAAAATCTCCTTTCCCATTTCAAAGCTTCCACAGGCACAAGAGCTTTCCATTAATTCTGAAATATTGTCATGCTCACAACAGAACTCAAACATTATTTTTAAATTGCATGCTTCAGTTTTGAGCAAATACAGCATTTGGGGGGCTTTTTGTGTGTGTGTGTGACTGATAATTTCATCTTCTATAAATCAGAACCAAGCCAAGTATTTCTGAGGTACAAAAAAACTTTGCTGAACTTCACAATTAAATACGGGGCAGCTACACTTTTCCTGATCTGCTGTGCACAGCAACAGAAAGGACAGTCTTTTGTCTTTAAACTATTACAGACTTTATATGGACAGAGACTTTAAGGTTTTAAGACCAGATCCCTTCAAGAATATGAGAATTTCATCCAGAATAGTGAGTAAAGTATTACTAAAAAAATTAGTATAAGCATAGGCACACATAATTACTTGAACACTATTAGTTTATTACAATTTCCCAGTTAGCAACTTCAGTTCCTGCACTACTCCCATGTTCCTGTGCCAGGGACACAAACACTGACAGACTGCATGCAATAGGTCCCAAAATTGCAGCAATCTGAGGACAGGCTCGAGGCCTCCTGGCTTCAGTGTTCTAGCACTGGAGTAACCTTATTTCAGTTTTAAAATGTATTTAATATTTAAGCAGTGTTATCTATACAAACAATGCATTTGACTTTCAGTTCGATAAACAGCATGATGTATGTAATTTTTATTCGTTTTAAAAATTGCAAGGTTAGTCAACTACTGTACTTGGAGAGTCAGTCTAGAAGGAATGAAGTATTAAACATCTCTAATTTCAGTCAATAGTCTGGAAACCACAGTGGCTTTCCACTTTTTAGGCATTTCTATTCATAATTCACCACTGGATACAACAAAAACAATACTTTATTCATAAGCTGGGGAGTAGGTTCAGTGTGTACAAAAAAATTTAATTTAGGATAAATTCTGAGAAACTTTAAAAGACATCCCTCTCCTGTTGGGTTTTTCTTCTCCCCTAGAAAAAAAATCAGTGGAACTCAGTTTAGGAGATGGTCAAAGCACATGTAAAGATTTGTTTGGACAGATGCATACATATTCATTCTGACATTTTCATCTTGATTTTTGACTAGCCATTTCCCAACTGAGGTATCTTTCATATATCTCTCTCAGTATCTTATCTTAGCAATTCTGGACAAAGGGAAGATCATTACTCATCTTTAGACTGCTTTTTAAAATATAATATCTTTCCTGCAGATTCTGTTTGTTTGGTGTTTTTTTTAATTAGAATTTAAAACCAGCAGCCTGCTTTAATCTTTGCATGTGGAGGGGATTCCAGGAAAACAATGCAAGGTTTGCCACACAAAAGGAAGAGGCAACACAGAGACCAGAATGGAAATGAGCAAAGGAGACAAAGCCAAAAAAAAAAAAAACAACTGAAAATAAAATCAGAGATTAAGATAAATGAGGCAAAACAGAAGTTCAGAAGCAAACATTAAGATTGACAGCTTTCAGGAACTGAATCACCTATTCAATCAACTAAGCAGCTCATCATGGGCAGAAAAAAGCTCCTCCAGAAGACTTCATCAGACTCCTTGAATCTGACTGAATGCAGCTTGTGGTTTGCTCTTACATGAAACCTCATCTTTGCTTTGTTTCTTCTAAAAATCTGCACTGCAAAGCAATAATCAGCAGTGACTGGTGATCCACTATAATTCAAAAATCCATGAGAACCTGACAAATTGTGGCATCCATTCACCAAATGTTACACGGTAGTAATTACTGTCCTGAACTAGTACTCAGATTACATACACAGCACCTTGTCACCAAAACCTGAAGGAATATTTGCTTCTGCTCAAACAGGGGAAGAAGGTCAGCCAGATGTCTGTATAAAATGGCACTCTGCTACAAGTTCCTGTTACAGTTTTAAAGCCAAAACTGAAAATGGGTGCAGGACATGCACATGGGGGGTCAACCATGACCAGTGGGGCTTTAAGAACAACACAGAAATCCCCTCCAAACTCAGCTTTAGAAGAAAGGGGGGATACTATTCTGTTTTTAAAAGCTTCTTAAAAGCAGAACTAAATTTGCTAGGACTTTAATAGGAGATGTGCATAGATTAGTCAAAAAAATCAGTTTGCCTCTGTTAAAACCAAGGAATCTTGGCCTATTAATTTTTGGTGCTTTGGGATTTGCAAATAATTTCACTTCAAGTCAGAAAGGTTTGTGGACCAAGTAACTCCTGTTCATGTTTTGCTTCCACATCAGCCTCACAATCTCTACCCCTGCACACTGCTAAATGTCCTTACTCACCAGAAAAAGGGAAACTAAGAACCAGAAACGTCCTTTCACTTTAGCTTTTCTATAAAAGCACTTAATCAATATTTATTTTAGCATAGAAGAAACAAATATCTGACCTTTGTTTAGAGAGCTGATTCTTAGATTTTAATTATCAACAGATCTGTGCTGGTTAAAGAACTTTGAGAGGATTTTAATATAGTGAAGCAGTAACACAAGTCATAAACCAGAAAACCCAGCACTCTGCATTAGTTCATTTCAAAGTAAACATAGAAATTAAATGATTGCTCTATAATGTCTCAGAGACTGCAAAAACAACGATAAAAGGGTAACTACCATACTGATGTAAATGTTTTCATAGGATCCAATTAAGACATGGCAGTGTTGTTTTGCCTTTTAAGTTCTGTTCAATACTTCATCCGTGTCTCATATCCTTCACCCTCTCACTTCTAAGGAAAAATTCATATTAGCCTACTTTTACTGCTTGACACAAGAACCATTTTCAGCTTGATGCAAAAAGTGAAGAGCTGAAGCTTTTTAGGGGAGGGCTCAGTTAGCAATTTTCTATTCCCATTCAATTCCTCAGACCATCTTGTAGAGACAGGGCAAGAGACAACATGGTACAGCAGATCTCAGGGCTGAGGTTGAATTTCCTGGGATTCTGAATATGAAAGATGGGATGCTCCAGGGATTTTGGCTGGTTAGGCACAGCCAGTGCTGCTGCTTTGTATAATGACTATCTGACTTATTTGCAACCAGGGGACAACCCCAGCATTCAATTCTTCAGAGAACAACCAAGTTATGACATTATAGCCATAATTTTTATTATTCACTAAGTCCCTTTTCATCATAACAACTTATTACCCTATTTTTTTATTTACCAGGTGCCTTTTTTTTTCCCCTGGATACACAAAACATTCTCCATGAAGGATAATTCCCTTTTCCTTTCCTCAGCTTCATTTTCTACATTGGCTTTTTCTGAACTCTTCAAACGTATCTTCAGAAGTATTATCTTCAAAGTACATAAGTTTACTTATCTATCATTTCAGCCTGGTTCCCTAAAACAACATATATACTAATAATTCTTCATAAAATGTAAATGGTCAACCAATTCATCAACTGACTGCATTGCTTTGTTCATGATTCTTTAACCAGTTTTCAAAACATGGCAGAGTGTCAAACAGTACTCAACAGTAATTTATTTTTCAGGACACTTACTTCACATGATGCATACAAAAGGCTGGGATTCACTTAGACTACCCTACGTTCTTTGGACAAAACTTTCAATAATTTCAAAAAGTTTTTCCCAGCAATGCCTGATTATTTCAACTCATCACACTTACTGCTCACAGCTCCATTATTCCTCTGGCTTCTTTCTTTTCCCTTCCCAAAAGGGAAGGATTTAGTTGCATACTAAAGACAGTTTTTACTCAATAAAAAAAATTAAGGCTATTTTCTCACTATTCACCAGACTTGAAATAGGAATCCCCATTGTTTCCTCTGCTTTCCTCTGACAGGATCAGCCTAAGATGTGATTCTGAAGGTAACTGCAGTAATTGCATGAAATGAACAATTTCTTACCAAGTTGAATATATTTTGTCACCTAAACATGTCACTTACTAAACAGAATAATTTTTCCACCCAGCAAAGTCTTCTACAGGTGCATTGACAGCCTCTTGATCGCTTTCTAATTTCCTCTGCTTCTTTCTCACTGAAAGGTGATCAAACCCAGTTCCAATCTTGGCTCCTTACCAAGTCTTTCATAGCACTGGCTAAAGCATCTTTACTTCTTCAGTTGAGAATGAGGATAAAACACCCCCTGTCTGTGTGTGCCTTACCAAACAACTAGTGCCTCCATTCTTGCCTGTGCCAGCTCCATTTCTGGTACTACTTGTTTATTTGTGTTCTGCTTCAAAAATCCTTTTCTTTTCTCCTTGGGTTTTTTTCCCCCTCCTTTGCATTAATTTGTTTTGCTTCTAAAATGGAATGTAACAGCTGGTTAGTAGTTCATAGCTCATTTATAGTTTATTCACCTTTTGTTGCTTGACATTTTAGTTCTCCTTATTTAAATGAGCATTATGTGCTGGGATTTTAGCATTAAATAAATGTTTTTCTGTCCAGTTTCACCTCTTATGAGTTCCAAACCCATGAAATACATTATAAACAAAGACCTACAACAGAACATATAAAGCAGCACTTAGAAATCCAGTTTGCCAGTGATGGATTAGGGATTTACATTCCCAAACTACCAAATACAGTGGTCTCCCTGACCACCCAGCTACAGTGATTTATATGCAGTGACAGATTAAGCAGTCTTCATCGTTACATATCATTAGTGGAAATCAAAGTCATGTCAGATATTGATGGTAATACCTTTCAAAGGTACGTTACTGGCCAAGCTTTATGAGCAGCTTTCACATTAATTATTCAGTGAGCAACAATGCTTAAAATATATGCATATATATATACTATTGGATCCTTGGACTATATTCATCACTGATGATTTTGGAGGAATGGAAAATGAACTCAGAGTTAACCTGTACATGGAAGCAGCAAGTTCAGGCTTCTCAATTTATAGCTTTACTATTTTAAGTCCATTGCATTAAAGTGCAATAAGACATCTCAATTGCAAAAGCAAAAACTCCTAAACATCTAAATTCTAGCATTAAACACAACTCTTTCTCTGAGTGTTGCAAACCTATTCAAATCACTGACCAAAAAAAAAAGTATTTAAACTTCCATTTAAAGGCATGCAGTTATTCTGGGTTATGTTATTTTATGTTATCAATACGCTATTGATTAAAACTAATCTATTATAGGTACAGTGCTGATGCTTATTTTAAAATCAAGAAGTGATGAAAGCAATTTCTATAGCCCATTTTAAACTTTCACTCAAAACATGTAGGTTAATGGAAGTTAATATAAACAGTATGGAACAGAAGGACTAAAATCTGATGAGAAACAATCAGAATAATTTGGTCTGCCAGCTGAAAGGATACACATGTACAACTAAATTGAACTTTGTTTATGCCTTTTGATTTTCAAGCCCTCCCTAAGATGATTACCCTATCTCCCGTTCTATCAAGGGAAAAACTCCTCCCTCTTTCTGAATCTGCTTCTATATCAACTTTTTAAATATTGTTTTTACAATATTAGGTACGTCACACTATTTAGTTTCTGCTCTAAACATCTGCAAAGAAAATGTATCTCCCCCAACTCCTCGCCTGCTCCTGACTTTCTCTACATCTGCTACTATTATTTTTATAGTCTTTGATTTGCTCTTGCCATTTTTTGATGTAAACAAGATTAGGGGAAGCCCCTTTTCGTTTCTCCTCTCATTTACCTTTGAGAAATGGGATCATAATTACAGTGCCAAACCATTTATGCAGCTGCAAGTAGTATTCCTGGGCACTTCAAAAGAGTACTTGACCAAAAAGAAATCTCAGATGCTTTGCAAAAAAAAAAAAAAAAAGTTCACTATGAATGGAATTAAAATGAAACATTACCTAAGTAGGGGCACACAGTAAATGATAAGATTTAACACAGGAAAATAGCAAGGCCTTCCTAAGCAGCCTGCATTATGCTTGTGTTTATGTTAAAAAACCTGCGGTACTTTTTACCCTTAAGCGCTTGTTTCATTCTGTACACAAATTACATCCACTCTGCCAGACACCATTTATAATGGCAGACAATCAGATCAGACACGACACTCAAGGGTTTTTATAAACTTCACATTAAAAAAGCAGCATGTCAGTAGATTTGGCTACTACAGGTTTCCCCCATCATTTAATCCCCATTTGTCTTAAATTGGTAAATGGCTGAAAAGTGGCTGTACACAGTCGCTCACGTAACCACACCACATGTGCAATGGTCCAAGGCTCCAGTTTTAGGAAACCACCTCAAAAAATCTGGTTTTGTGCCACTTTCCAAGTCCAGGGAATGGACTTCACATTGGAAAGTTTTCATTACAAGCTTCCCAAATAAATTTTTGGAGAGAGAAAATGGTGAAAACTTTAGTTCAACAGCAGTGATGAGGACAGCAGTGGTTTGTTATACACTGTGTTGAAAAAGAAAAAACCAACAGTACTTGATAGCACAGAGTTATCAGAAGTTACTTAATTATCATACATAAAAATTGTTTTTCGGAAGTAGACTGCAAATCACTGCAAGTTGTGCTTGGGCACATTTTGCACAGTAAGATTAGTATAAAACAAATTATCCTGAAAAATAATTATATTATTCAGTAATTTTTTTACAGTTCCCTTTTTGAATCTTCATGTTGAGCTTCCACTTATCCACGTTTTTTATTAAGAAAATGGATACCTAATCTAATAATAACCCCAGACACGAGCAGCTTCATGAATTGTAAAAGTTAAAACTGGAAGAATTATATCTCTCATAAATCAGAGCTCCTCTATTAACATCAGGAGAGGATTGTGGAAATTTCCATCCCTATCAAGTACTGCCCTGAAAGAAACCAGACCTTTGATGTGACTAGCACAGGCTGCCCTCAAGACCATCAGGAAGAAGAATTAGTTTCAGATAGGGAAAGACGTGGGCCAGTAACAGTGTCTTGAGTTTCACCAGGAATGAAAGCTCAGACACAGGGACAAGTGGAGGGGCAATGCTAGGGAGCACAAGGAAAATTCATGGAACTATCCTAAAAGTGGCTGCAAATGAAAGGACTCTGTTCAAAGCAGGGAAAGCAAGCTCTGCTGTCAGTTATTCCAAGGGATCTCTGGAGCTGGAGAAAGGGAGTCTCTTTCTGTGCAGTTTTTGCAAAGGTGCTCACAGCCATCTCTCATGCCATAGCTGAAACCAGTGAAGGATATCGGTGCTTAATGGACACAAAAAATCTATCAGAACATGTGGCTACAACATCTGTCAAAACACACAAAATATAACCTAGCAAACCTCACCATTAAATTGGCAAATTTCCTTGATTTTGGTGGGTTTTTTGGAAGGATATGGCATGTAAATTTGTAGCCAGAGATTCTAATACATCTTTTACTCTTTTAGCATTTGTTTTATCAGGTTTACAATTAGTTTATTCTATCTGAATCCAGTAGAGAATCACTGTCCATCTGTTAAGATGCAAACCCCCTTAATACACTTCATGACTAGGACATGGAAACTGAGGCTAACTTTTGTCTGCTGCAGCATTACAGAATAATAATTCAATTTGAGATGCAGTTCCTAATGATCCAAACAGGCCAGTAAAGCACACACAATAAGGCTCTAGAAGCCAAAGGATCTTGGGTTATATAGTCAATGTCTAAATCAACACATCTACAGAACGACAAACCCATTTTCCCACATCACAAAGCACATTTTGAGAGCTGGCTAACTCAAAGTTTGGGGCGAGGTTTGTTTTTTTTTTCATCTTTCTTAATTATGTGGTTCTGTCAATCATGTAAAATTCCCTCAAAATAATGACCATAAAGAAATAGTGTCATTACTAATCATTGAATGATCACAGGCAAATCCAACCCCAGCAGCAGAATGTGACAGCTCCCAGGGGATATAAGTGCTGTCAGTCCAGAACCTGCCACATTAAGAATTCCCTTAGCTGAGCTGTTCTACCGATTAAGAACTGAAAGGTGCACAGAGCTGTAAGGAAACAAGTGAAGAGTTTCCTGCAGAAAAGTTTGCAGCAGCTGCTTTTTCACCTTGGATGAGAATATCTTTGTCTGAAAACAGCTCTCCCAGTCCTGGTATGGCACCTGTACAAGGACCAGCAGTGCCTCACTCGTTTACCAGCGCTCTACCCATGATTTATTATTGATAAAATGAATTGCTGGTGCTCTGCCCCAGTTCTTGTGCAGTCAGACCCCCTCTCCCACTTTGGTTGCATGCCACAGGCCCAGCTGCAGTATTTAGTATACCCAGGTATGCCACACACATGGAACTCCTCAGTCTTCCCAAGGCCAAGACAAACTCAGTTACTCTTTAAAAGAAATATTCTTCAAAAATATCAGTTAACTTCTTAGATGCAACTGACATACAAAAGTCTCCACAACACTAATAAGCTTGAAAGAATTTATACAACAGAAGGCTTAGGGGTGACATACCCAGTACCTGAAGGGAGTCTGCAAGAAAGATGGAGAGGGATTGTTTACAGGAGCATGGAGAGACAGGACAAGGGGGAATGGATCCAAACTGACAGAGAGTAGGTTTACATTAGATATTAGGGAAAAATTCTTTACTGTGGGGGTGGCACTGAAATAGGCTGTCCAGAGATCATGTGGATGACACATCCCTGGAACTGTTCAAGGTCAGGCTGGACAGGGCTTTGAGCAAACCAGTCTAGTGGAAAGTGTCCCTGTCCATGGCAGAGGGTTGGAACTGGATGATTGTTAAGGTCCTTTCCAACCCAAAACTTTCCACGGATGACTCTGTGCATTGACAGAATCAAAACTTACTTCAGGTGAAAAAATAGGTGCGAAAGCAGCAAGCTCTCACAGGGGAGGGTGTGAGGATCAGTGAAAACATTTGGACTGGAGGAGAAGAGCACCACAAGAAACAGAGGCAGCACTTAACTCTCAAGTACTAGATTAGTGCTCTGAGGAAGAAAAGGAAACTGCACTTGGCCAAAGGAAAGAGAGAGCTATAGAGAAAGAGGCTATAATACATCCTACAAGGCTAGAAAAGTAATACTGGAAAATAAAGAGATTCTTCTTTCACCTCACAGCAACAATGAAAAGATATTTTAACTTGATTAGAGTGGTCTATTCTTCGTTAGTATTAGAATAAAGACAGCACTGCACTCTCAGAACTTCAGACTGAAGGGAACAGAATCTGTTGAATATCAAATATAAGGATAAAAAGGTTTATGAAAATGATATAAAAAGCTAACAGTGCACCTTTCAGGGGCATAAGTAATATATTGATGACTCTGAAAGAACATAAATATTTGTTTGCTATGCCCTTGATACAGCCCAATGTAACAAGCCCTGACAGATCAGCGTTTGGACACCACTGGGTGTCCAAATTCTTCTGTTGCAATTAATTCCAGTGGATTGAAGAAGAAATACTACACAGTTCTCCACAGTTCTGCCAGTCACAAGCAAAGACTGTAACGCAGCACCAGGCAACCAAGTCCTTCCCAGGACTGACAATCTTCTTCCATCCAAGAGCATCAGGACACTGTTGCAGAAAGGCTCTCAGTCCCCTCTTCATCTAAATTACTTTTACATCAACAGTTCCTACTTTCCTGCTGTCAACTACCCAATGATGAACTGATAATGCATTTTGATGAAGGACAGTGTACACATATAATAAAAAAATATTGATGCTGCTTCCATAATTCATTGTAAAGTTTTTACTCTTTTTATTCAGTTTGGAGACTTACACAGGCCATTAGCTGGATTTCCATTTTAAGAATAAATTCATGTTTCACACAGATGTTATTTCAAAATCAGAAGCTTGCTGAAGATACTGGGATATAGTGCATGTGAAAGTGCATTGCTAGGGTTTGTGGGGTTATTGGTTTGGGGTTTTTTTTAACTACCATAGCAATGATGTCAAGTCACCCAGAGCTTCTCATTTTTGTGCAACATGCATCATTATCTGAAAAAAATTCAATAGTGCAGGTGTGCAAGTAATAGGATCTTACAAAGGAAAAAAACACTCTTGCTCATGAAGTAAAATGATCAAGCAGCTATTTAGTCTTGTTGAATTCTGATAAAAATGGTCTACGTGAGACCAAACCAAGGCTTATTCCACAAGGAACCCATGTAAGTCATCAAGTGAGCCATATTTCCCCTCTAATTTAAAAAGTTTCATTATCTAGAGGAAGAAGAATGTAGATATGTTATTAATATCTGACCATTACATGTATGAAGAAGGCTTTTATTAATAACTACCAGGAAACAGGCACGCCAACCACAGATCTCTTGGCTTCACCTCAGCACCGCGGAGGAAAGCGCGCGTCTTTCATCGAGAACAGCAATATATTCTCCCAGCTTACTCTTTTACATCCTCTCTGAGGCTTTTAACCACTGGACTGAATCCTGGACAAAGGAATCGGATGTCCAGAACGAAAGGCACAGGGGAGCAGCAGCTCTTTATCCACTCTTTGCAATATTCTTCTGACAGTGTGAAGCGTAGCAGCCGCCGCCAGTGCCCACCGGCGCTCGATATTGAACGGCGGCGCGCAGCGGAAGGGACCTTTCCATCAGCCATCTCCCAAGATCCTCCTATTAGCAAGACTTAAGGAGGCCTTTGTCATCTCAAATATGCTCAGCTGCTCACCGCACGGCCGAGCAGTGTAAGAAGCATTTAAAGATGTGTCTGACATCATTAATCTGTTTGCCCTCTGACCCGCAGAGCTGAACTGTAACTATGGCGACTAAAGCTTGACCTTACTACGCTGAGAAACTTTAAAGCTCCGTAGTATTTTGGGTCACATTGTTAGGATGAACAAAGGAATAAAGAAGAAATGTGACAGTTTCCTGGGAATTAAGGTCAGCAGGTCAATTGCCCTAAAACTTCATTGTTATATGATAAGCAAGACTAGCTGAAATAATTTTTCAGCAATTAGAATTTAAGGAAAAAAACAAACAACAAAATCTTGAGCTTTTGTTGTCTGAAGTAGAAAACTGGTCTCTGTAAAAGCAATATGTAGCCCATCATTGAGCAAAGTTACTCAGCAGCCTTCCCTGTACCATTTACAGCAAAAACACTGGGAAAAAATGGCCAGTAGGTATCATTTTCACATTCTTATAGCAGGTTTATTGTTAATTCAAGGTTTGGGGGCATGTGAAACTAATTTATTAATGAGTTTCTGGAATTGCATTTGCTAAAATTGTCAGTGTTTTCCATCCTCCCTTTTCAAATGATTCATGAATGTAGGTGGGAATAAGCAGCCCGAACACACTGATTTGGAACATCTGTGTAAAAGCAGCATATGTCTTAGGCTGGGAATAAATACAGTATAGGGGCTTGTCCTAACTAAATGCTATGACAAATGCCAATCCAAATATTTACAGTCTATAAAATTAGTCTTACTAACACTGTTTATACAATTAGGTAGTGTGATGCAGTTTTCACTTTAATCATGCATTGGCAAAATTCATAGGTGTCTCCTCCATTTTACTATAGTTCCTAATTTATTCAATAAAATTATTCTACATCAGAATTAACTAATTGCAAACATATTTTTTAAGCCTAAATGTTTTTCAAATTTTAGGTATTCCAACCCATACCATGCAGGACCACAAATGTATCCTATAACAGCAACTAAAAGGCAGATAGATACAAAAGATCAAAGTTGTATATTGATTAATGTTGGGTTTTTTAAATTTCTCACATCATTACTGAAGAAAAACTATTGTAATGCAAAAGTGCAGCACAGACTGTTCATAACATGCCAGTTTAGCTGAGTATATCACCCACAAAAGCATGAAGTGTGTGAAGGAAAAAGCATGAAAAGGAAAGTTTCTGAAGCAGTGTTTTCTTTCACAGCAGGAGAATTAAACATATCTCAACAAAGTGTTTTGGGGTTCTCCACAATTAGTATATTTTATTTAATTATCTAATAATTATGTAAGCAGATGCTAAAACAGTGGCACTTGTTCATTAAGAAACATTAACGTAGCACAGAAGTACAGTGCAGGGCAGAAGTACCAGCTCAAGCTTCTTATGACTATTAAAGAATACAAAAGCAAAATTCCAGGCACTCTGCTAGATAGTCCTTTCTGCTTTTCTTTTCTTTTTTTTTTTAATATTCTAGATGTGCCTGAGAAATAGAATTCTACAAAACTGGTTTTAAAAGGTCTGTAGACTGAGAGTCTGACAGAAAGGCGTAGCGAAAATGATGCTGAAGAATGAATGCCATCAATAAAGAATTCAAATTTTAATTCTCTTTTATTCTGAATTTGTGCGGTTGGTTGAGCACAAACTGAAGCAATCACTGCTGCAGCTGTATCCATCCTGGGGAAAAATGTTACTGGCTCTAGAAAAGCACTAGAAAAGCTCTAAAGAAGGAATTCAAAACCTAGAAAATTTGTTTCGGTGTGGGCAAACAGAAGAATGCAATTAATATACACATCCAACAGCAAGGCAGGAGTGATTTACCTGCAGCCATCAAACCCCAGAACATGTGACAATTCTTACCACAGAGATTACTCTTGTCTTGCTGAGGATGTCCACCACCACTGCCACCAGGCAGATAGCAAACTGGAACAGGTTCTAACAGCGATGGCAGTTTGGAGGACAAGCATGCCACAGTTTATATTTAAGATATGCAGCAGACTCTCCACCTTGGAAGACAGGATGTCTTTTGAAGCTGTGCCTGTGACAGCTGTGATACCAAAAAATAGTGCCAGGAGGTTATTTGGGCCCCATTTTACAGAAGGTCACTCCAAATGTCATAATGGCACACCAGGTTATTTTCATCTTCTCTAAACTTGATACAAGACATTTAAGAGTCAAAACACATTTGCTCTTAAGAAACTAACCTTTTGAAACACTGTATTTTAGCATTGTTTTAAAAACAGTGACAAACTAACAAACTTGACAACTTACTGTGTAAACCCACAGCACTGAAACTTGGCACAGAAGGGGGGCATTCCCAGGTGCCACACTCCTATTACCCACTCATGAACAAATAATTATTCTGGAAGTAAAAGGAGACCCTGGAAAACTTCAAAAACCTCAACAGTTATTACTTTCTATACAAGAGAATCCCATCTGAAGTCATACATTGAAGTACTACTGAGTTGGCACAGAAATGGATTAAAGCCAGGAAATTCTAAGTTTAAGCTGACTCGCCATCCTTAGCACACTCTATTGTCCTTTATCCCTAAAATTTAATTAAACCTCAGTCCTGACCAGTTGTAATAAGTAGTACAGAAAACTGATTATCGGAATTGCTTTCCTCCGACAGGTCTATTGTGCTACACTTCCCCTCTGCAAAATACAAAAGACCCTATGTACATTTCTCTTTCTCTGTGAAAAGAGGGCTGGGGAAAAAAATCCAGTCTGAACTTTTATTTAGTTGCCAATTGTGCTGTGGAATGAAAGTAAGCATTTTCTTTTAAAAGCTGATTCAAATTCAGTACTTAATCATGGCATAGCAGAGCAAAAGCAGCAACAAATTATGTTACAATTACATTAGAAATTCTTCTACAAGATTTTGTTTTCAGTCACGTCTAATCTTTCAATAGCTGCTCTTTCTAGGACTGATATTTTCCTAACAGCCTTTGTGCCTGCAACTAGCTGCTCTGATCAGAAACATTTGGAATGTAAGGAAAATATGTATGTGCATGTGTGTGCAGAGAACAGACAGAGAGGAAAGCAGTCACATTTGATTATAAAAAAAGTTCTAGAAGCCATAAAATATTTCCTTCATTCTTCTATATGCTTTTTTTTTCCTTATTCTAGGAGATTATTTACTCCTGTACTAACCAATTTGTTTTCTCTGCTGCAGATCACTGCAATATAGTATTACAAAGTAATGGTTTTAAAATTTAAAATGTTGTGAACTCCACTTCAAATAACAGACCCAAAACCCAGGCCTCAAAAGTGCTTACATTAAAGCAGACTAACCACTCACTGGATGGATGACTAAGCCATCCAGAGAAAGGTAAAACAGCTGGCAGGCCACAGGACACACAAATTGAGAGCCCAGGTTTTAAAATTCCTCTTTGTCTGCAGTGCTCTCCCTCTTACCCAGAAAAAGTCAGATGACTTGAAGATATCAAATAACATCTGTTTTCTAAACAACACAGTAATGCCTACAAAATTTATAACACCCACTTTTGAAACAATACAGAAGACAGCTCAGCCTGCAAATCTAAAAACTTTAAAGGAATTTTAATTAGCAATTTCAAAAAGATGCCTATAATCCAGGCAGCATATCACTGCCATGAGATGAAATAAAAAATACGTATGCAAAGCTATCCACGGTATTATAGGGATATCCAACAGAATTCTGAAAGCCTTTGGGTTAAAGCTATTAAACTTGTAGAGCTTCAAAGTGGAGAGGTACAGCCCTTCACAGGCCAGCAACAGGTCAGTGCCTGTTAGAGTGATGCCTCATCGTTCCTCTGCTAAATGACTCCTGGTTTGGCTGCCACGGCTCCTTCATTCCCATCTACCTCTGCTCTTTGCCACTAACACAACACAGCAACGTCTTTGCTCACCAAAATGAAAATGCAAATCCCTACCATGTCCTCCTGACTCTCTGGCCAAGCTTATGTAAATATGTTTTCCTAGTACACAGCATTCTACAGATTGGAGTACCATAGCAAAGGACAAATTGACATTCCCTGATTTTCTGTGCAGCATTCCTAGGTTTATAGAGGTACAGGGATGTTTTCCCAGCAGTCACTCCAAAAGCAGCTAACGATCAATGCTGATAACTTCTCTTCATCTCTAAGAAGGGAATGGACCCAAACCACCCTAGGATGAGAACACAGGTAGATTTCAAAGCTGGCTACATAGGATTAATAATCATAGAATAACAGAATATGCTGAGTTTGAAGGGACCCATCAGGATCATTGAGCCCAATTCCTGGCCCTGCACAGTACATTCCCTGAACAATCCCACCAAATGCCTAAGAGCATTGTGCAAATGTTTCTGGAGCTCTGTCAGGCTTAACCACTTCCCTGGGGAGCCTGTTAAATACACACCCACCCTGTGGGTAAAAAACCCCTTCCTGATATTCAACCTAAACCTCCTTTAACTCAGCTTAATTCCATTTCCTCGAGTCACTGGTCACAAGAGTGAAGAGATCCTGCCCTGTCTTTGGCAGCACCCACTGCTCAGGGACTCCCAGAATAAGCTCTGCACATTTCATCAATAGTTACACGAGACTGCTTCTACTTGAAACCTTAAGTAACGCAAGCACCACATTGCGAGAGCAAAGGGTTGCTACAGTCATGACAAAATGAACAGCTGCCACACAATTTGATGAAAGTGCCAGTTTCCATGCCAATGCCACAATCCTTTCAATGAGGCATTTGGCCAACATATTAAAATCCTTAGACCATCGGGAAAACAACAAAGTAATTCCACAGTAACAGCCGCAGCGTGTTATGGCATCTATTGTTATTAAAAATACAGTAGATGTAGAATTACCGGTTACAGAAAGAGATGAGTACTTCTTTTTAGTTTCAGAAATTGAAAAGCAAAGAAGAAAAATGTTTTTGTAGTAATACGACAGGCGACATAAACAGTAAGAAATTTGACAGCTGCATATGCCAAACTCGTACGTTTGCTAAGAACAAGGCTGTACGAGACCTCTAAGGCAGAAGTTCACAGATGCAGTGGTGAAGTCAGTTTTGAAGGGCGATGGTGGGTGGAAAACCGTAACTAGCAGGCAGCAGGGCTTTGCAGTTGTTTTGCAGGCAGCTCAGAACGGTGAAGTAAATAAACAAATAAGTGAAACTGAGCCAGCAGCAATTTGTGACGTGCAGTGTGACTGGCTGTCATTCAGAGCTGGCTCATCTGCTCTTCGAGTGCATGGATTTGACTCGAAACTGTTCCATGCACACATACACAGAAAGTTTCCATTAAATTCATGGAGACTAAATAGAGCCCCTAATGAGGCTTAAAACTAGACATTTCACCTCTCTGAAAAGCATACCTGCAGCACATTGAAAGCTGACCACAAAAACCAACTTCAGCTCCACAGTGCAGCACGCTGGACCCAACAACCAAAGTACAACAGTGGAACAGGATGGTCCCACAGGCACCAGCACTTGTCTGGCTCCATCATAAGCTGCAGAGAAAATCAGCACCACCAAAACCTGTTTCATTCTGGGAGGAAGTCTGCATTTTTGGCAGATGAGCTGACTAAAGGCCTGGCCAAACACAAGCTGATACAAAAGCGGAGATGGGGCTGCCCTCTGCGGCAGCAGCCAACCAGATGCATTGCGCAAACCCATTTTTAGATGCTCTTGCCTGGAGTATTGAGGACCTGAACTCAATAACCTGAATCCCTTCTGTTATGTGCTTCTAGGCTCCACTGTGAGCACAGAGCACAGAGCTGACCCGGCACAGGCTCAAAATGATTGTGGCTGAACAATCCATAGCAATCATGACTTGTTCACTAAAGAATTTACAATTGCAATCAGAACCTCTCTACAACCCCTGGGAAAAAATTATCAAGAAGAAACGAAATAGGCTTTGTTATATCCACCAACAATAATGTAAAATAACATCAACTAGAAATAAAGACAAATACTAGGCAGGCTAACAACAAATGGAGTTTTCATTTCTCACTAGGGCTATTTTTAGATGCATTCATATTTAAATATGAAGGTAATTTCCCAGTGCAGCTGTTAACAGCTCTTCCTGAGCTTCTCTTGGAGTCTGGGTGTTGCATCTGCGGGCATTTGCAAGGCAAACTTCTGGTTTCAGTGCATTATAACTACAAAAGCAGATGTTTCAAGCATCACCTTCAAAAATCGTACTTTGCATCTCAAGGGGTACAGTGGTCAATTTATTTGTAAAAGGTTTGAGGTTTTATCTACAAAACTATGTTGCTATTGTAGCAAGCATCTTGCATGGTTTTTACCTGAAGACACACTGAGGTACATATCAGGTGAACAAAACCTAGAAATGATCTGCTAGTTTGGGCTGCTGATGGTTTGAGAAATGCATGATTTTAAAGAATCATTGAACAGGTCAAGAACTACTCCAGCTTTAATGAGGGACTCTGTCTGCTTCTCTCATTCAAATGAAGATTTTTTTCTTTGTCATTAAGTGGTAATTAAATAGTTCTCACACATTCTACTGTATCTGAAAGCCTGCTTATGTAGAGAGAGAGTAATGCTTTAATTAGGACTACAGACAGACCATATTTGATTCAGACCATGGGTTCGGCTAGCCCTGTCAATACCACCACTACGTAGTTCTGCTTTCAGAGCAATGTGCAAAACTGAGTTTTGCACCTCTGAGTTTTTATCAAAATACCTGAAGATTAGAAACAGAATTATATTCTGGTTTTAAAACCCACCTAGAGTAGCAAGCAAAGAAATGAAAAGCCAAACCACTCAAGAGTGTATATCACTGATCTCTCTATCCCATGGCATCACTTAGACTGTAATGACTGAGCTACAGGCCTTGTGTTTAACCTGCTGTCTTGGCAGAGCTAGGCCTGCCTTCAACATCTTTTACAGAAGGGAATGGAGACAAAACCTCTGGCATCAATACCACAAACCTTCAGTGAAGAGCAGGTGGAGAAGCAGGTGAAAGCATGATGATAAAGCAGCTTTGAAAATCTTTTTCCCCACCAGTGAATTGGATACAAAGGTACTACAGTGTAGACCATTCTTAGGGGAGACAAAAACATGCTCAGCTGTGTATGTGAAAGGCAGGAGTTTGGTTTTTCTACTTGTAAGGTGAGAGGAGAAACAAGGAACTTAAAGAGTCAGAATCCCTTCTTCACTAACAAAGCTGCTGTTGTCACCTTCTCAGGCAAGTCAACTATCCTACTCGCTGCACGTCACACACAACCACATCCAGGTCAGCCAAATGGCTTTGTTCTCCTGAGTCACAGAGCTGAAGGTCTCTTATGGGTTCCTACAGCTTACCTCTCTTTAGGATTCCCAACACTTCCCCCAAGGCCATGGGATTGGCAGCAGCAATTAGTGTGTGTGCACCAAAGGCCAAAGAACAAAACCTTTGAGGAAGGAGATTAAAGATGGATTAAGGAAGAGAGAAAAAAAAAAAAGAAAACGAGGAACACTGCTCCAGGTACGAAGCTTAAAATTAATTTCAGATTCCGATTCCCATGAAAATTCAGCCTCTTACCACTTCAATGAACCTCATCCTCAGTAGCAGCAAGTCATACCCACTAAATAATGCATGTCCATCACCTGCTCAAATTCCCAGGTCTCTCCTCACTTCCCTGCTTACCAGCAAGTTCTGGGCAGACAGCTGGTAGGGGAGAGCTTCTCACTCCTCAGTGTCCCTAGTCATTCTAGGTGTTGGAACTGGGTGAAGACTGAAGAGGGATTGCTCTAGGAGTACCTGGGAAACTCTCCAACTTGAATGTGCTTCTGACACTCAAAGGAAATAGGATGCCTCTGCTGAGCATGCCAGTGCTTTAGGAATGAGATCTCCTTTGCAGATGAGGGAAATTCTAAACAAAATTTAATGGGTAAAAAGTAAAATCACCATTAATGATGTACGACTAGGAAAGGAAATGTGAAAGAACACACACATATGCCTTACAACTATTTTTTTTTTCTGTTTAGCTTCAAGGATCTTTCCACAGCACATTCAGCCAGCAGATGCTGAAAACATGCCAGCGCCCACACCAATTCACGCAGATGGTGCTGGTGGGGTTGAGCCTTGTACAAAACTTACTTGTCTTCTCAACTAAGATAAAGATTCTGCATGTGTGTCCTTTTCCTGAGTCAGAATTTCATCACTGCATTTCTCATGGCCAGGGAAATTTAAAAATTCCTGTTAACTCACTTTTAATGACCATATCAACCCATAACTTTCTGCCAACCCCATTAACTGCTGTTGTACAAAGCCATTCCTAAAACAGCCTCTCTTGCTGAACAGAGGAAGGCAGAATAATAACCCCTGCTCACGACTAAATAAATCTGTTCAGACAATGTAAACTTAGTCCTTCCTGAGAATAAACACTTCTGAGTTATTCATATATTCAACACTGGCACAGCCTTTCGTAATTTCAAACCCAGGTATTACCCAAGCAAATCAGCAAATGCACAGACTCCGGCTCATTGCTAGATGTTAACACAGACTAGACACAAACAACTAGGGTGGTGCATTTGGCCAAAATAAATGTGCTAATGCTTCCATTTGCCTGCAAAGCAGGGGGTGTACATTTTTGCAGAGATTACAGATCACCACCTAATGCCTTCAGCAGCACTGTATCCCCATACACTTGCTTTGAGTTTACCAGGAATGCTAAATATTCAAATTGGGGAACTCATACATTATACAAGTGCAGAAAACTTAGCCACTGTAATTTTACCAGATTAGACCTAAGCGAGACTGCTCAACTAATAGGAGGAGGAAAGAAAATAGGAAACTCTCTAACATGTAAAAGGGGCCAAAGGAGGACAATGAGGGAGAGAAAAGAGTTCAACAGAAACAGCTTCTCTCGGCATAAGATCAAGGCACAAAAAAATGCACAATGCAGAAAAAGCTGGAATGTGAATGTTCCCATGTGGGTTGATGTGTGGAGACACAACTGTTGGGCACTGCAGGAGGAGGGGGAGAGGAGGTGGGTAAGAGGCAGGGCATATGCAAAAAGCCTGGCAGAGGGAGGCTGAGTACACTGAAAGGAAAGACAAAGGAGGAAAATCCTCTGGGGCTATCAGGAAGGAAAAACAAAGAGAAAGGACCAGAACTATTTTCATGGCCTGCTAATAGACTTGAGAGAAAGCATGTGACTTTTCAAACTTTCAGAACAAACTTATGAAGAACTGTGATTTATAAAAACTGCTTATGAATATGAAACAAGAAACATGAATTTTGCCCAACTGATTGTCTGACCAGTATCTGAACAGGCACCAGCAGGAGCAGCAATGAGTTCCAACATTAACAGGCAAAACAGGAACAGGGACAGAAAGGAGTCATCCACCCCAAGCCCCTTCTTAGCAAGCCCCAAATCACCCTTGCCTTGCATATCTCTCCATCCTCAAAGGCTGGTTCTGGGCAACTCTTGCATAAGCAGCAACAAAGCTCCAAGAAAGAGCCGAAGACCAAAATTGCACCAGATTTTTTTTTCCTGCCATTTCAGAAGGTTTCAGGTTGGTTTTTTTCACTTTTAAAATGTATTTCTGTACTACTGGAACCCTTTTCATAGAGGCAGGTGTAAAAATGCATTTACCACTTTGTTCAGCTCAGTACAGGCCTCATCCATAAAAATGTGAATTTGCAAATGCAGAACTACCCTGAGGGCAGAACAGCAGGTTTTTTTCTTCACAGGATTCTTCCTCACACACACTAGACATTACTAACAATCTCAGCTAAGGTTTTCAAGGTTGTTTTGGAGGAACACTAGTTTTCCTGCCTTTAACACACTTTCAAAGCCACATCAAGCAAAAGGAAAGTCTCTTGTGTTCTGACAGCATTGCTTACTTTGTCAAGTAAGCAAGGAAAAACTCCATGTTCTTCATAGCTGCAAAGGAGTTAGCACTGTTTCTCCTAAAAATGTTGTCATGGTGGCTTCGTGGTTTGACATCTAACAAACAGAGGAAATTGCTTTTTGAATACAAATATTCACTTTAAGCATTAGGAGCAAACTTTCCTGGAATGGACTTTACGGAGTCAGCTTTCTTTACCCACTGCAGTATGTCCTGTAAATAATAAAAAATAAATACCTTACTCAAAGGCTTTGCAATTTCAAGTACCCTATTAAGTTACTTAATTTTGCTATCCATAGCACATGATCTCACAAGCAAAGCTGTTTATTTGCCTTAGGGAAAATACAGATGTGATTGCATCACAAGTGTTTCTGAGTTGACAGGGCTTTTCCCTGGGGCTGTTTAGGAGAGCTGGAAAGAAGAACGGGGAGAAAGCATGGGGAGAAGAGGGAGGAATGGCAGAAATACAGGTACAGTGGTCTAACCTCCTGGCCTTTACAGAGAGACAAAATAACCACAATAACAACTATTACCTCTCACAGTCCTCTGGCAGGGGAAAAGAAAGAAGCACACTTGAGCCCACCTACTTTTAATCGAGTATTTCATTTTCGACTCTTCATACCTCTCTAGCTCTGCTGTGGACTGTCTTGCATGATTACACTCCCATTTTTGACACATTTGATACAGAGCTGCTGCACCAACTTTGACAAGGTACTCTATGTACATACACAGTGCTGAAAGCTGAATTTGACAGACATTTGTACTTGGAGGGAATATATCCAAAACTGGATTCTAATTCTGAAATGGTTCTGATCATTTAAAGACTGAAGTCTAATACAAAATGCAATATGTATTTGCTGAGAACCGCTATTTAGTGAACATCAGGAAACCTTTCAGAACATGCATCATACTGAAGTTCATATATCAGTGTCCTCTTTCCTTACATGTCTCCACAAATCAGCCTATGCCTAACTTGGATTTGGGACAGCTTGCTTTGGAAAATCAATATAACCTCATAAAAGCCTGAAGCTAAAACCCACTAACATTCATTTCAGCTTATTCCATTGAATATCAAACTATTACTCTCAGCTTTATCTGACAGAAACCTGTCCTTGAGATGCTCAACAAAGCAAGAGTTCAGTTTTGATTCTTGAAGACAGCCAGCCCTCTCCTTCACTGGGGATGAGTGATCTCAGATTCAATTTCACTTCCCAGTCAAGGTGTTTGGTTTCTCAATATTTCATAAATGTCCTGCCTGGAAATGTATATGACTGGAACCTGATCTACAGCAGGACAAAGTATACCCAGAAATCCTGTCAAGTCACAGGGAGAGTCATTCAGGTCAACCCTTGGCTAAGGGAGTTCCCAGAACTTCAATTCTTATCACACCATCAGGATGCTTAGGAGAAAAAAAAAAAAAAAAGGCATCATCATTTCCACATTAACCTAATAGCACCTTACAAGAGCATGTTATAAACCTGCATAAAATTCTGTGAAACACATTATGTAGTGTGAGTACTCTGAATTTCCCACCCGACATCTTTTAAACCCTCTCAGCCCATGAAGCATTAACAAGATTACTGTGTCTTCCAAAAGGTAATTTCCCTGTAGGTCTGACAAGAACTTTAATCTCAGTGTCATGAGCATTAATTAATTCTATAAACAAAATACAGGTAAAACATTATTTTAACTTAAAAATTCAATTAAAATATCTCATTATATTCCTAGGCTTTGGCACGCCTAGGAGTATACACACACGCCTGTGTTAAATATTCATATTTTTATTCCCAACATATGAGTAGCTCCATCCTTATTAACAGAACTTCTCCATTCTCTTGGAACTGAAGACACCTCGAATTCCTACATTTTAAGAAAAAGATGGGGAACGTGGTCAAGATCTCCATGTACAAGAGATTTTTTTTTGTGGAGAGTATTTTAAAGGCTACCCACCTTCTTAAGAAGTATATTTATGGAGTTTACGTAAAATAATACAGTCAAAAATCTGTTTGCAACAGCACAATAAAGACCTTTCAGTACTCCAGAGCAGCTGTGACCTGGCAAAATGTAATTATTTTTCACATGCTCTTTAGAATTCTCTAGGAATATGTACTGTAATTTCTAACCAGTGCCATAAGCACTGGGCCAGCCTTGGAATTAAGCTGAGAGATAGCTGGATGAGTACCATATACATCTTTTATAAGCATCCCACAGATCTGTGTGAAGGCTTAGCAACATGGCACAGCAACATAACCCTGGAATCTGTTATGTAATACAGCTTGAGAAATACCAAATACACAACGTTTTTGAAAAATACTACTATAATCTTAAAGGAATCTCAGTTAAAAAAAAAAAAAACACAAAAAAAAAAAAAAACAAAACAAAAAAAAACCAACAGGATAGGTGCAGCATTTCCCAAGTCTTAGCAGTTCCACAGCCCACTATTCTGTCCCACATGATGAGACAGGGGCATGCTGTAGCACCAGATGTATCATATGTTCATGTAATTCATGTACATATGTATCCATATGCCTATAATGTGCTAGATGTGCACTTAGATGTATATGCAATACAGTTGATTATTCTGAGCTGGTGAGGGCACAGCTCACTGCCAGGACTATCAATACAGACAACTGCACCTTAACCTGAAGTCAATTTATTATTAGTTTTCGCTCTCCTCAGGGAAAGATTAGAATTGAAGTGGCAGCGAAAAAATCCTTTTCCTTCCTTATAAAAGAAAATCAATCCAGATTTTTTTTAATTAGTCGAATAAATACAGCAAATATATAACATTTCATATATCTAAGTATCAAGTCAATCAAACAGCATTCAAAAATTCATTAAAATCCTCTTGAGAAGGATGAGTTTGACACTTTTAAGTTTGTCTGGTTTTGTTTTTGACAAAAGAGATCAACAGCAATTAAAGTATTCAAACTTTACACAGAAGGTGCACCTATGTGGCAGTTTCTATAGGATTTACAGAAGAGAAGTTGAGCTCTCTTTGAAATCAATGGAGCTTGGTCTTGTAGTCTTCTGATACCAGCAAAAAGTGCAACTGGAGGATAACTAGGATGAGCAGAGCCAGTTTTCAGGAGTTTGCCTTCCCCCAGACATTGGCTCTGTGCTGGAGAACAGGCTGGTCAAAACTCTGCATAAGGTGGCCAAAATCACTTGTGCATGGCTAATGACAAGAATGGGATGCTCATGAATGCAGCAGCTGTCTCCTGGGAGAGACACCCCGTTTAATGGGAAATTTTAAAAAACCAAAACAATAGAAACATCAACCTCATCTGCCAAACCTAATGCTACAGGTAAAGGAAACTGCGTTTGATGAAAAAACGCCTGGGGAAGATGTTTTGTACTTTGCCTTTTAACGACCATAAATTTCTGCTTGTGTTTGAAGGGCAGAAACTTTAGGATAAATCCACAAGGACTGCAGCCTGGCCAGGCCACAGCTCCCCCTCAATCTCAGCCCCATCAGGCACAATAAGGGATGTCCCAGTGAGCGCTGTCCTGGGCGGAGCAGGAACCAGGCAGTTCGTATCCATTTGATGATTCCAAAAGGAGTCACCTCGGGAAAACCCTCACGTCCTCCAAAGCTGCCGTAGCCTGCAATGCTTTACACGGGAGATGCCGGGGAGCGAGCGACGGCACTCACAGCCATGTGGCGACTGGGACTGAGAAAACTTACTCATTTATTTGTGTTTTAAAGACAAATAAATTTAAATGTAATTTAAACACAAATAAATTTAAACACAAATAAATTTAAATTTAATTTTTTTTAATTTTATTTGTGTTTCGTGAAACTCGCGGCCTGTCCTGCTCCTTGGACCCAAAACCAGGGAACCGGTATCACCTGCCCAGCCCAAAGCCGGGCACTGGGAGATGAACTGGGGGATGAAGGGGAGCCACCCCGCTCCCGGCAAGGCCACCAGCGGCACCATCGCTTCTCTGCCACGTCAAGAACAGGCTAAAGAAATAGTTTTAAACCTCTGCCCCCCGGTGCGGCGCTGAGGCGCCACGTCCGCCCCCGACACCCCCTGCGCGGCGGGGCCGTGGCGCCGCCTGCTGCTCCCCCTAGCGGCGGCCCCGCGCCGCGCCCCGCCCCGGCCCCGCCCCCCGTGACGTCCGGCCCCGCCCCCGCGGCTCCGCCGCTGCCGCCGCGACTTGAGGGGCGCGCGCCGAGCTCCGTCCGCGGCCGCCCCGCTACAGCGCAGCGCCCGCTCCGCACCGCGCTCCGCGCTCCGCTCCCGGCCCCGCCGCCGGCATCGCCCCTCCCCGCGCCGCTCCGCAGGTAAGCGCGGGATAAACCGCTTCTTTTCCTCCGCGGGACTTGCGCGGTTCGGGGGGATGCGGAGAAAGAGGAGGATGTGGAGGGAAGTTTGGGCGCGCTCCCTACACCGCCAGCCGCTTCCCGGCGCCGGAGTGCGGGCACGGCGCTGCGGCGGGGAGAGCCCGCCCGCCCGCCCTCCCTCCCGGCGGGGTGCGCGCAGGAGCGCAGAGGGCTTAGCCCGCACATCTGGAGCGGAGCCGGGGGTTCCCCAGTCTGGGCGTGCGGTGCCTGCGCTGCCCCGGCCCCCGGAGAAGGAGGCAGCGCAAAGCCGCCCTGCCTGCCTGCGCGGGGGCAGAGAGCAGCGCGGGGGGACCCGCAGAGCAGCGCCCGCGGCGCTGGGACCCCGGCCGCGCGTTCGAACGCGGATGGTGGGGGATGCTCCTGCGCGTACCCCGCATCGCTCCCACGGCTGGGAAACTTCCCCCTCCCTCCCTCCCTCCCTCCATCCATCCCCTTCTTGCTGCATCTATTTAAAAGGAAAAAAAAAAAAAAATCGAGGCGATGCGTTCGCGCCCCTGCGCAGCGCTGTCCCCCGCACTACAAAGTCTGCGGGCGAGAAGATGGGCAACAAAATGGTTGCACAGAAAGAATGCAACAGGCCCAAATTCCCGCCCCGACGCCCCACTTTCTTTGGGAAGAAGAGCTGGCTCATAATCCTCCTGCCGTTCTATAGGTCCTCGCCTAGTTCTAATCAACTTTTCAGCTGTTTTCAGTGTATTAAGTGATTGTGTACCCTCGTACAGGCACAGCTAATTAATTTATAAATGGCTTGCAAATAAATAATTCACTACGTACTTTGTTGCACACCTCATCTCTACGTGATTCTGACCTCAAAAATCGTTTCACGACTGCTGGATATGCCAAAATCTTTTGGTCTTAGCTCTTTTCCTCAAATGCAATTAGGAGCTGCAACTTAGTTGATCAGGCAGAGCCCAAGTATTCCTGCATTTCCCAACGTAGTGGTCCTGCTTCCAGCATCTGCCATAGCTCACAGCAAGCAGGCACAGCTTTCTGATTTTGGGGTTGGTTGGCTGGTTCTTTTTTTGGATTCCTGCTTAGTTTCCAAGCTCATCCCCTTGGTGAATAAAAGCTCAGCTCTTGCACAGACAGCTGCCTTTCTGGCTCAGTCCTGCTCTTTGAGGTCGCCTCAATTTTAATCTCTCAGACCGCAAAGGGGTTTGAGCTCAACCCTGGCACATCCAGGCAAAGTTGCAAGGAGTGTTGCAAACGCGAGGACGAGTGTATGTAATTAACTAATTCATGGAATGCTGTTACCGACGGCTTATTAATTCGGGCTGAAGGCAAGTCGCTTCCCTTCTGCAAGGGATCAGTTCTGGTCAGTTAACAGAGTACAGTGGAGTATTTTCTACACCAGATTCACACCAAAATGCAGAATTACTTTACTGCAGTTCAATCTTATTCCTGCACATTAGCTGAATGCATTTTCTCTTTGCCTCTTTGAAACAAGAAGATTCACATTTTGCATTTCCGTGTACATCTTTTATACAAAGAGGCTGAAAATGTTCAGACTTTAAAAAACAGTTCATTATCCTGACCCTAATTTCCTTGTCTAAAATATACTGCCCAAAAAGATAGAACCATCAGTTATGCTCACCATCTACTGCCTGGGGATATGGCATCTTAATGAACATTTCTTTGAATTAGACTGAAAAACGCATTTGTTAATTCAAGTGTATAAAGAAAATAATTATTTGCTATAAAACAGAAAGATCAGTCTGTGTTTGCCTTGTCGATATATGCCACACATTAGGTCATACTCAAGAGCTTTCAGTGCCCTTCCCTCCCTCAAAAGAAAACCCACCTTTAAGTTTCCTTTAATTTATTCCAAACCCATACAATACAGCCCTGTTTAAGATAGGGTTTCAGATATTTCATAAACAAAAGGTATACCTGGGTTTACAGAAAGCCAATTATCTTGAAATACACTGGGTTTATTCTAATCCTACTTCATGCTGCTATCATGCTTTTTTATTTTTCCATCCACATTAATCACTTCTAAAAGCTGTGTTTTTTCCTGTCTTCTGTGTTCCTCCTGTATACCAGAAACAGTGACAGCTCTTGGAATATATTTAAAATGCTAATTCTCTTCTTTTTTTTTTTTTTTGGTACAGTTGTACCATTTTAACTGGAGAACAACCAGATAAATACTGCAAGTAATCAGCATGGGAAATTCTTTAAACTCTATAGAAGAGTGATTTATTTTATTTTTTATAACTCCCTCCTTTGCAAGCTGCCTCCGTTTTTCTCAACGGGAGACTTTGTTGTAATTAAAGCAGAGAAGACTGGACAGCAGCAAAAAACATCTGACTTGTGGCTCTTAAAAGCACAGGTTTTGTAGCATGTACCACCCCCCAGTGGGCAAAAAACTCTGTAGTAAACTCACAGCGAGCTTTGATCTCCAGAAATAAAGTGGATACATTTTACAGGAAGAACGAAATAAAGATGAGTTTCTGGGTTGGGGTTTTTGCTGTTTGTTTTGGTTTGGGTTTTTTCCTCTGTCACCAGTAGCTAAAAGTTGTCTGATATTGTGTAAGTCAATGGTGACTAATCAAAGCAATTGCTGGAGTTTGCCAACTTTGCAGTTGCAGTTATTTGAAGTGGCTTCAGTTGGGAGATGGCCATCTTTGTCTCCTTGGAGCAGGAAGCATGGATGCTAATGGCTAGTTAGCTCTTAAGTTTTTTCCTTAATCACTTCAAAGCACAAGAGTGCATGGAAGAATTAATATGTGATTGCTTACATTTCTTTTTAAAAGCAGCCAAATACCACTCAGGGCAGGAATCTTGAAAAGTGTTCAGTACATATCTTATGGCATCACTAACTCTCTTTGCCTTTCATGAGCTGTAAGAAGCCAAACATTCTTACAGCTTTGTGTTTTTTCTGATTTTTTGAGGAGCAAACTTAGTAATCAGGAGATGAGCAAACAGCTGCTTTAAAAAGGAAAGAAACAAAACTACTGAAACTTTAGCTAGTGTTCAAGTAATGTTTTTACATGTCAGAGGAGTTTTGTGCCAGAAACTCCCTATCAGGTATAATTCTACCTAAACTTGTCAAGAGGGGAAAACCAGATTTTTTTTCCCTTGAAACAATGGCAGCATTTGTTCTCTATTCTTTTATTTAATGCCCAGACAAGTTACCTCAGCAGCAGCTCTCAAAAAGAAAACCTAGAAGCCATAATTGGCTAAATTCAAAGAGCACTAAAACACGAACCAAAAATCCTTTGCAAAAGATCTCCCCCTCAAAGTGTTTTCTTAACGTGCAGCAGAGTAGTCAAAACAAGAGAGTGACAAGGAATAGAGTAATAGTCTGGGTCTTTTCAACCCAGCATCTTCAAAACTAGGAAACATTTTACAAGTAAACTTCAGAAGAGAGGCACTCATAGTTCATTTCCATCCTCTACAGCAAATACAGGTTTGGCTGATCTTGGGTGTGGAGTCAAACTTTTACTCAGAATTAATTTCTAAGTCAGATTTACTTGCATTTGAGGGAAGATCACATAAAAATTTGCATTTTTTAGGACACTTGAGTTAGACTTAATAAGACACCAGCAGTATTATTCCTACTGTACAAGAAGTGGCAGCAAGTTTTCTGCAAGTAAATGAAATCTCCAACAAAAAACAACAGCAAATTTCACTAACAGGCAGTGCTACAGTCTGACTGAAGGGCTCACTCTCACTTTAACAAACTCCTTTGCATTTTTTACCCCTTGCAAAGACAGCTAGAGGACCTTCTGCTTGCCTAGCAGCAAACAAAAGGCTGGGGCACCTTCCTGAAATACGATGATCGTGGAAGTTGCAGCTCCTAGACAGGGTGCTTAGAAAGCATTTTGCTGTCACTATCAACTAACCCTGAGTAATACACTTAAAGAAAACAAAGTGTGGACATTGTTTTAAAGTCTAGATTAGCACTGTGGAAATTCTTAAAAAAAAAAAAAAAAGTTGGTGAAGCTGTTTAAGCTGCAGCATGACCTTTGTAAGCACAACTGACTTTATAAGCAGTAGATGGACTTCACAAGTATTTTAAAAAATAAGCACATTTTGTGTTTCTGGTATGCTTCAGATTCTAAACAAATACAGAGCTACTTCTGGAATAGAAGTACAGTGGTTAAGCAAATTGGCTTATCATGTATGTACATTCTAATGGTGGCTTTGAATAATCGTTTTGTCTTTTACAACCTAAAAATACCTAGTAGTTTCCCTTTCCTCTGTTACTTTGATGGTAAGAAAGAAGCCACTGAGCTACCAGAGTTACTGCTGGAGAACACAGAGATTGATTAGAAATTCAAATAAGCACTGTGTGACCTCAAGTGAGGCAGGTCTTGATTTTATTCACATTTTCTATTAACTTGGAAAGAAATATTTGACACCGTTTTTAGGAAAAATGCCAACTTTTCAAATGTACCAAAACTATTTATTTTGTTAAGCCATTGCCTGCCTACAGTACAGTGAGTGCAGCTGGACTCCATACTTCAGGGCAAATACAATGTTCTTCTAATGTACTTTTTTTGGGTTTTTTTTTAATAGCTCAACTTATGTTGAACATTTTAAAATGAGATTTCCCCCTTGTTGTACCACAGCAGTAAGTCCACATGCAAGGTCCACACATTGCTGATATCTCTAGTAATTCACTAGCTTACACAGTCCCAGGAAAACTAATTTAACCATGTGGTTCAGAAAGTTGAGGAAAACATTCATTTTGGAATAAAGAGCAAAAAGGCTGCTGTTCAATTTTTCCAGTGTTACTTTTGTTACCAAAAAACAAGGACTGATTTTTTTGCATTTAAAAATTATTAGCACAGTTTCTACAATCTGGTCTGCTCAAAAATAATGGCTTCTTTCAAAACCATGTGTCCATGAAGCCTCCCAATCTGATGCTGCAGAAACCTGGACACAGTGTGTGTACCAGTGGGGGTCACTTTTCTTTTCATCCTGCCGGATCAGCTATAATGACTTGGTGTCAGGGAATATTTAGAGACAGCTCAAGAAGGGGAAAGTTGGAGCATGGCAGCATGATTCCCTTCTTCTCTGTAGACAGATCACTGGAGCCTTTGATATGCAAAAACATTGTTTTCAGCTATAGCTTGAGATATAAAAGGGAAGTGCAAGATATCAAACAATCAAGACCTGAAGAAAACTATTCTAAGTTTAGAAAAGGGAGTGGGGGGTATAGTCTTAATCCACATTTTTGAAACAGTGTCGTCTTCTCCAAAGAGACCTTTTCTTTTTCTTGCTCTTGTTTTCATGTAATTTTGAGAGAAGGGATAAAAAAAATTCCAGGAACTTAATGAGCTTTAGTGCTTTCATTTTAATCCTACACATTACTGCTATTATAATAGTGGCAATAAATGAAGAGATGACTATCAAATGAAGCACAGAGGAAACAGTTTATGTGCTAGAAAGGTAAAATAAATGAACTTGCTGTGTGCATGTATCTATGTAATGTATGCATACTAGAGCCAACGTTTTGCTTAATACTAACAAGTTTTTTACAACTCAGAGTTTTAAAGAAAATTTATGATTTTAAGTACTTAAAAGTTATTGTAGCCTTCAAAGGCCTATTAAAGGAATTTATATTCCTATTTCACCATACCCTTCCAGAAAATACCTTCTATCACGACTTCACATTAGTTCCTAAGAGACACCATTTTTTTCTACAGCTGTTAAGCTGCTCTTTATTTCTAAGTTTTAGGAATAGGGCCTGGGCTTCTTTCCCCAAACACTTGAGTAATACAGAGCAAGAAAACTAGACACTGCAAGAATACAGAGCTTTTTTGTTCCATTTCATAATGATTATATAATTCACCCAAATTACATAAGTTACCACTAAACATGCATTCCCTTCTATTTAAAATGTGGCCACATAGATTGTGTTTTTCCCTTAAATAAAGCATACATAAAAATACTTATTTATGCCACCGTGGGGGTCTCTCATTTTGAGTCCTTTTTTTTTTTTTTCATTGGGCAACTGCTGAAAACAAGATTCTGAAAACAAAGCTCAGAGGAGCACGAAAGCAGCAGCAGGAGAGGAGAGTCTTTTCCACTCCCTCACTGGGTACTCACACCATCTCTCAAATGGGGGGCTTTGGGGTTTTTTTTTAATGGTTAACATTTTTCTATGAAAAAGAGCAGCAGAATTTGTATCTATTTAAATATATCACTGCATATTCTGTGTTGCTGTAAGGAGTATGACCGGTCTGTTTCATAACAGACCTGCTACAAATTGCAAAAGACATTTATAAAACACAGAGTGTTTTGTGTTTAGGTCAAGTATTTTACGGAGGAGCAGAAGATGCTCTAGTTTTGCTCCCAGGAAGGCAACTAAGCAAGCATTACTCAGCACACTGTTCCTGCCAAGTACTTTGGTTCCAAGGATTGTGCTTGGTCCCTTGGACAAATGTGATGTCACAAAAGGGAAAAGCAAGTACACATTAAGGATTTGTTTCATTTCAGATTTAACCACTTTTTTTTCAGACATGCTGCCCACAGACTTGCTGGGGACTTGGTATCTCACTGGGTATTTTATGCAGTAGTGATATGAAGTAGCCCAAGTTAAAATGCTTTTTAAGAAATAATTAATCTTCTGTAAGAAATACAAAGGAAAGAAATAATATTTTTCTTCTTTTTATAAAATTTACAGACTAAACCAACCTATGTATTGCCAAAAATCAGACACAGATGCCTGGCTAGTCCCTAGCTCAGAATCAACATGCTGCAAGTGGGAAATACATTCATACAATGCTTTCCCTTTCACACAGTAGCTAGTGAAGAGCAATTAGCTCCTTTTACACTTAAAACCAAGGAGATCATCTATTTACCAGGAACACAAAAGCAACCATTTTGTTCTCCTCTAAGGAGGTAACACTAGCATTTGACATCAGATGAAAAACTTAATTTACAAATATTTTATTACTCTCTGCCTTTATTTTTCTATTGAAATAAGGGAAAATACCAGTTCCAGCAAAACTGCAGTAACATGAAACTACACAGCAAAACATTTTTTGAAAGAGCTCTGTGGATTTTGCTGAAATACCAATGCCTTGGGGAAACAAGGTGTGCTACTCATGTACAGGGGATGCAACCCTTAAAACTAGTATGCACCAGCTGTTATTAATTCCAATTTTTTTTTGTTTTTACTTTTGCAGGACATTAGGAGTTCGAGGAAAGCTTTCAAAGGGGAGTTTTCTGGGAAGGAAATCATATTTTTGTGGGGGTTTTTTATAATGAAGAAAACCATCTGAATTGCCTGATGTTTCTGTGGTAAGGTAACTTGCATTCTTGCAGCACAGGAGGAATTCTTTCCTGCATTACAAATTTGGAAGAAGCATTAAAAAGTGAGAGTTGGAAAACGTTTCTCTGAAAGAGGTGTGGATGTATCAGGATGTAGCTACTGTACAAAGGTCATCCTTGGATAATTCTGGATAGGAAAAAGCATCCCTTTCCTGACCTCCTGATGAGGCTGCAGTCCTTCGAGCCTCAGAATAATGAATGGTTTCTATCACGCGGCACTGCAGTTCCCTCCTCTGACTACTACGCTGCACAGAAGAGTTTGTAAGAGTTACAAAGAAAAGTAATTCCTGCTAAAGGCATTAAAGCAAACAAAAGAGGCTCTTCATTCACAGACTTTACATGAGGACTAAAATAGAAGGAAGCTGAAGCTTTTCTACACTGGGGCCTGGTGTGCTTATGTACCATGATAAATCTTGGTTGGAATGCTCATTGAGTATCGTGCCAGGAGCCAGGAAACACACACCACCACCACCAAGGAGCATCTGAGTAAACACCATCAAGAGAAAACTGCTTCATGGAGTAAACCATAAGAGTGACTGGGCAGAAAGACATCCCTTTACTGGATATCCTCAAGCACAAAATTTACTCATACCTTTAAATACGGTAGGATCAATATAAATTTATTTTTCTTTTCATGCCTCTGAGAATAAAGTTCAATTAATATATGAACCCATAAGAGAAAAGGTCATGACACTGCTTAATGCATAGGTCATCTTGCAGGAGTTCTCATAACCCTAATTACAATGGTAATTTAATTATGTTGTCTTAAAAGCTATAAAAATGCTAATTACCTGAGCTCAGTGTACAACCACACTACCAATGCAAAGTATAATCTCAGTCTCAAGAGTTAATTTCTACTATACTGGTAATAAGATGGGAAAATGTGGTTAAACCTGCCAAATAGACTCTTATGAGTGTGCTACTTAGTAAGACGACTTTTGAGAATGACAAATATTTAAACATGAAATTAAGCATGTAATGAAATATTTCATCCAGTGAACTAGAAAGCCATAGCTCTACCAGCTACCTGCCAGTTGTAACATTCACCTTTCTGAAGCTTGAAAACCAAGCAAAATAGTCTGCAGTGTTTGTAAGTTACACACTGTGAAGCTGAGCACTGGGGAAGACTTGGGAAAATGTCTTCACTGGCCCTCACTCTTTTATCTGCATTTTATGCTTTGCTTTTAGGGCTTTTTTTGAACTTCTGAAATAGCTACCACTAGACTTGTGGGTTTGGTAAGGGTTTTATAGTTCACTTAAGGGCTCCTGAGGAAGTTAGCTGGCTTAGGAATTACTTCTTATCTTTCAGATATAGGATGATTTACTTGAACTCTGGTGTGACTTCTGTTCTGTTCTTATCTGGTATCTGTGAACAAAGATTGTCGGTAAACATGAAATGGGAAGGAATCCTTAGAAAGAGTCTTGTTGCTTAAGCAAAATAATTCACAGATCAGGCATACTTGATTATATTATTTTCAATCACTATGCAGAATAACCTATTTAGTTAATTGAATGAGTACAAGTAGTAGAATTATTGATGTAAGGAAAAGAGAGGAAAATGCACCTACGCACTTGAATTTTGGTTTAATGTGTGTTTCAGATGTCTTCTGTAATGTTGAAGTTGTTTTTTTTATTGCGGTTTCTTCACTGATGATCTGGATAATTTTGTTTGTTTGGTTTTTTTAGATTGTTGAAGATCAGAACTGTATAGAAATCTCATCATTCCTGACCATGATTAGTGTTACCTGGAGCATCTTCCTAGTTTGGACTAAAATAGGGCTGTTACTTGACATGGCACCTTATTCTGTTAGTGCCAAATCATGCCCTTCAGTGTGTCGCTGTGATATGGGTTTCATATATTGTAATGATCGCGATTTGACGTCTATTCCTACAGGAATCCCAGAGGATGCAACCACCCTCTTCCTTCAGAACAATCAAATAAATAATGCTGGGATTCCTTCAGAACTGAAGAACTTGCTTAGGGTGGAAAGAATATATTTATACCGCAACAGCCTAGATGAATTCCCCACTAACCTCCCTAAGTACATTAAGGAACTGCATTTGCAGGAGAACAATATAAGGACCATTACTTATGATTCACTTTCAAAAATTCCTTATCTGGAAGAACTGCATTTGGATGATAATTCTGTTTCTGCCGTTAGCATCGAGGATGGAGCTTTTCGGGACAACATCTATCTCAGACTTCTTTTTCTCTCTCGAAATCACCTTAGCACCATTCCCTGGGGTTTGCCTAAAACCATAGAAGAGCTACGCTTGGATGATAATCGCATTTCCACAATTTCTGAGCTGTCCCTTCAAGACCTTACAAATCTAAAACGCCTTGTTTTAGATGGAAATCTTCTAAATAATCATGGATTAGGAGACAAAGTCTTCATTAATCTAGTCAATCTTACAGAATTGTCATTGGTCCGCAATTCACTCACAGCTGCGCCGGTGAATTTGCCGGGAACAAACCTAAGAAAGCTTTATCTCCAAGAAAACCACATCAACCGTGTGCCACCCAATGCTTTCTCTTACTTACGGCAATTGTACCGACTAGATATGTCCAATAACAATCTCAGCAATTTACCTCAGGGTGTCTTTGATGACCTGGACAACATCACTCAACTTTTTCTTCGCAACAACCCTTGGCACTGCGGGTGCAAAATGAAATGGGTACGTGACTGGTTACAGTCACTGCCTTTAAAAGTGAACGTACGTGGGCTGATGTGTCAGGCACCAGAAAAAGTACGTGGGATGGCTATCAAAGACCTCAGCGCAGACCTGTTTGACTGTAAGGACGATAGCGTGATAAGCACCATCCAAATCACTACTGCAGTACCAAACACATTATACCCAGCCCAGGGACACTGGCCCATTTCTGTGACCAAACAACCAGACATCAAGACTCCCAACCTAAATAAAAACTACAGAACCACGGCGAGCCCGGTACGCAAAATCATTACAATATTTGTGAAATCCGTAAGCACGGAGACTATCCACATCTCCTGGAAAGTTGCACTACCGATGACTGCTTTGAGGCTGAGCTGGCTCAAGATGGGTCACAGCCCTGCCTTTGGATCTATAACTGAAACTATAGTTACAGGCGACAGAAACGACTATTTGCTCACGGCTCTCGAACCGGAGTCACCGTACCGTGTGTGCATGGTTCCCATGGAAACCAGCAACATCTATCTCTCCGACGAAACACCCGAATGCATCGAGACCGAGACGGCGCCTCTGAAGATGTACAACCCTACCACCACCCTCAACCGGGAGCAGGAGAAAGAACCTTACAAAAACTCCAGCTTGCCCTTGGCCGCCATCATCGGCGGCGTGGTGGCGCTGGTGGCCATAGGGCTACTGGCCCTGGTCTGCTGGTACGTGCACAGAAACGGGTCCCTCTTCTCCCGGAACTGCACCTACAGCAAGGGACGCCGGAGAAAAGACGACTATGCCGAAGCGGGAACCAAGAAGGATAACTCCATCTTGGAAATCAGGGAGACTTCTTTCCAGATGATACCAATTACCAGTGACCAAGTGTCCAAGGAGGAGTTTGTAATACACACCATTTTCCCACCTAATGGCATGAATCTGTACAAGAACAGCCACAGTGAAAGCAGTAGTAACAGGAGCTACAGAGACAGTGGTATTCCAGATTCAGATCATTCACACTCATGATACTGAGGGACGTGAAAGACTGGTTTGGGTTTTGTTGGGTTTTTTGGGTTTGTTTTGTTTTTTAAAGAAAACAAGAAAAGACTGACTTAACAGTTGCTGTTCTACTGCAAAACACTGGATTAAAAGACTGACAAAGCAATGTACTGTACATTTGCCATATAATTTATATTTAAGAACTTTTTATTAAAAGTTTCAAATTTCAGGCTACTGCTGCGATTAATGTAGTGGGGATACCTGACCACAATTCTATATTTTAGTATTTTTTAGTAATTTGTACTGTATTTTCCTTGCTAATATTGAAGTTACAGACCATTTAACTTTTGTGTTCTACTGAGTAAGATGACTTGTTGACTGTGAAAGTGAATTTTCTTGCCGTGTTGAGCAGTCAGAACATTCATCTGAGATCCTTGTAAGTGTAAGCACAGGTCATTTTTCACTTTGGTATCAATAAAATAATGTTGAACCTGGCAAGTCAGGAAGATCAAAAATGGCTACAAAAAACTCACAGAACTTCCAGTGTTGGGTCTATTAAATCTGTAAACCACAACAATATTCAATAAACAAAAATGTGTGTAGTAATGGGCAATATCAGCTGTCTGGATATATCCATTCAACAGTGGTGAAATCCAATTTAAATGAGAATAAGCAAATTGCTGATATGCATGAGACTGAAGCTTTTGACAAGTGTTAAAAAAAAACCCGTAATCCCTAGAGGAAAGCATAATCAAATTCTAAACAAATAATTAAAAAAAAAAAAAGGTAGGCTCTACAAACCAAGGGGGTAGACACAGTTCAGGAATAGTTTTTTTGGTTATCAGAATCAGTGGTCTGTATATTACAGACAAAATGGATGCTCACTGGCATTTGGGAGGCAAGGGCAGGCAACACTTCGAAACTGCTTTGAAAAGAAAAAGGGCTGAAAGTGCAGTTTCACAAGAAAGGGGAGCAGGACAAAACCCAAGTCAATAAATGCAAGGTCTCAAAAACTGTGGTCCCAAAGGTGAGCAGACAAATGGAAAATGCAGCTATTCTGAAGCATATACGAGTCTGTGTTCAGTATAATGCTGTTACAGTCAGGAATACTGCCCATTACTGTCACAGTTATCCAGAAATTCCTTGGTAAATCTGTAAGGTAACATGTTTCTTTCTGCCTTCCTGCTGAACTATGAGCTATTATGTTTAAACCCCAAGCCACTCTTTGTTGCAATAATCATTCTGTTTCTTCAACTAAAAACCAAAGTGCTTTGTACGCCCTTTGGCCAGTCTTGTGTGTGCCTTGATCCAACACTACATGTATCAAGCTTTTAAAAACTAAGAAAAAAGGAAATAATAAAATACCCACCTTTTCATACATAACTTAACTATGAAAAATACTGGTCTTATTCATGAATGAAGTTGAAAAACTACTTCAGAATTATGCTGCACCTCTGCAGTGCTCTGATAAGAAACCCACTTGGAAGCTACTACTTCTCAGGTCATGAGCTTCTGTGTTTAGGTTAACAGTATTACCCTTGCAGGTTTTCTTCATTATTAATCACTTGGAAAAAAAGTTTTCACAACAGTGAACACTGAAAGGGAGGGAAGGCTTGGAGTTACAACCCTCTGAAGTACAGGGATTTTTTTAAAGAAACAGCAAATGAAAAATTTAATATTTCAGGCAATATCTCAGACAAGAAGGAATGTATACCAAATGCAGTTTAATTCTATGAGAATTTTAGTGGTGCTTGGCCTGTATGTTTCCTTAAGAGTAGTAAAGGATGAGGGAGTGACCAACACTGAGACTAATGGTTTCAGTGACCAGCCTGCAAATCCATCTCCTACCAGGGCTCCACCTAACTGTGCAGACACAAAATTTCCAGTAACACACTTTTTTTTAATCCTCATTTTCAAGATGTGCCCAGGAAAGTTCCTCTCCAAACTCCCTGCATCATGGAACTGTTGACACATCACTTTCAAAAATGTCTCCTGCAGTTGCTGAGCAGTGGAGGCACGCAGCACTTTGCTTCCTTACTGACCTTGTACAAAGCATGGAGCATTGAATGGATCCATGGAAAGGGGAGTGTAATGCTCAGCTCAGTGAAATGCACCCAACCAAGACTATTTTGCTCTGTTGTCCCATCAGGTACCCATCTAGGGAAGGGCAGGAAAGCCAAGACTGAGCATGTGGAGCCTCATTATGTTGATGTTCAAAAAGCTTCCCAAGCAATGAGCAGGGAAGGAAAACGACACAGAGGGACTGGACAGACCTGTTCTTTGTCTACACTCACACAGGGGCATCCCTGATACCTGAGCCCATGAAATGGCTGGGTCACTGGCAAGAGAGCCTAGTTCTTTGCCATCAGTTCTCCAGTTACAAAATTAAACAGGTTTTGTTGGATTTTCAAGCTATTTGAGAACCTCTGTCTCAGTTGGCTCCAAATTGATGTGAAAAAAGTAAAACAACACTCAACGAGCACTTTGCCTTCTGAGACACCTAAGCCAGAAGTGCCTGGTAATGGTATGTACCAACTCCAGTGATGCCACACAAAGTCACGAGGGTATAAAAAAGTTGGCATTTGAAGAGGTAATTGTATGACAGTCTTAAGTAAAATGACTTTTTATGTGACATTTTTGCCTGTGAGGCAGTAGTGTACAAATCCAAAGCAAATTCAGTAAATCAGCCCAGTTGTTCCTACTTCACCTTCCACCAGCAAGAGTGGAAACCTGGACAAGGCTCTGTCTTCCTCAGGCAACCAGGTCAGGCTTGCAGGAGAGCTGGTGTCCTCTTAGCACATGTGATGTCAATGCAAAAAATGGCACACTGGAGTGTACAAGACCTTCCTTGGGTTCTACAGGAACTCTTACTCCACACACATAATGTTAAAATTAATTTGGCAAATGAAAGATTGCTTTCAAACTAAACTGTGTGGTTTTTTTCCTTTGGCTGTTTATACAAAGTTCTGTTCCTCTCCATGTCAGGCCCATCTCCTCAAGGCTGCTGCTCATCCTGAAGCTGCAGTTGCTGCATGCAATGCTCCCCAGCACTGCCATAAATCCCTTCAGTCAGACAGGTATATATGCAGGCAAAGCAGATTACTACAGTAGGCACTTTATTCAGCACGTTGATCAAATGCCATTAAACCACATTGAATTTATCTCAATTTCCAAATTCCATGTTATTTCTGTGTACTATTCAATATTCAGTTGTGGAGCAAGGGGTGGGATTTTTTCAGTGCTGCCTAAACCTGTGTGCAGAGTTCACTTGATCATTACTCTCCATATTCAAATACTATGCTAAGTATCTTTTACATTCTTTATCGTTGTCCCTTTTTAAATTTATATTGCTATCCTGAATTTCCCACAGTTCTCTTTTAATCTGAAAGCTGTCTCCAAAAACACCCTGGTACTTTGGAAACAGTGTTAATTTTGTCTCATCTTGGCACCTTCCAGAACTAGGGCCAGGAGCTGGACTCAGTGATCCTGATGGGTCCTTTGAATTCAGTATATTCTATGATTCTCTAAGAAACTTGCTTCATTTATAAGCTGTTACTTCCTAGCTTTCTACCAGAGCCTGATGTGCAGCAACTGTTGGGGTTTTTAATTTGTTGGTTTTTTTTTTTTCTTCTGGCTTTAACAGTACCAAATTCTAAGTATTATGTTCTTGGAACACAGTTTCCATCTCTCCTGCTAATGCACTAGTGAGCATGCAAGCTATCTTGTGCCAATGCTGTACATATTGAATGTAGAGCAGCAAATGCAATAAAGCAAGAGCAAAAGTAATAAAGGCTTATTTGCTATTAAAATAATTTACTGATGACATAATGCACTAAAGCATATATAGACTTCCCTGCTCAGAGGATAAAATTTGTACATTCACCTGCAGCTAAAGTTGGATAAGATCTTCAGAAGTGAGCTGGCAGATGCCATCTGCATCAATTTATCCAAACCACATTTGTTTGAGATAGTTTTGGGCAGAACCATAATTCACACGGGTACTCTCCATTTTCAAAATGCCTTAACCTTACTTCCAAATCTATCTATTGTTTTAGCATCACCTAGCAACTGATCTTTGTTTAATTAACTGTTTCTTTACTGATACCAGAACAGCCAGAGCTTCCAGCCACAAGCCAGCACTTAACCATCACTGTTTGTTTTTTTTAAGCATAAAGTTACTCCATGCCTGAGGGGTTTTCATCTTCCAAACTAGCCCAGAGTGGTTCCATTACAGAGAAAAAGCTCATTGACTGAATTCAGACATCAGAATTTTACTTTTTATTTTCTTGGCAAATGAATTTGATTTTGGAGTGGTGGATAAGAGTCCCACCCTTGTGATGAAATTAGAGCCCTTTCAAACACTCTGAAGGTACAGCCATGACACAGGTATTAAATTCTGGACACAACTGCTTTAAAAGTGTTTTCTTTTGGTAAACATGAATGTTTGATTTAATAGTTCTTTCATCAAATCACTGCCTGCTTCTCTCAAAAAACTAGAAAAGAGCAGAATGTGAATCTCAGTAAAAGGGTGGCAAAGCAGATGCTCAAAAGAAGCATCGCCTTGTTTTCTCAGCACAGGACATCAAGTAAGATACTCACAGCATGGCAGTCTTTAAGTGATGCCTGAGGAACATTTCTCCCCTGGGGGAAACCAAGACACTTCAAATGGGTGTTAAATAAACATCCTCTGGATTTTTGATGGTCTAAGGCAAGGCATACAGTACATATTTTGGCAACCAAGCCAATGTCCATCATGCATGGACATCCTAAATGCCCTATGCCTGAAACATGCAGGTCAGGACTGCAGATGTGAATTTCCTAACTTCAACTGCTTTTCACAGCCCCTCTTTTGTATTCTGAGGTTGAAAATTTAATGGAGTCACAGTATGAAACCCCTCAAGATTAACAACATGAGCTGAAAAGATCTTTTTGATATGTGAAGCTGGACATTCTAAGCTTAGCAAGAACTCTCATAAATAAGCTATAAAAATAGAAGGATCTTAATAGGGCTAATTAAATAATCTGACTTGTTCAAGCTGGTTGATAGCATTCATATAGGCTGATGCTCTGTCCTGAACAGCCCTCTTAAGTCATCAAAAACAGGGAGCAGATCATAGCCAAGTGCTAGCACACACTTCTGTCCCCTTGCTGAGCTTAAGCAATGTCTATCTATAGACAGAGCTGAGGAAGGTCTAATTGTTCCAACTCGAGGGGCTGCACCATGTTCTTTAATCACTAACTGCGGGAACATCATTTACAAAAGGATGGAATTATGCACATTATGCATAATTTAATGTCACTAATTTATGCAAAATATTTAAAAATTTATTTAGCTCAGAACTGCACATCCAATTTATGTAATACCGCTTTCCTCCAGTGGCTTAGTCCCTGATAAATGCTTACTAGGAAACTGGCTTTCCACATGAAAACAGATGGGTTTTGTGGATGTGGGGACCAGTTTTGTTTAATATTTTTTCTGGTTTTTTTCTTTTCTAATTAGGAACAATAAATAATTTTACTGCAAACCTTTCCATTTTTAATGGGATACAAATTCAACTGGTTGATAATTTTAAATCAATACCCTCAGACACAGCAGGTGCTGGTGTGATAAAAGATGTCCCCACAAACTCTCCTTTCCCATCTCACCTCACAATAATGCTTTCCAGGGTTTTAACTTGAGGCCTCGCTTTTATTGCAAGGATTGCAAAAAGGTAATGAAATCTGTTTTCACTACTGTGAGATCAAAACCAGGGACTTAGAAATTTGGAGATGCACACAAGCAGTTGTTTTACATAATGCAAGTGTGGCTTAGAAGCAACATCTTTCAGGCTACATTACACACAGAAGCCAAGGTAAATCTAAGCCTTTGTTCACCTCTGAGCCTGCTGTATTAACAAAATTTCCTAAATTACTAGACCAAGCATCAGCAGCTTCAACAGGCAGTACAAGAAGGCCTCCTTACCTTACATATCATCCTCAGCTACTGGTTTGTGTGTGTAAAGTGGAGTTAATTTGATTTCCTTAAGTGTTGTTTTTCCATGGATTCAATGAAGAAGTACAAAAGTAACCATTTTTTAAAAGGTAAACCCTTCTACCAAGGAATGCTGACAAAGCAGAGGATTTAAGAAATTATGTTTTAACTGTTACTCCAGAATTACATCCAAAAACAAGCCTGTGTAAACTTCCTGATCGAGTGTATAATATGCTCACCCCCTGTTTAAGCCACATTTAATGGACACGAGTTATTTGCATTGCACTCCTCCTCAAACTATTTTCATTTTCTGCACAGTTTGAGTGTGGATAGGTACATAATCTGTGGTATTTTGTTTGTTTACCTGGTTTCAGTAATCTTCTCAAAAAACATTAAGACACTTATTTCCAAAGCCTGATGGAATAAATTACTGCCCACGAGGAACATGAGCTTATTAACAGAAAGAAAGCCATATACAGGGAAATGCTAACCCAGTGAGTAAATACAATTTTATGGCATTAGCTGATAACACAGAACCTCTGCCTAATGTCTTTAATGCAATTATTTTACCTTATGAACTCCTTAATGGCATGTAACCTACTTCATCCTCTAAAAACCTTTTCATTTCTCCCTGATACAGAAATGACATACAGCATGCTAAAATAAAATTTAAGAAAAACACCACAGTACTGCCAGGTCTAGGAAGTTTTTCTGGTTGCTGAAATTCAGCATTTTTCAGCCAAATGAAGCAGTCAGGAGAATATCACTGGGGAGCTAAATTGCTGACCTCCTGCAATTTCCTTGGATAAAGGAAAAAAGGCAGTGATGGAACTGCACGTAAGACGTCACCAGCTCAACCATGGCTCTCTCAGACAGACCCTCACCTCTCCCACTTACAAACCTTGGTGCTTTTGATTACAGGAATATTTGTAAGTACCTTTAAGGGTCGAAAAGGTTGAGCACCAGCAGGACAACCACCATCTCTAGGTTATTCTTTCTACTCTTTTTTTTCTTTGTTAATAAATGAAGCTCATTGAGAGCATTTGTCCAGTAAACAGGACTGTTATGCATGTAAAAACCTCTTCACTGCTAATCACACTTGTTGACACATAGTGGGATAGTGCTGAACCCTCCTTATATAGTTTGCACTTAAATCCAGGGCAGTCACATCACAAAATATTTTCCCTGGAAATCTCCACTATTCCCTGAACTTGCAGATACATGATGTTAAGGGTGGGGGGAACAAGATAACAATATATTCCTAAGAGGCTGCTCTTACCACTGTTTCTTTCCCATGTTCCATATACAAGTTTAAGAAAGTCGAAATAAACAAGATCAGTTAAAGAGAATTTTGGAGGAGAAGTGCAATACCACAAAATCACATTTCTACTACTGAGAATTGAATTATGCTAAAAAAAAGAACAACTACTTTGTTTGTTGTACCTTATCTGTCTCAGGAAATGCTCAGGTCTTTCATTGTCTGCTGGCCTAGGGACAGAGCTGGGCTGATCAGTGTTCCTTGGGTACAGACAGAGGCATTAAAAGCAGCCAAATACACCTGAACAAAACTAACGGGGACTGGTTTTGTCTGAAAAAAAATTGTCCTAAATTTCTGTGTTTTGTTGGAAACATTTTGACTCAGCCTCTGAAATCTATTACCATCCTACACTATTCTTTAAAAAAACAAAAAACAAACAAACAAATAACTTATCTTTCAAGCATGGAAAATTTGATGTAATGCCAAGCTTTACCTATAAATAAGTTTTCCAGGTTTTGTTTATATGACTTTGTCCCCAGTGCTATGATGAGCACATGTTTATTGAGGACCTCCCAGTGTTTTTCAATACATCTTCTGCACAGAAGGAAATGGCCATTTGTGCAGTACAATTCCCACCCATTTTTCCTTCCCATTTTCCCTGTGTTGTCAACTGACTTCTTTAACACTTATATAATTTTAGTCATAAAATACTAGAAGTGCAAAAAGAGGTTTCTTGAAATTTTTTTAGGGTCTTAGAGATGGGAGAGGGAAAGGACATTATACTAGGATGCTAATTAGATAAAAAAGGGTGCTATTTTATGCTGCAGGGAGATTTTCCTTATTTCAGTGAAAGGAATAAAAAAACCCAAACTTCCACAAACTTAGCTATTTTGACAAAAGGACCTATGGAGCTGCTCATGCAAGAAACACATCTTGTTCCCAAAGCAACCACACCACTTTGGGAAGGGAGGGGAAGAGAGAGTCTCTCTTTGATATGGATTTGGAGGTGATATCCTGTGTCCCATGAAGGAGCACCCCGCTGGTACAGTCAATATAAATTGGATTGCCTTAATATCCATTTTAAACTCAATGCTGCTATTGCTGCAAAACTTGAGAGCAAAGCAACCCAGTCTCGGGGACTTCAAATAAACCCCCAAACAAATCAAAAAAACAACCAACCCTGCAAAATCCTCAGAAGGCACCTATCAAAGTGATTTCAATCCAGTGATCCGGTACACAGTCAAAGGATGTAAGCTCTTCTAATCCCACTCTTTGAGCTCCTCCAGGCTCCAGCTCCCGTTGCCATGGCCTGGCTGACACCTCCTGCAAAGGACAGGAGCCCCACAGCCCAGCAGTGCCTCCTGCACAGCCTGACAGCTGCTGGCTGTGGGTTTACACACTGCAAAAACTGCTTGGGAGGTGAGGAGCATGAGCAGCACCCATTCCAGTCCGGGAGGTTTTGTTACATGAGTTCAGCTCCAGGCAGGCTCCCATCATCAGCATATTTCTGACAGGTATTTTACTTGTCCTACACAGAGTACCTAACACTCCTGGAAAGCACCCACTGCTACATTAGATACTGCTGGTTTATTTAGATAAAATGAAATAAAATTTAAAATTACCTACTGTTCTCCTTTGTGCTAGTAAAGACTAACTTTATCCTTCAGTATAATCCTGCCAAATGAATTAAAACGCATTCAGCAGGCTGAAAGGATACTAGTGAAGTATTAACAAAAGCCTGGTTTGGATTATGCAAAATTTCCGCGGCAATTGACTGATGCAAAGATTTCTGTGGCAATACTTTCAGGAAAAGAAAATAAATCTAGCTCTTCAAAATGTTTCTTACTCTGTTTTGCTCAGCAGCTCTAGGAAGTTATTAGGTCAAATCCCCACAACACTGACCTCTTTCTGAGGTTTGCAAGTCAATATGTGAGTGATGAGTGAAGTCTCCCCTAGTTGTCCATGGAAATCTCTACAGTGCTGCTATAAACTGGTGCTTAAGGATATTAAATAGGAAAATGTCTTAGAACAGAAGCAGCTCATGTCTGGGTATGCTTGGGTGCATCACTGTCAGCACAGGAACCCATCTAGGACATGCCTGTGCCTTCCCGGGAATGAAGCAGAATTCCTGAGGATAGGGAAATGAACCATGCTTGGTGTCAATGGGAGCTTGGAAACCTGCCAAGGCGTGTGTTCCCATGTCTCACAACCAGCTAAAATGCCACTATGGAGGGGAAAAAACAATTTTTCCCCTGCTGAGAAGGAGCTCCAGCAAGTGCTCTTACCTGTGCTAGGTCTAGTCAGCAGACAGTCAATACTGCTTCCTTTGCAAAAAAACTCCACTGGGATAAACTTTCATCTGTCAAACAAGCCAGGGTTCATGTTTTCTAGTGCTTTCACATTTGTAAGAAGCTGCCTCTGACATCTCCCCCCAGGGCTTGATCATACAATGAAGGAAAAGTAGAGAATTTTAAAGACACTGGCAAGCGTTTGGTCTTTCAAAATGTCATCGCTAATCTCCACATCATCCAGCCTGCTCAGTAATCAAGATAGAGGAACTGTACAAGTGCAAATTAGTGTCACTTATGTCCTGAAAACAAGTAAGAAAGAGGATGTGGAATAAGTATGCCCAAAAGCAACATCAAATTTATTCTCCATGATCAGATGAGAGATTCACTGAAGTTTACTTCACCTTACACAGAAAAAAAACCCCAAAGAAACATGAAGATATCTCTATGACATTTACCATCTGGCTGAGCAGGTTAGAGCTGTATTAAAAGGATGCTGTACAGGCTCAATAGCAGTGAGAACAGGGAGGCAAGGAGTGGTCCTGAGCTCCAAACACTTCCAAGATAGAAGACCCATCTTCTGCAAGATTATTTATTTTTTTCTTTTGGGTCTGTTAACAGAAAAATTAACAGGAGCACCAGGGTTATTTTAGGACATGATGCATCCCAACGACCTGATAGGAGTGAACAGAACAGATTTATGGGGGGTCACCTGCCCAGGTGCAGGACAGACATCTCGAAGCAGCTCTGTTATCAATCCCAGGATGCCACATGCCAGCCTGAACCATCTCTCTCTTCCAAAGGAGGGCAGCGGCACTGTGAGCCCAAGGATGAGCAACTTCAGCACAGGTCCCGGAGAGCACATGAAAAACTGCCAATGTTTCCCTGAACCACTGAAGCACAACAGGGAAGCAGCCAATTCCTACATGGGCACTAGGAAGTTGTCCAAGACCTTTAAACTCTTATTCTTCTGGGAGCTGACCCAGATTTGACTACTACTCTAAGGGTAAAAAAACACTCGCTGCTTAATACCTGCAGTATATGATTTTATGCTGATGATGCAGGCTCCTTGAACACTGCAAAGTGCTGGGGGTATTTGTTCTTAAATTAATGGTTCTGCAGGAGTAATCATTGTATCTGCCTAGAAAAAAACCTAGTATTTCCTATATGGGGAAAAGCAACAGTGTTAATTGCAGGTATTTCATATTAGAAGAAAACTAGCAGGAAAAGAAAAACAAACACCACTTCAGCCCACTCCTCCAACCACAGTGATCAACTTACAAATTCCAACTTTATTTTAAAAAACTGAAAATCTTCTGTGTCCGGAGGAGTCTTTTTTAAAAATGTGCTTTGTAAGGTCTTTTTTGTAACATTTTTCCTTTACTAATGATTTTTAAATGTTCTTCTAATCAGCTTGAAAGGGACCAGTAATTTTTGGCTCAGATGTAGCAGCAATAGAAGGAATCAGCACAACATGCCAGAGGAATGTGAAATGTACTAACCAGATACGAAGTCAGCCAAACAATACTGAAATCTGTGCAAGTCCACATCAGATCGTCTAACACTGCAGAATTTGTGATATTTACTCTGCCATTCAAGAACACTCTTTACATGGCACTTACCCTGATCTCTCAAAACCAATTATTACATACATAGCTATAGTGCAAATGGGAACATTAGGGCTCTAAATCCATTATCCATTTTCTTTGAAAGCATAATGTATTATAATAAATTTTATATATAATATAATAAATAAATATAATAATATAAATACAATTATATATTATATTAATAAATACATTTATATATTTTATTTAATTTTTCCTTTTAAATTACATTTCATTAATATTTGTCCTTTAAAATAAAGATACAAGCATATGGCCAGATATTTTTCTGTATACAGAATCATCAGTCTTATGATAAAATTAATAGGTCTTCCAAGCAATTTTTGCTAAGCAGCCAAAAGTAAAGAGTGAGCAAATTACAATACTAATACTAATTTATTAAGTTCCTTTCAAATGCCTTCAGCTTCCCTTTTCTTTGTTTGCAGCATTAGAGGACCATTTGATAAAGCAAAACTGCAGATGTTCAGTCCTTTGTTTACTAAGGTAACTGTGGCTGCCAACGAAATGGAAGTGACAGCACCAGGGCTACCTCGCCTTGCCAGCAGCAAGGCTGTGCTGGAGCAGTTGCTGCTGGAGGAAATGAATCTGTAGAAACTCTGAAGGATGACATTCCTGGGGAGCTCTGCAATTCAGACTGGCAAGGAGGCAGGAGTGGGAGCCTTGGAGAGCTGCCACCACCTCCCTTCCATGAACCACGGTGTCCCTTTCCCACTATGCTGTTTTCTGGGCTGTATAATTTGTTTTCTCAGACTTGTCACCCATATGGAGACTTGGACACATTACACCAAGTCAATCATACTGGCCACTCCTGGTATAAGACAAACCTGACACATTTGTACCTCTGTCAGCACTAATTCTGCTGCTTTTTGATTGAGGAGGTGACAAAACTGCTGTGCAGCAAGCAGAGGTTCATCACAGCTAAGTGAACATACTATGGGTTCACAAGTCAAATAAAAACTCTCAACTTTTATTTGCAGGTTGCCCTGCAAAATTCTCTCGTTACAGACACATCTATTTCACAGCAAATTTCTATTTTTTTAACTTTCCTAAAGCAGGTGCTTAGGAAGGCAAGTGCTACAGTGTTTGGTCCTCAGGATTGCACTTTAAATAACAAAAGCTAAAAGGCTCTGATTGATCAAAGCTTTTTTTTTTTTAAAATCAGATCAACTGTTCCACGCTGTTGAAAATAAGAGAACAAATCCAAGCAATATTTTCTATTTCCCACTCCTACTCTTAGAAACAAGTGTGACATTTATAACCACAGTGTAAAAAGCTCATTAATACTCCACACTGACCTATTAATAAGGGTTATTGGCTTAACACAATAGGAGACTTTCTTGTGGAAAACAGGCAAGGAAAGGAGAGAACAGCTCAAGATAAGCCACCTCTCCACAAACAGGTTCAAAGGATGAGATCACTAAACGACAGCGTTAAAAGCGTCCAACATTTTTCACCTCCTCTCTGCTCATTTCAAAACTAGCTTAAAACCACAGAATAAAAGCCCAGTGAACACCCCAGTAGATTTTAAAAGGCAATTCTCTCTCAAAGGGCTGATAGCAGGCAGGGAGTGGGAGAAAGGTTTATTTTAGTTGAGCTCATCTGACAGACTGGCACCTACTCAGAGGTGTTGGAAGACGTCTGGCGCATCCACACACCCACCAAGAGCAGCACTAAATTCTTAAAGAAGACAGAGCTGCCTGTGCATTAAGTTCCCTTTTTAAGTACTTCTCCCTAGAAGCTTTGTTCTTTCTTTTCAAAGAAATCATTTAAAACAAGCTCCCAATAAATGTGCTCCCAATAAAAGTGGGGAAGACGCTTCCAACACTTGACCTTGGGGTTTGCCAAAACCAGCAAATGCTCAAGGCACCATGCCCATGGAAGCACCAAAAAGGGTGAGAAATCACCTTCCTGTCAGATGAAGTGGAGTCCATATTCACACCCCATACAGCCTTCTAAAGCCATCCTTCAGCTGAAATAATTGTGGTTTGCTTGGGTTTTTTCCCTACCATAAACTTATGGAAATCAATCCTAGTTCCCCTCAGCTTATGTTTTTCTAGGCTGAAGCCAAGCTCTTCCAGGCCACTGGTAAAATGCTGGCTGATCCTTCCACCATTATCCTAATTACCCTTCCTTGACCTGTGGCTGTTTAAACTCGTCTTCCTAAGCACAGAGAGGACACCTTCATTCTTTACTGCTCCAAAATGGTGATGTTGAGCTTAGAGAAGGAATTCATACCATCCATCCTTAAGCACACAACATTCTCCTGAAACCAATTAATGGCAGAAGAAAGCAGTTCTTCTCACTTAATAATCCAGTCCTCCCCCGCCTTGCCAGTGTCTCTCAGCTTTGGAGTTAGCAAATTTATTTAGCAAGCTTTTAATTCTTCTGTAAAGGCTGCTAATGAAAATATTAAATAAAGCACGATTTGATCTTTGAGGAGCTCCTGCAGTACCTTTGCATGAACTTGCAGCGATAAAAAGGTTATCAAGAATGACAGAATTGAAAGACTCCAGTCTTTAAAGGTATCTTAACCACCTCAAAAGCCCTTCTTGCAGGAGACAGGATTACCATGATGCAATCAAATTATGTCCAATTATCTCGAGTATTTAGAGCATTTGTGCCAGCCACCCACCCCAAAGAAAAACAAAAGCTGAAATAACACTGTTTGACATGCACAAATGCAGCAAGCCCAGCAACCACTTTTACTCAAACTAACCCAGAATTAAGGTCATTGTCATCATCTCCTGGTTCCCCCCACGATGTCCCTCTCATCCACATGAAGTTGCTTTCATCACAAAACAGCTTGCAAAGCACAGATCCCCTATGATACTGCAATTAGCTAATTTCCTATACTGATATCTCTTATACAGTGAACAGCATTTTAATTAATTCTTTAAATATATATTCCTCCAATAAGTTGAACCTTAATTAAAATTAGAAGTGCCTGATAGCATCTTCTTATCTGGTTACAGACCCATTTTTTTTAAATTTGCGGTGATGATATCGCAACCACATTAAAAGGAATATATATATTGAATTTTATGTTCTTTCAGTTCAGCAAAACACTAAGAAAATTAATTCAATCTGCACTTACACTCACAGAATCTGTCTCCTGCTTCAGAAATAAATATTTTTGCTTTGTTTCAAACACAAGTTTTACAAAACTGTTTTAAACTTTGCCCTGGGCACGTCTCTGCCCACCAGAGATCTGATGCTTAATCTCATATTTCATTAGTTATTGCTTAATTAGAACCCCATTTGAAAGAAGTTGAATAAAAATGGACCATTTAATTATCATGAGACATGAAAGAGGCAGAAAGTTCTTTGTAATCCAAGCTGCTCCTCAGCAAGTTTTTATCATGTTTATCACAGACATCATATGTGACTTCACCATCTATCTCTCTCTCAGCTCTGCATCTCCTGATGCAGCTCTTCAGTCAGCACATCTGCCACTACTCCTACATTCACCTTCACACAGCTCCCCTGGCATCGGGAACACCACAATCCTGTGGCTGGGAGACACCTTCTTGCAGCCCAGGATCACCACCACCAAACGCTTCCCAGGCCCCACCCTGTGCTTTATCACACTTTAAACCAGCACAGCAACCAGGGGAAAAACTCCAGCAATATTGTTCAGCTGCGAGAAGCACACAGCTAAACAGGAGGTCTTTTCAAACCTAGCAGGGTTTATCACAGCTCTAAAACAAGCAGGGCTTCTTTGGTACTAGCTCTACCCGTGAATATGGATTAAAAAACTAAAAAAGTTTATCCTGAGTCCCTCTAAACTGCAGCCTTTTCTCTTTACAGCCAAGCAATTAACAAAACCAGCAAGTTTACAATGCAAGTACAGAATGACCAAGTTAGTATCTATTACATGCACAACTAAACACCCAATTGTATCAGTATTTCCCCTTGTTCAGGAAGCATTTACACACGAACGCCAAATTACATTCTGTTTTCAGGCTTGGGCATCCAAGTACAATTTCAGCTTCCCAATATAAACAAAATGTGCTCAAAACCTTCAATTTATTTGAGAAGCATTCACAAACTTCAGTTTGAAAACACTATTTGAAATGCTTATTCATGAATTGTAAATTGAATTGTTACTGCTCTGTATTATGCAAATAGCCAAATTCTAGCATTGTAACAGAAGCAATGAGCTTGTTATCCTGTCAGTCCTGTAAGCAGACAACTTCTTAGAACATCATTTCCAAAATTGCTTGTGTGCTCCCCTAACTGTACTAGTTTTGATACTAAGAAAGAATTTACCACCAACTTAAATGAGATGAGAGTCACCCAACAATGAGCCCTTCTGAAAAGCCGACCATTATCTTTAACTTGGAATGCAAACAATATCCTCATACTTATCAAAAATTCCTGTAAAAGCATGTATGTTAACAAACACAAGATATCCAGTGGAACTGATAAAGAGAAAAGTAAGATAGCAAGTAACAGGACTCGTGTTAAATAAGCATCACACGATGCAACCATTAGCTTTGCTTGGGTGTTCAACAATTAGTTTTAGTTAGATAAATTATACCTCCAAACAGTTGCATGTGAAAAATAAAGAGAACGTGCAACTGTCTTAAATTGAGATCATATATATCCCGACAGTCATCCTTTATGGGAAAATTATGCATATGGTGCGTGTGGGTGGACTGAAACCACAACGGGATGAGCGCTACCTCGTTGCATCTCCGTCAGGCAGGCCAGGCTGGAGGGGCTCAGAGGAGCCAGGGTGCCTGTCAGATCCATCAGCACATAAATCAGAGTATTGGTATCAGCAACCTGAGTCACGTGCACCCCATTAAATCCTGCAACCTTACCTCATCCCTGCAGCACTCAAGAAAGCCTTGCCAGACAGACGCTGCCTCCCACCCACTCCCACTCAGGTAACGCCTTGCAGGTGGCAGGTGGCACGAGGACAGGCTGTGCCAGGGCACACCAAAGCACACCAACTGGCACACCCTGCCATGCCATGCCATGCCATGCCATGCAGCACATCACACCACACCGACCAGCTGGGACACAGGATCCCCACCTCCTGCAGGCCTGAGAGTGCCCAAGAGCCACTCAGGGATTTGCTCCACAGAATATGCAGCCCCAGAGGCAGGACAGATGTGCCTTCCACAGCAGACAATGTGATGACAGACATCCCACACCACCAGGGAAAAGGGTGCACTCCTAATCCCTCTGTCACTACAGCATGGAGCCTCCTGGCCTGGCTGGAGTGCAAGGCAGGAATCAATCCAGGAAGCAAACAGGATTGTGAAAGCAGGAACATATCTGGGCCCCCAGTCCATGCTATTTCATTACAGAGCAGTTAGCATCATGTTTGCTTATATTTAATCTTTTTCTTTGCCTCATTTAAACTGACTTCATTTTACAAAGAAAAGCTCAATTTTAATGTATTTCTTTACTCCTTCCCACAGCATTATGCTACTTTCTTTACAACTTGTGTTAGAGAGCAGCTTCCCATTTCTGTGCATTTTTTTGTTCTGGACAGACATTTCAAACACATCGCACTGCTGAATGGAACTAGGGAAGAGCAATGCTCTAGTGTCTCTGGATAGGAAAACACTGACAGAGTTTGCATGCTGCAGCTAAAAACAATATACTGATGAAGCATCAAGGGGTGTTTCTATCAGCAGACAGGAGCAGGGAGCAGAAATAAGGCTCAGACACAGAGAAAGGCATTGATTTGGAACTTGAAGAGCCACCTCTGTTTCCTCTCATTTTTCACAGCTATAAATTAGATATTCATCTCCATAACTGATTGGGGGGACTGTTTAAAAGCTGTTAACAGGGTCTGCACAGCTTGCAGGCTTATGCATGTTATGCATGAATAAAGAGTCACCCCCATCATTAAACCCACAGCATCATTAGAGGTACCATACAAATTATGTTGCAAGAAATGGTATTTGAATACATTTTTCTTTCTGAAATATCATCACATGCAGAGCTGGCCTGCAATCTAAATGAAACCAAGGAAGTGCTTCCTCTTAAAATGCATTGATACTGCTTGAGTGAAAAGCTTGCTGCTGTGATGGGTTTTATGTGCATCTAAGCTGAGCCAAGTGAGCTCAAGACAATCTAGCAATTCCACCATTTACCATGCTGCAGTAAAATACGGCTTTTTGCTTCTTTCTTATTATATTCTCAGACTGCACAACAGACTTATCTATTCCCACTACCCTATAAATGACAATGCTGTTGTAATATTTAGTAATGTATTTCCAAATGATAAAAAAAAGCAACCAATGAAAAGGAACAGCAAACACAGAATAAGAAGCTACTGTCCATGCTTCCACAAACACTTGAGCCAAGTGTACTTACAGACCAGCATAAATCAAACAGGCACAATCCAATTTAAATACAAGTCCTGCAAGGTTTTTTCATTAATGTATGGTTTATGCTTTTGTCATCTTTTGACTAATTTTATTACATAATACTGAGAGATTTAGTACACTACATTACAACTCGGTTAGTCATAACAGAATTGAAAAAGTTAATTTTGTTTCTCTGTTTCAGAAGCTAGAGAGTATATTATGTCATGCTGGTTTTCAATCAGTACATTTTACTGAAATTCCTCTTTTGTTTTTTCTTCCCGTTTCACATTAAGAAATGCACCTCCTGTGTACTATTGCTGTTTTAAAAGGCATACCAAAGAATGCTTCCATCCCTGTACATGCTGCCTCTCAAAAAAATCAGATCTTTAAGTTTTTTAGTTTCTTCTCTACTTTGCTCCATCCCATTTTTTCAGGGTCACTGGTCAAGCAGTAATATCTCAGCAGTTCAGCACTGACCTCACAGAAGAAAAGAGAAAGGGCCACGCTGCCTTCATATTTCCCTTACTTGAAACAGCACAAGTAATTCCACTTAAATTGGGGAGATACATTTACAGCCCATTTTTGAAGATGGGAACATAATTCTGGTGGGCTTTTACTAGCTTTTTGTCTTTTTTTATTGTCTTCCTTAAACAGCTGCTACTGAACACCATCAGAGGCAGGATGATGCTCTGCCCTGAGATGGCTGCGCTTGGGAATGAATCACCACAGACAGAGCAGCACTACAAGGAATAAACTGACTGCTGAACATTATTTCCCTGTTGAAATGGATTTCTTCTTAGTTTTATTCTCAAGTATTTTATTCAAATTTCTTACTTCCTCAGTACCAATACACAAGAGGACCCAGCCAGAGTACAGAAAATTGTCCACAGCAAAGGCTCCTGAGCCTACATCACTACACTAGTATTGCTTAGAAATTTCAATCTACTGTCCCAGCTGTTAATAAAAGAAGAGGTTTTGGCCCAGGAAACTGTGTAATGCACAGAAAAACAGAAAAAATTGAATGACAGGAAGATGTGAAACTCTATCAAATGCAAGAAAACACTGACCATTCCACAAGCAGAGGAATAGAATCTCTGTGCAGTCCACAGGAAGACAACCATTCTTACAGCGTGCTGCACATACAGCATGACACAGGTCAAAAATACATTTTAAAAAATGCAAGTCACATTACTGATAAAAACACCTTTCACAACACACAGCTGATAATATACCTATTAATAGGGACTTTCTAGCCTTTTTATTTGCAACTCATTTTAAAAGGACTGCTCAGGGAGAGCTGCTGGTTCCAGACTAATTACTTCCAGATTGTGTCGGATTTTCCCACACACAGAAACAAGTGGCATGCTGAATTTGGTCATGTTAAGGCATCTCCATCAGCTGCTTCATAACCACTTTGAGAAACTCATCTGGATGCAATTATGACTTTACTGCAAAGTTTTTGTTGTTTTGGGTGTGTTTTTTTTAAAACACCGGACCACAAAAATCATGTTCCTTATTCAATTCCCATTGAAGTAAATAGGATGGTTTCAATTAGAATTTAATGACTTCTAGACGAGGTTTCATAAAAAAATGAAAAATAAATCTCTTCATCTACCAGAGAGTGAGGTTAATCTCTTATTCTTAAAGCTTGTACATCAAAGAACTCCAGCATTGCACAGGGTTGCTGCACACTAAGTCTAATAGATGGCTATATCATAGTCATAGTTCGAAATGAAGAATACTTACATAAAACACAGCTCCAAAACTAAGGACTTAAAAAATACCAAGTTCTTCTCTGTGAAGTAGTACTCAAAGAGATTAATCTTTAAGTTAGAAAAAAAATACGAAGCCACTAATTTAATTCATAAATTTTCTTTTCATTTCCCTACAACTAACATATAGAAAACCTCACCTGAGTAGGGTATACTTTTATACCTTTTTCACAGAGCATAGTAAGACATACTTACACATATTTTCTCTCCAGATGACATAGTTGAAGGCAAAAACCATTTAAACACCACTAGGAATGGGGGAATACTTTAAACCTTTTCCCAAGATGAGAGTTACATCCACCATACAGATTTTCAGCACAGTTCTCCTCAGGAGATACTACTCCCAAGAAGCACTTGGAAAGAAAATACTTGTTTGCCTGACAGCCCTTTACAGAAACCTCAGTTCTGAACTCAGACTCAGGTGGTGCCACGTGTGGTGGAGGTGTCTTTGCAGCAGCCAGCTCCTGTAAGCTCATGAACAGAGACCACAGCGTGTGCAACAGCCACGTGTGCATATTAAATAATAATTTACTCAAATATCTACAGCCAGCAAAGTGAGAAAGTGGTGGGTCACTGAGGGTCTCAATCTACAGCATTCACAGCTTTGCTTTTGCCCTGAAGCATTTAAAGCTGCTTCTGCTTTTCTGCATAGCCATGATTACAAGAAAGCAGCTGCCTTCATGAACGATAGAAAGTGTGCTGGAAAAAAGAGGCAGGGGATGAGACCTTGTTCTGCCTTCTAAGAAGTTTCTTGGCCACAATTTTTTCTCCTTGTCACATACTCAGTCCCTGAAGTAAACACACATTTCACCTATAATACAATGAATCACTTATAATTAAATATATAATGACACTGCATTCTACCTTTTGTTAGAAATGTGCTGGCAGTGTTGATTTTAACTTTACATTAAAAATAAAGACTAAGCTCAAACAAATATTCTTAGCAAAGAAGTTTTTCCTTGGAGGTCAAAAAAACCAACAAGTGAGAGAAGGTCCTTAGAAGCCTTCTATTAAAACTAGAACTCTGCCCACTTCTCCCATTAGCAATGGACCAATTCCCAGCACATTCTCATGCTGAAATACAAACTGCTGGCATTCTTCTCTGACATGTGAGCAATGATCCCATTGTTTTATTCCAAATATGACAATTAATGTTTAGCATATACTGAAGAATCCTTTACATAACTGCTCACTATTATGTGGCTTGTTTAATTTGGGCCATACCTAGTGGTGACTGAAAGTGACCGCATTATGGAAAATTAAACAATGGTTTCATTCCTTGGTAATAATTATCTTTTTTTTCACTCTGAAAACCTGGAGATTGGTACCTGAAACTTCTTCTCTCTACCTGTTCTTCCAACTCTCTGAGAAATTAAAAGCATTTTTGCATGCTGTAAACTCCAGCTAGAGCCTAAAACCAGACATGTAACAGCAGAAGAAAGACCAGTTGGACTTGTACAGACTGCACTGCAGGCTGGGAAGAGAGCAGGGAAGGAAGAGCTTTATTTATTAATTCATATAAGCTACTCTAAGATTAACCTAGGGGAAAAGTCCACCCTTCACCACCAGCAATTATTAACCACCGTCTTCAATAGCCACTTATTGGGCATGCTTTAATTTGTGGAACCCAAGACAATTGTTTATCATGTCATAATCTGGAAATAATTGTAGAGATTACAAAGTATTGAAATGGATTTTTTTCTGATGGTTGGTAAGATTAATTATGTATTTACAGCATGAAGTAATTTTCTACATGTATTTCCTAAGACTGTTTCAGTTGTTGGGTGGGGTTTCTTCCAGTGGACGAAAGAGTCATACAAGTACAATAATGTTGGAAATGCAAACACCACAGGCAAACTTGGCAGAAACCACATGTTTTAAAATGTATCAAGTCAATAAAATGTCATTAAAACAACAGAATTAAGATCTGGAAATGAGAAAATGCAAAATTGTTCAATAACCAAGGAAAGCATCAGTATAAGGAAAACCTTTAATACATGCAGCCTCAATAGGTTTTATTTGCTTGCTTCTCTGCTGGCAGCATTGTAATAACATTGATGATGTTCAATATGATACCATTTTTTTTTTCCCACCTGTGTCTTATATCTGAAAGAAAACACAAGAAACTGCAGAGGAGGAAAACACATTCCACTGAAACCAAGAGACGTTTACGTCTGAATTAATGAAAACAGTATTTCACTCCAAGTTGAAGTGATTTGCCCCAAGTGGCACAAGTTAGAAGCAGAGCTGCTGGTTTTAATCCACTCCCTCGATTCCTCTTCTCCTAAGTCACTCCACCAGGTTGCTTACCTGCCTGTCTCTGTACAGAACAAGACCCAGGTTATAGTACACACCAGCTCTGCTCCACTGGCTGTCATCTGTCCCCCTCTGGATTTAGTCCAATACTCCATGTAAGCAGGAAATTACCTCACATTTCATATTTCAGGTGCAGAGCAGGAAATCAATACACACTGCAAAATCTGCAGAAAATCCTCCAACCCATGTTTGTCAAACTGAGAATCCTTTCACAGATTTCTAAAGAATTCAAGTCTTCAGTTTTCTCCCAAGCACTGCCATAGCCAACCAGAGCATCACTACAGCTTCAGCAGAGTAAGAATCAGCTCCCCAGATGCCACGTAGGAAATGCCTTGACAACACCATGCAAATCCTGTCCTTTTCCCACTCAAATGTGCCCCAACAGTTTTCACTGAATTTGTCCACAGAGCATGCACATTTTGCTATGACTCAGTTATTCTACTTTTTTGTGCTTATCCATAAAAGACCAAATTCCAGTAACCACAAGGAATTACTGATGGCAGAAAGCAAGCAGAACTTGCCCCAGTTTCCTTAACAGGCTAGATTGAAAATCTGTCCAATTAATCCTCTTTTAAAAAAAAAAAAAAAAAGCCTACTAATGCACTTAAAGTTATAGCTCCAGGACTGACTGAAAGCCTCTTGGCCAAATTCTGCCCAAGATCCTTTAAGAACAGTACTGGAGGGCTGGGTTTTAATACTTACTTTTGGTCACTGTGGGCAGGCCATTTACTTGGAGGTGTGGAGGGGTTTTGGTGTTTCTTTTTTTAAGAACATTTGTGAATATTAATAGCTATATACCTTCAAGATAAATAAAAACCAGTTGGGAAAACTCACACCAAAGGATTAAACTTACTGTTAAAGAATGCAATTCACTGATGAGCACCAATTTATCTTCTAAGTTAACTGAACACCAGACAGAAATTGTGCAACACGGAAATTGTGCAAAAACCACAATAACTATCATCTTAAACAATTCATTCCCTGCATGGGATGTAGTAGGGTGTCCAAACATCCTCACTGACTTGTCTTACATAGACAAGATTTTGTTTTCTGTCAGCAAGCAGAAGCTACATAACCATTATGCTCCGTTCCCTATAGCATTTGTTATCCAAATTCTCTAATCTCAGGGGCTGTCTGACACTTGATTTCGAAATTGTTTAGTCTTGGCCTTTTAAAAAAAAAGACAAAGTGTTAAATTAATAGGAAAATCTTAAACAGAAAATGCAAGAAGTCCTACACATTCATGTAGAACATCAACTAAGCTGAGAAAAGCCAAGTAGAAGAGCCAGTCAAGGAAACAATAAAAGCTGGGAAGCTGCTCCTCAACTTCAGCTGCCCCTTGGTGACTAGAGAGTGTTTTCATCTTTTCTCAAGACAGCACCAGTTACACATGAATGCTTTTGAGTGCCAGGCTCATTAAAGTCTACACTGGTACCAGCCCCTATAGCCAATGCAAAATTAATATTCAAACTTCAACTGAGAAGACTGTCACAGTTGCTCCACCAGAGTTTGCATACAAGGAAAACAAGTGTTACAGAACAGGAAAATCATATTAACTGTGTTCTCAAATTGCTGCTCTGAGCATTGCATACTAATGTATTAATATTTGTTTTTAAAATAAGCATCTGCTACTGGAAGGCTGGAAGAGAACAGAAAATCAGATGTTACCCAAAGCACCGCGACACTTTAGGAAAAGGAAGGCTGCAGGTCACTGGCATCTGCCTGTCCAATGTAAGGGAACAAGGATGTCAATGCTGAACCTAGTTAAGGCAAGACCAAAGGAGGGACTGGACAGAAACAAAGCTTGGAAACCATTTCTGAGCCAAACTTTTGTGCAAGTATTGAAAATACAGATTAAAGACAGATCTAGATTTCATAGAGACAATGGATTCTGAATGTACAGGGGAAAAAAAGAGAGATTTTCCTTACCACTAATAAAAGATACTTGGCCACCTGAAGTCAGAAAGCACCTGATACTGGATCTGAGATAACTGGGAACTAATTTATATTTTAGGGGCCTCCCATTCTCCCTCACCTCCTTGGGCTTGCTTTTCCTCTAGCCCAGTGGGGAAAGCAGCAAACACGTGCGGAGAGGCTACGTGACTGTAAGCTGGTAAAAAGCTGCTAAGCTAACTGATGGCAAATCAGACCTTCCTAAAATGCTTGACAAGAAGGAGCAGGATTCTCATGGATACCCCATTAAACTTCAGGAACAACAAATCACAACAGGGTGCAGCCTGCACATGGCCAGCAGGAGAGGGATGTGCCTCTGTAAGATCAATGACAGAGTTATTCAGAGGGAATAGGTACATACAAAATATAAACCAACTTCTTTATTTTTTTAATAACATGCTGAATGTTCTCAAGTTCTACAAGTAAAAAGCATTTAAAGATCATTGTAATTCATTCCTCCTAATGTTTTCCTTAACTGCATTATTACTTTTTGTGCCAAGACACATCTCAGTACCGCTTCCATACCTGACACCACCTCCATCATGAAACAAAGTTCAGAGCCAGTATGAGATAAAAGCAATCTTATTTCCACTCGAGATGATTCTGTTCCACACTGTATTTATTTTAGAAACCTCATTTTTTAAATATGTGGAATTACATAAGCAATACAATAGCTTGCACAGAGCAGTGCTAAATTCTTCTACACCACCTGTCTTAACTTTGGGACAGGACTGTGAGTCAGCTGTGGGCCAAGTAAAAATGACCTGATGCAGTTCTACTACAATAGAAAAGCTTAGGACCTTTTTTTATTTAGTATGTAATTTATGACTAAATGAAACAAGAGATGACTAATTTGATTGATTCATATATACTATTGTGCATTATTCAAAATAGTAATATTTTATCTGAAAACAGATTTAAAAATACATTCCAGAATTCTAAGCCAAATACTAAAATTTGCTCAATCTCCCCCTTATAAGAAATACAATTCAGTTGCTGTTCCAATTTTATTTAAAAGATATAATTAATCTTTAGCAAGCCCAAAAGCAATTTATCACGTAAAGCAGCATACTGAGAATTTCCCTGTCACCCCTAAAAAAAAAATTGTTCCAATGTAATAAATTCTGTTATTGATAAAGCTTTTTTTAATGAAAAGCAACGAGGTCAGTAACCCACTACCACAGATTCCACTATTCTCCCCAAGTGCCACTGCAGAAATGTCGAACAGCAATAGAAATTATAATTCTGTGGCCACAGTCCAAGGAATATAGAGTAGCAGTCAGTTTCACCTTATTCTGGATCAATTCTATTTTTCTTAGGGACAATTTTGTATAAAAATCCAGCAGCAGAAAAGCCAGACCCATAATTATGCTCTCCAAGGGAAGGAATGCTCAGTAACAGAGACAGATGGCTTCGGCTCGAATGCTGCACTCCCCCTTTTTCTGAAGTTCTGCTGCAATCTTATTGTAAGGGCTTTGTAACTCGCTTGTTTGCATCTGTCATCATATTTCGTGAGCTGTGTGCCTTCTGAATAGAAAAAAAATGTTTTGTTTTTGAGATTAGAGCAGATTTTGCTCATTTATCATAATAATTCCCTCAATTGGGATATAGCTATTTTCTCACTAAGAAAAATTCAAAGTGTAACATTATTCTATTCCTCTGCTGTCAACAAAAGCAAAATGGAGCATTTTTTAAAAATGGAATAATGCATCTGGATCAATAAGGATCATGACCACACAGGTTAACTACCTCTAAAACATGTTAGGTGGCCTTTTATCTCTGAATACACATGTCCATGTCCACAGCTAATTGGAATAACTTGGTCTTATCCAAATAAAAGAACCTTTTACCACTGTATAAGAACTGCAAGACCCAAGGTGAACATCAGGTTAGCATTTCTGTAATGGTCCTGTCATGTATCTCACCCTAATTGTTTTAAAACAATCACAGTTTATTACATGCCATTATTTATGCCATTTGCCTCTCTCTGCCTATAAGCCAGTTTTAATTTGCATTAACAACTGAAGGGTTGTCTTCTTCTTTTGTCCAAATTTATGTGCTACTTTTCATGATGCTAAAAGACAGAGTATTTTGAAATATGAAACGTTCTGCAGGAGTGACTCCAGAGGAGGTCATAAACATGATCAGGGGGTTGGAGCACCTGTGCTCAGGACAGGCTGAGACAGCTGGGGTTGTTCAGTCTGGAGAAGAGGAGGGATCACTGAGACTTCAGAGCACCTTCCACTATCTTAAAGGGGCTGCAAGAGAGCTGCAGAGAGGAGATTTCGGACAAGGGCATGGAGTGTGATTGGACGAGAGGAAATGGCTTAAACTGCCAGAGGGAAGGGTTAGATGAGACACAGGGAAGAAATTTTTCCCTATGAGGGTGGTGAGGCACTGGCTGCCCAGAGAAGCTGTGGATGTCCCATCCCTGTGAGCGTTCAAGGTCAGCTGAAGGGGCTCTGAGCAACCTGCTCTAGTGGGAGGTGTCCTGGTCATGGCAGATGACCTTTAAGATCCTTCCAACCCAAACCATTCTATGGTTCTATGGCTCTAAACACTATGACATCCCAGAGCATCCACATCCCATCATGTCTCCAAATAAGCCCCTTCAATAGTTCCAGCCTTGACATAAATATTTTGTGGCCAGGAGAGGTGTAGAAAACCCTCGGTGTAACATCAGACAAGAACCAGAGTTTCTTGCCTCACACAAGGTGCAGCAGGACCTCACCTCTCCAACCAAGGAGAGCAAACAGGAGAGTGACAACGGTGCAGTTTATAAATGGAAATGATACTCAGATACATTAAAAATGCAAAAGACAGGATGATATGCAGTGGAAATATATCCTGAAGAACTGCTAAAGTAAAAACTTAATTTGCTGCAAAGAAAGAAGAAAAGGTTGATTTTATGGCAAGTCCCACAAGCAGGTGTTTAGGTTACCCAGAGTACCCAGCAATATTCATGTTTTGTGGTCAGTATTTCAGCTAGTAAGACAAAAATCAACTGTAGGTTGTTAAATCACATGTGTGTCTTTCTCTCTCCACATATCTATCCATCTATATAAAAATTTGGTGCATCACATAAAGTTGCCAGTAATGCTGAAGTCCCACTTTGACAATTTTATTTTTAATCTCTTTCCATGTTAGTCTCTCAAATTGAATAGAGGACATGTCAACTACCAGGCTTAATTTCTGTTCTCATTAGCTTCTACATTATGCAGATGTCAGGTCAGGAAGAACCGCATCAGATAACCAAAAATTAGTAATAATTAACCAATAGCAGGGCAGTTTGCCTGAAGAGACCTATTCTTTCCAAGTGGTAAATTATTTTTTAATTATCCCATTGAGATGGAGACTTCTAATTGCAAATACTCTAAGCAAGGAAAAAATATACACTGGGGAAATCCCAGATTATTAGCAACTGTGCAACTTTCTACATAGATTTTGCAAGTAATAATAGACTTTTTCCAGCTAAAAAAAATTATCCCTAGAAGACTTTTCCATCGATGCAGATAAACCTGAAATTGATGTACACAAGGATGAGGGAATTGCTAATTCATTTTTTGATGTCCAAACACAATTTTTTAAAGTCAAGAATAGATTGAAGTCAGACCTATTTTGAATGCACAGATATAAGAAAATGAAACAGGTCTTGAGCAGCAAACATATTCTATTAGCTTAAAATTAGATGACATCAATATATACCTATTTATTTGGCACTTGAGAGGCACTTCATTTGTTCCAATACAATTTCACAGATCCAGAATTACCCCTGAGCCCCCTATCCCATCTTTCCTACAGGGAGAAAAGGAGAGATGTTATTTAATACTTGGGAACTTCAAGATTTTTCCACTATCCATAACCACCAGCTTGAACAGCTTCTCACACAACAAAAGAAAAGAACTAAAGAAGCTCTATAATCACCACTGGAACTCCACCAGGACCAGAGGAACCAGGATGTTGGAAACCACATGTTTGTGGCCACTGTCGAGCATGGCAGCTTTAAATATCCACATTGTTCTGCATTTTCAGTGGTCAGCAGAGCACAGTTCAGCCTGTGCTGTCCCCAGCCCTGCCCAGCCCAAAGGGACAACACAGAGGTTGTGTTGTTGAAGAGCTCTGACTCTTGTTTTTTTCTGATTCAGCCACAGAAATGGTGCTCAGCATCCTCCTCCATGTCCTAACAGTCCTTCAGCTTCACCTTGATCTTCCCCACTTTTGTCTCCTAAATAAACCCAGCTGCTTTCTCAGGGATCAGGCCATAACTGTCCCTCAAACTGAGCAAAATTAGAAGTATATACCTATGTTCTGAGCATCCTTTTAAGATGCTGCGTGTAATTAGATGATCTTTAATATTTTCTTGCCCCCCTGGGAATAACATTCTCAGGTGGCCCAAGACAGCAGTAGCATTACACTCTTAGCACATTGATTTCTGAGGCCCAAACACCCTGCATCAAGCATTTAATAAAAAAGTTGGCTATAAAATCCTAATGGCTAATTTGTCACTTCCAGATTTCATAACAAGCATTATCATTGTCTCTCAGGAATGCAACAAGCAAGGTTTGTACTAATGTGGTTCAGCCACAAACATTTCTATTAATATGGGTCAGGCACACATTTTCCATCAGCCATATGTCACTCACTGGAGACTTCCCTCAAAGTTTGAAGGGTAGAGGAGAATATTATGCACTAAAGGTAGAAAAACACTAAATCCTCTTTCATGGCTGCATTTGGGGTTTTTTTAAACCAATGTCTTTGCTGCTGAAAGCTGGCAGCACTACCTAGGTGCAGAAGGTGCACAGATTTCTGCTCTGTGGGTGCAGAATATAGTTTATAGGCCAAGTGAAATCCATAGTCAGCATCCAGTGAACTGCTGGCCTTGCAAACAGCCGTACTGCAGGAAGGAAAAGTCAAGTGTGTCTCCTGAGAGAGAGCCTTTGGGTGAGGCAGGTTGTGCAATAAATGTGTACAGATTAACAGCCTTAATTTTGCTTTCCAGAGAGGTTGGGAGGACAAGAGTTTGTGAAAGAATGCCAGTAAGATGTGGAAAGCTTTTGAGCCCCTACATTCTTACCACCCTCATTCAGGTTCTTTTAAATTTTCCACACAAACCTAGGCTGAAATAGCTATCAGTAAATCCCTTGTCTCAAAGGATTTGGGGTTCATCTCTAAATCTCTAGACAACAGTATCAAAGCTCTGCTACTTTTGAGGTTGGAAACAAGCAGGGCCGTAAAACTGCTACACGCACTTGGCAAATCTTGTGCCTAAAAGGTAATGTAACAAAAACAACTCAAAACAGACAAAGTTTTCAGTGAGGGGAAATAATCAGCAATTACCCTTTGCAGGCTTTCTTAAAAGCCACTGGAATATGCAGATTTTTACTTACCCTAATTTGCTCAATGCTAGCCTACCCTTCCTTTTCAAACCTTTGTGAAGAAGAGAAGCAAGGCCACTACTGCAAAAAAGCCATCACAGAGCAAAACACCTCCCACACCAACATTTTGGTCCCATTTTGGTCCAATACTGTGAGCATGACATTTAGATACTGGTCACCTCACCAACTTACCCCCCTGGCCCTGGACTGTGCTTGTTTTCCTCATTAGGTTACTAGAGAAGGGGAAAAAAAAATCTATCAAGAGGCATGAGCCACATCTCTGATCTGACCTAAAACCACAAGCTGAAATATTTGTAATTAATTGGCTATTCTGTGTCCAACACAGGAGCAGAAGACAACATGTTAATTGCCAAGGTCCTTTCAAATTAAATTTGTCCAGTTCCTGTGGTTCAAAAAGATCCCTGAAGTCAGAGACATTTTTTTAATTGTCATTACAGTTATTTTAGTCCAAATGTTGCCCCCAGAAAGCCTATAAAATAAAAAGAAAATCTGATTTTATCTGCATCTGATTTTTCCTCTTTTATATAAGCTTTAATGCAGCTCATAATTAAGCACTGCTACCTAGGGGAAAATTAATGAAATAAGAGCAGGCCTCCAGATGAAGATTTTAAAGCATGTGTCAGTGACACAAAGTTTTTTTGCCATGTTAGCATATTTAATTGAGAGAAGAGCGGCAGAAACTGGCGAGAAACACAGGTGACCTCTTGTTCTGTGTCACTGCCCCAGTATCTTGTAATCAGACACTGATATACTGAATATGTTGCTGTCCTTTTTTCTCCCTTTTCCCAAATACAAATCAGAGAGTAAAAATTTGCTATGGACTGGGGGTTTGTTGCTGCTATTTCTTTTAAAGGAAAACTATGATGCTACCTGTTGCTCTTTCAAAATGTATATTTTTCATTGAAAACATAAACTCTTCTGTCCAGGTACACAGAAGTTTAAAACATGCAGATAAGTACCAAAGTCAGTGAGACCATTTCAGAATAGGAAAGGCTGTATTTGTATTTATAAATAATATTATGTATTTGCCATATAATAAACAGAGTTATTCCCTCCAAATTTTCAAAACAATAAATAGAAATTTAACCAGAAAAATACAATTCTTTTCCCTAGCACTTTAAGATTCAAATATACACTAAAACTCTTTTGATAGAGTTTACATTCATTAAATTAAGTCTTTAGTCAGCACTACAGTTATCTTTTAAATTCAGCAATTTTATGATGAAGCACTTCTCAGACTGCTTTGGACAAAAAGACACATTACAGTATTGTTGCTGCAGTAAGTGCAACAAAATAGATTTTTTTTTTTTTAACACAGTCACCACTGATCTGCAATTGCAAAGCTGCATTTAAGGCTGCCACTGCACCAAAAAGAAAATGGCTAAACACACAATTTTAATAAAAATAAAATACCCCTATGCAAATACATGCAGCAGCCTGAATTTGGCAGAGAAGGGATTAAGTCTCAGACAAGTTTTGTAATTTCCTATTAGATATATGTTACTTTCATTGTTGCTGTGACACCAGATGCTTTTCTCATTTGTAACTATAATTAAAAAGAGTTATTTACAAAAATAATTATAATTACATTGATTAGTTTTCATATTTGCTAGTGCTGCTGCCCTACTTTGTTTTCTCAGTTTACTACTGAAATAGAAAGCTGACTAAGACAAGAAAGTTTCCATTCTCATTTCTTGCTGTCTCAATATATTAAGTTTTCTCAATGTTCACTCCTTTGACATAGCTGTGTTTCCCAATCAAGTCATGGTAAGTGCACACCAAAAACAAACCACCTTTCAAAAGCTTAAGAGCTGAGCAAAGGAAGATTGAAGAAAACAAACCATTCCCCAAAGGAATAGAGTTAGATACATCTACTAACATCTGCTCTTTTCCCAGAGTAACAAAGTGGCTAAAAAGATGGGCTGGAGACTGAAATACAGAGAATGTGCCCGTTTCAAGGCCAAAGAAGTATCACTGGTGAAACCCCATGGGGTAAGACCATGCTGCTCATCACCTGGGGAGGAGATTATTTTCTATCTCAGGAGAAGGAGATGTGCTGAGTTCCCTGTTTCCAGCACAGAGCACTAGAGACCTTCCTACTGCAAAGGTCAAGGGTGTGCAGCTGAGATCCTCCAGGTTAAACCCCTGTATTCAAAAAACCTCTGAGCTACCCATCAGAGGAGGCTGAAAGCACTCTAGGAAAATTCATTACTGCATGTTCACTGCTCAGATGCCACTGCAGCCAATCCTTGACAGGCCCAGAAAACCCTTCCCGCATCCTTATTAAAAACAGAGCAATAAACAGGGGAAACACTGTATCTCAAGGTAAGGATTTGCCACCAGGGTCAGTGGACAATTGAAATCAAGGCTGGGAGAATTAATCCACTCACCAGGACACAATGATCAAGGAACAACTTCTATGTGAACCTCTTAATTTCTTTTACACCTTCCCATATCATTTGACTTCTACCTAAACAGTCAATTATTCTAGTTTATAGTATAATAAAACCTGCCTTTTTTCCCCCTGTTTCAAAGCCTTCTAACATTGACTGAAGTCATTGCAGACTCACCTTTAAGCTCTGTCTGGCAGCAGGACCCTAAAATCTACCCCTAAAAACCACCATGCCCACAGCTCATTTAAAAAACAAAACAAGAAACAAACAAAAAAAATTTGAAGAATTTGGGAAGCTCTAGATGTATCTCAACTTCCCTTTAATAGGTTTTTTCCAAAAAATAATGTTAATACTTGATTAAGTTTCTGCCTTGTGTAACCTTGTCTGTCCCTAGTGTCACTGTCTCCAGAAATGAGTGGCTGATTTTCTTGAACAAATCTTTATGATGGAACACCAAAAGGAAAGTAAAAAAGTGAAAAGAACAACTTTAAAACTTGATTACTCAGTGATGAATACATAGAACTTATCTGTGTCTGTGAGTAATTTCTATCCCATCTTAAAAAAAGGGATTAAAAAAAGTAGTAGGCTTTTTCTCAATTTTTTGTTATACTTTTATGCAAATCATCTAGACCCTATCTTCATATCCCATAATGTAAAACAAGTCTGTGGAAAAGTATATCACATTTTCCTATGCCAAGCATGTTTGGAAAAAGCTTCACCTGAAGACTAAGTGAGGTACAGGGCAAGGTTGTCTATTTGGGGCACCTTCTTACAAGGTCCACAATATCAGAGGTTCCTGGAGAGACTGGATTCAGTTTCTGCTCTTCCTCACTCTTCTTGGGAAGAAACTGGAGAAGGATTGGCTTTCTATGTGAGCTCCTAACAGAGTTCCTGAGTAAGACTGGAGGGAAGTGGAGGGGAGCAGCAGGGAACCAGAGCAGAACAAGAGTATTTGGAACTAGAAAATCAAAAGCACTATTGATATACATGAGAGGATGTAAGTGCATCCAAGACTGGCAAACAGTTAAAGGAGCAAGGTCATGGAAAGAGGTTTAGCAAACAACACCCTGGGAAAGTTGCAGAATGTGAAATATAAATTGCCAGATTATAAAGAAACAGGGGTGAAAGTTTGATTACAAAAATTTGGAAGGCAGGAAAATTGAAGAAATCACTGACTGAGAAAAAGACCGTGAAAGAGAAATAAGCACACATCAAGAGAGTGGAAGCAGAGACAAATAGAAGATGGTTTAAGAAAGAAAAAGAGCATAAAAACAAGGGTTGGATACAAAATTTAGAAGTATGCTTGTTAATCTGGTTAGATAAAACATTATTGTAAAAACTACTGTGCTAGAATGGTAGCTCCTAAGACCAGAGTTCACGATTCCAAAATGCTGCTAGAAGTTGAGAAGATGTGACTTGTGACACAAGCCTCGCTCAGAGCAGCTGAAACCCCTGTCCCAGTAGCCTGCCAACACTCCTCATGCAGCCTGCCCAGAAACAGTCACCAGCTATTGCAATAAAATGGACATAACACACAAAAAAAAAAAAAAAAAGGGAGTCATCTTACAAGACAAGGACATAATCGTGCAATTCTCAAAAAAAAAAAACCATAGCTGTGAGATGGATGTAAACCTGTCCAAAAGGGAGGAATGCTTCACACTGAAACAGAACTAATCACTTCAGCTTCAGCTGGGCAAGTGGTGTGAATCAGAGACACACTCACACAGGTTGTCTGCCTTCAGCAGATGGTGGGAAAATGTCCATAAAAGCTTCCTAGCTTTTCCTGTGCACAGAGTAACCCAGTGTCCAACATCTGAGGAATGCATTGCTTGTGTGGCAAAGTTGGGCTGGGGAAAACAAAAGAGACCCCAGATGGTTTAACGTCAAACCCAACCCTTTCCCTTAATTTTAGGGTTTGGTTTCTTCTTTTTCAAGACCTCTAGTGCCACAGAAGACTTTTTTGAGCATAACCCAAAAAACACAAACACGCAGTGGCATTATGTTTTCATCATAGGAAATCTCTTGAGAACTTTCATTAAAAGCATTTTTTTAATTCTTTACAAATCCATAAAGTACAGTTCCACAAGGACATTTATTCTCTTAGGTGAAAAGGTATGGTCTGACTCCTGCTTATTTCCAAAGTAAAACCTCACTGCAAATGCTGCTCAAGTACTGTACCTTACACAGCAAGCTACAACTTAAAAACTATACAGCTGAAACCACACATTTGTGCATTCACATTAGCAGAAGATGGGGAAGACTGGGACTCTCCAGATTGGAATGGGACAGGTTAAGGTCAGCAGAAATCCAGGTTTACAAAGCAGCACCCTCTGTGGAGAGGCTGAAAAAACCACATGAAACTGAAAGGTATTTAAAAGTAGGATAAAGTTCATTTAAAACAGTTAAAATAATTTTTTCACCCAGTGGGCAGAGGACCCTGCGAGCTTCCTGGCAGCAGAGGCAGCCTGCAGCATCAGCTCAGAGATGGTCTCAGCCACCTTTGTGCAGTCATCTCTCTTCACTTGCCAAAAAACAGAGCAAACTGAATTCAAGGTAAGAGGCCCTCCCTGGGATGGTGTAGGGTAAGACAAAGCCATCAGAGGTGAGGTTTGCATCCCACCCTGCCCGTGTCCAGAGTTCATCACCTATGCCCAGCCCAGGCACACAGTCCTGCCAGAGCCATATGTCCTACCATATGTCCAGAGAAGAGCTGGCATGAGAGACAAACTGACTCGCCTCCCTGCTGCTACACCGCTTTCCTGCTGCTGCACTCGAGGCTGCTGGATCCATCTCTTGCACTGATCAATCAGGAATACCAGGATTTAGGCTTGAATTCCCTGAGCAGCAATAGAATTAGATTACTTTGATTCAATGCAGACTTAGATCCCTACCAGCGTTCCGGCTTGTTGCATTTGTATTTCCTAGATGTAGCCTGGTGAACAAAGAAGCCAGGTTAACAGATGGGAAGGAATAAAATGGAAGATCTTGGATCCATTTCTGCTAAATTGACAAGCACATTTCTATATACTAGGTATTGTATGTATCACACAGTGCCAACTAATGAAATGATTGGTTCCCTGAGATACCTAATGAAGCTACCAGGAGAAATTAAACATGTCATCTTTGAATGCCCCAGAAGGGGAAATAAAGAGAGGTAAATTCATAAGCTTATTCATAACCACCAATCTTATTCATAACCACCTATTTCACAGCATTACAGACAAAAAACCTCAGATTTTTACAGTCTTAGTCAGTAAGGTAATAAGTCAGTTTCAGCAGTTAGGTAAAGCAGTTAATTCATAAAGCCACAAGTTCCCCTAACACATGAACACATTGCAGCTGTTTTATATTCAGGGTTTGTGGAATGCTATCAATTTTCTTCCATTTTGTTTCTTCTCCTTGTTCCCTCAGAAGAATAAACTAACTCGAAAGCAAAAAAGAAAGAAATCATTCCTTAACTACCTTGAGAAATAAGTTGGCGTGACTGTGAAAGCCAAGTAAGACTGAGGGATACAGGGTCTTGAGATAGAAAAATTGCCACAGTTATTGAAAAAACCCAGAGATTTTCCTCAGAAGCATCAGAGGAAAGAAGATTCCGTGAAATTTCATGGTATCAGATAAAACAATCTGCTATAGTAAGTATCAGAAATGTTTCTAAATGCAAACAGCAAATTTCTGATAAACAAATGACAAATATTTGCAGGGAAAAGAAAATTCTTGTGCATGAACAGGAACATGACCCAGGGCAGTACCTTCTATTCCCTTAGGAATCACAGAACATTTGAGAGAAATGAGAAATTCTGATGAATGATGAAATGTATGAATGAAAGAGCCTGGAAACCAACAGGACAGATCATGAACTTCACAGCATTAAGATTTCTTTAAATCTCATCTTCATGCAAAAAACACATATACAATCAAGTATTCAGCAGATTATTAATAATAATCAATTTGTTACACATTTGCAACCATGCTGATTTTTCTTTCAGAAATCACTTGCACAAGAGCAACTACGTCCTCAAATGCAGAATTAACAACTGTTAGCAGTAACATCATTTTGCTTTTAACAAGTACAATATGAAATGCTTATTATTTTTGCATTTTCTAGAACTCAAGCTACTGGCAGTCTTTGAACCTCATCCTCCCAAGTTTCTCCAAGGTAAAAAAGGGAAGATATTGGCCAAGGCACCTCAGGAGACAAAAACAGCTGGTTTTCATCACTTGAGAATGGTTGCATTAAGAGATTAGTCAGGCCTAAGAAACAACCCTCTTTATTTTAACTCACTTTGGAAGCAGATACACCTCATAAGAGCAGTAGAAATCAATATTAGTCCAGACCACAATGAGCCTTCACATTCAGAAGTTCAGCTGCAAGTGGGGTCAAAAAGAGCAGAGAAAGAGTATTTGAATAGTACAGTGATCCATGAACTCAATTCAAGGCAGTAAATAACATCTGTGCCTGAGTGAGCTATAATACTTTATAAAACAATAACAAATGACTACACTTCTGATTGATAGGAAAGTTTTCTATCATACCACAGGCAAAACTGTTGCCAATGTAATCTTTTCTCCTAGGGACAGGGGCTTTTGTGATCATTCCTTCCTGCATTAACTTTCAGCTTGCTAACTTCAGAGGCAGAGATTAAAGACATTGTATGTTTGTATTGTATTTAAATTATGTGTCTGGCAACAAATCAAGTTGGTGTGGATTACAGAGACCTGGTTAACACTTTGCCATTCTTACAAAGCAGGAATCTGCTAGGGCACAGAGATCTCTGTCCCAGTCAACAGCCAGGTGGGAAAATAAAAAGAAAATTAAAAAAATTAAAAACGCAAGCCAACAAAAAGAAGGAAACATGTAAAGGGGGCACTTGAAAACACAGAGGAAAAGATTCATTTTGACTTTTGGGTATAAGAACATATTTACATCAATGCACATCTGCATAGACACTCCAGAGAAAAAAAATCAAGGGCCTTTTACACCACAAAGAATAAGAGAATTCTTTTCACTCTTGCAGCAATGCACGGACACGGTACTGAGTTTTTACTGAAGATAAATGTTTGGTATATTACTCTTGGTCAGTGCCCATTAAAGGAATGAAAAGCAGTCAGTAAAAAAAAAATAAAAATCTGGTGACTCTCTTGTGCTATATAAAGCATGAAATACCCTCTTGTTTCCTCTTTTTTTTGTGACACAATGAAACTGGAAAAAATACTATTCTGCATACTTGAGGGATGTTTCCCTCAAGTGAATAGTAGAACAGGTTCAAACAATTAACCAAGATCATTACTAAAGGTTTTGTCATCTAATCAAGATCCAGATTGTAAAAAATTTTGTCTGAGTTCTCATATAGAGTATCATGAGAATTAATCCATTTCAAGTCTGGCTATCTAAAGCTCAATCCAAGCTTTGTGACTATAGAAGCAAAAGGAGAAACCCCAAATAATCTCTACCATTTCTTCTCCTTCCTTCTTCTCAGAAAACAACTGAGAAGAAGGAAGGAGAAGTTACATTAACTGTTACACCTTGATTTTACCACTCTCTTGCACACCACAAACTGTTGACTGGACAGCTTGAAATGGTTATGGAACAAGCTGACTGGATATATATACATATATATATATATATATATATATACACATATATATACACACACACACACACATATATATATATATATATGCCCTGAAACATTTGAAAACTAAAAGCATACACAAAACCAACATCCCTGACATGTTTAAGAGTCCAGAATGCATAATGAGAATAAACTCCAGGTGCTACTACACAGGAGGGTGTAAGAGATAAAACAGTAATTCAGATAAAATTGCTGAGAAAGTTAAAGTATCACAAGTATCTAGGATGGTTTTTATAAAAGTAATGTTTTAGCTCATAAGATAACTGTTTTTTCTTCAATTTCTGGTAGTACTACAGGTAGTATTTCCTGTGAAAAGATGCAAAAGCAGTGCTGCAGGAGCAGCACCACATGTGAGTACTGTGCACACTTGAAGGTAAGAAACTGACATCAGAAAATGTATCAATTTAGGGTAATAACAGACTCCACAGTACAAATTAGCTACTGCAATTGGCAACACTATATAGATATTATCAAAATGCCTCACTTGGCATTGTCAGTCCATGCTGTCACAGGGGCAATGAACTGCTGGTGATCCTGGTACCCTACAGACAGCACAGACAACAGGTCTGACTGATCACTATTTACTCAATTAATAAACTCCAAAACAAACTTGCATCATCTCTCATTATGAAGCCTAAGAAATGTTTCACATTTCTATCAGAGGAAATTATTCTCGTTTATTTTAAAAGCCATTGCCACATTTGAAAAACATGCCAATGCACAAGTATTGTTATTGATAATTAGACATGCAACTCAAGCTACATGTGGTAGAAACAGCTACTCCTCTTCAAACAATCCAAACCCTTGTAGTAATAGTAATTAACAAGAAAACGGCAATTACAGATTTATATGCTACCTTAAACATGAATACTGACATAATATAAACAATTCTGTGCAAGTTGCTGTTTTAATTAGTCCTTGTGCACTTTGTGTGAAAATGAACATTCCAGTGACTTACTGTTTAAATTTAGAAATTTATATTGCAGAAGTGATAAAAATCAAACAATTAACTGAGACTCATACCCAGTCTGTAATTTCTAGCTCTTATCTCTACTGGGGTTCATATTTTTTTATATACACATGCATATATATGAATAATTAATTCTGAGATAAACATTCCATAAGCTGTCATTTGTGTCTTACAGATTTACTTTTCCTCTAAGAGTTTGATTTTACTCTACTCATCCATTTTATATAACTATTTCATGCAAAACTTTTAAACTATTTAAGCACTTGTGCTTCAAGTGTAGCATTCCCTGTTGCACAATGCATTCAAAATTTTTTTGAAGAAACCAACTTTTTCTCATGTATTTTTCAATTCTAGCAAGGTAGAAATTCCATTATTTTCAAAGCACTCATTATTGACTGATGCTTTATGTTAGGCTTCACTTGAACAGCTGCATCATGACTGGTTTTGTAAGGAAGAAGAGTTACAACCTGAAACTGCACGTCCTGGCTTGTTTGCTCCAGCCTTGTGACTTCTTTTCTTGTTTTGAAATCAAGTATCCTAAATTCCAATATACTTTTGAAGCAGCTTGTTGCTTTTAATGATCATAACCATTTTGAAGCTAAGCTGAATGGTGCCTTCAGGGCATCGTTACTAAGGGAGAAGAAATTCACTGATGCAGACACCAGCACACGCTGCCTCTCAGGCTCTATTTTTATAGACCATTAGAAATCTGCCATGTTTTGTCACATTACACACTTCAGGGCTATGCCAGTGCCTACCCTATGTGGGATTCTTCTGTCAAATCTTATGAATACCTTGCTGAGTCTTCAGGGGTTTTGACAAAATTCAATTCTAACTGCAGTATCTTCTCTGCCCACCCCCAGAAAAACACCCACTACCTTCAACCTTCCTCATACCTGTCTGTCAAAACTCTCTTAAGAAACTTTGAGTCAAAGCAAAGTGTTTCTTCAAAGAACAGCAAGTCACAGGTACCTGTAATAACTTTGGCATGATGTCCATTATAAAGCTCAAGCAATTTGTGTAAGGAAAGTCTTGTTCCCTTCAGAGACCAGTACTGTGCCCACCTGTGCATGGGCATGGAATGGATTCCCTTGGAGTTCCCAGCAGAAGCTGGAAACCATGAAGGTATTTCACTGCATCCCAGGGAACATCCCTGCCTCAAACAATTTTGGGGGAGTTGCCTTTCCTTTATCTTGGTATTGTAACTTCTTCACTGGTATGAATCACCCTTTCTCTCCCCCACTGTTTTTGTTCCATTGGATTTGCTGGAACTTCTCTTTGGCACCAAGCAGTACCAGCTGCTTTTATGCACAAACAATGACTACTTTTCTATTCCCATTAAGGTACAAATCAAACATTTTCATAACAAATATGATCCAGTCACCAATACTCTTTCTTCACTCACCCTTTTCTTTTTCTTTCAAGAAATAAAAACACTCACTAGTGAGAGGAATAGCAAATTTGTCTTTGCAAACAAGCTGTAGGTCTGCTGGTAGACAAAACTAGCACTGGGAGATAAAAGAAACAATGGGAAGGATTCCACTGATTGATAAATGGAAAAAGATATTTGCTTTTACAAATAAACCTTAGGTTTGCTGATAAATTAAATTAGACATTGAAAGATGAAAGAAACAACGGGGAAGAAAAACCCCTAAGTTCCACAAGAATTAAAAATTAAAAGGGAGGGTTATGCCTTAGAGGGAAATCTTTGGTATCAGGTGTATCAGGAAGTCTGAACCTCTCAAGTGCCTCAGCCAATGGGGAAAGGGAGAAGGGAAATGCAGCCAGGAAATTGGGATAAAAGGAGAGGCTGCATCCTCCAAAAATTTGAGAGATCCCAGGGGAATGCCCCATGGCCTCTCCCTTTTTCAAATAAAGTAAAAGGACTCTTAAGTCTCCATAAACCTCTGATGTTTGTGGATTAATTTTCCTAACACTAGTATTCCTTAGACAAAGTTTAAACATCAAATATCTGCGATGTTCCTCCTCCTTCCTCATGTGAATTCTATCTGAAAAGAAGTTCAGTAAAGGAAACTATTACCACGATTCCCTGGCTGGTAGCAGCACCACTGAGGGCATAAGAATGCACAAAAAAGGGAGGTTTTGCCAAAAAAATACACCATATTTGGACATATAAGTGCCACAATCACCATTGAAAAGCCCCAGCAGCTCCTGATTACAGCTTCTGCCTGTGCCAATCCAGGGAAATCCTTTCCTAACTTTTACAGCATAACAAGACACTTGAGAAGAGAACGTGGTTTCACTACATCTAAGAAACAAAATACACTGACAAACTGGAGTTCACCCTGTGAAAATTACCACAACTAAGTAAAATGTCATTTAAAGTACCCAAATTCAAACTAAGGTTACCAAATTAGTATTTCACATCCAGTACCAAATCCCATGTAAACTAGTGATGGGCACATAGACGTGGCAAAGTGCTTCCAGCAATAACACTCAAGATCTGACTTTTTTTGTGCCTGAGTTCTGTTTTTTGCTTTGTTTTTGCTTTGTGTTTGGCAGCTGTTGCAAACAAGCAAAAGTAGGTTAGAGAGAAGGAGCAGGGGAAAAGAAAAACCTATTCATATGTACTTTGAATAGTTAGAACTAATGCCTACTTGGGATTATTCATTTAAAGACTGCACAAGCTCTCCTTATTGGATTTTCTTACAAGACCAAAAGCATGGCCATGACAAGTTATGGGAAGGGTTTCACAATGTCTGGCCTGCTGATGCACATACACCACTGGGAGAAAAAATTCAGTAACTGAAGCAAGGGGAAGCAGAGGCAAGGACACCTGTCCCCTTTCTCCATCATCCTGAATTTCTCACCACCACCATCCCCACTCCAAATCCCTGAACGAGCCAAAGAGCGCGGCCATCCAGCACTGAAGAGCTGTGCTCAGAAAAAAGGTAATTCAGCAGGAGAAAAGTGCTCCCTGCAGCTTCTCATTCCTTTGGATAATCTTTTCCAGTTCCAGGATTTGGAGGTTTTCAGATCTTTTAACCAGTGTTGCATACACTTAATGCAATATAAAGTGAGCATATGGTAGGAGAGAAAAATAAAAACCACACCAAAACCCTCAGTTCTTTTGTAATATTGCAGGAAAATTTAAGTTACAAGGAGAATTTATTAATCTTATTTGAGTTTGCAAGCCTCCACATTTGTTTAACAGAGATTACTGAAAACTTATTTAGACAATTGTTTTTCCTGCCTTGTAACTGACACCTGCAATTTAACCCTAACCATTGTAGTTGAGAGTTACAGGTGGATTTTAGCTTTTAATAAACTGGAAATAGCAATTAAGTCAGGGCTGTCAATTACCATCATCTATACATCTGGGTAAACCACTATATGCAGAGCAAGCAAACTCAACTGGTACCAGCTGAAGGTGAAGGATGGAAGTAAATCTGTAGAAGAAACACAAGATCCTATTTTTTCTATGTTGTAACCTTTCCAGAAAATATATTTCCATTTTGACTGCATCAAAAAGTGGTTTTATTTCTTATAGAAAAAAAAAAAAGTAAACATTACTTAAACTGTTCTAAGTGCTTCCTGCTCTGAACATTTACTCACTCGAGTTTTGGGTTATAAAAGCAAAGATACAAGTTTTTTGTTGCCTTTCCAGAAGTCACTGCAACCTGATCTTTCATTCTCTAAACACATTAGAGACTCACATTACTGCTCTACTGCTTTTATCCCTTTTAAAAATTTACATGCAAAAAACTGTCCTGAATTATTTCATTTGCAGGGTAGCACTAAGCATGAAGCATTTTAATGGAAAGAATTTTTACACAGCCATTCACAGCACCAATATACATGAGCTAAGTTAAGCCAATGGCAAAAAGATGTGTTAAGAGCACCCACCAGAAATTATTACTGCAGGGGGTTTCTGAGTGAAACTAGTGTCCATTACAAAAGAGTGACTCAATAGCAACTTTCATTTAAGAGGGAAGATAAGTTAAAATATCAGAACATATTTCTGAGCAGGAAAAAAGAGAGGGATATCCCTGATAACAGATGTGTCATAAATTCAAGTTACTGGGAGCTAGATGAAAAAATAATTTTAACTACCTCTATGTGGTGTTTATAAGCCGAAACTTCTAAAATTCAGTGCGTGACATTACATTACAAAAATAAAATTCACTGAAATGCAAAAGTGCAAAAGTGAAGTCAGTTACTTCTTAAAAAGTGTATAGCACAGCTCTCAATACCAAGTAAAAGTCCCAGAAGACAGCCCAGGTACCCTCCTGTCAGCACTGATCATCCTCAGCTGCTGCTTTACAGCTTTAAGGAACTGCAATCACAGGAACTCTTGGAATGCAAGGATGACAAATTACAGGGAAGATCTGCCCATAAGCTTAATTAAAGGAGTTTTGACTACTCCCATACTTGTGCATATGCACTGCTTTGCTCATGTGAGTCTGCTGAACCTGAGCCAGGCCAGGCTGGATGGGGCTCTGAACACCTGCTCTAGAGGATGGTGTCCTTGTCCATGGCAGGGGACTGGAATGAGATGGTCTTGAGGGTCCCTCACAACCCAAACCATTCCATGATTCTATGATTTATCACTTTTGGATCAAAACAAACTCCTACAGTGTCCCCAGGGCAAAAACAACTGCACAGAAGCATCAATCATCCCCTTTATTCACTACCTTTTTATTTGATCATGAAAAAAAATAAAACCAAACCAACAAAAAAGACAAATTCTGGTGGAAAAAAACCAACTATCAACCTAAGTCTGAAGAGAGATTAAGTGTAGTTATCTTTTGAAGTGTTAGATAATGACTGGAACTATAATGAGTTCCCACGTAAGGCTGCATGTCACAAATTCTACATTAATTCAAACACAGATTCTTAGGGGGGGAAAAAAAATCATACCACCTTGTTAGCACACATCGTTCAGCCAGAGTTCAAAGTGAGAGAATGGAATTTAGTTTTTGCTGTCACAGAGGAGTAGTTTATAATTCCATAGTTAATAGCTGAAAGTATTTTCACCCAGCAATAAACCCAACATTTACTACAGTCATAAGATTGAGATTACAACGTTTACTGCCGTGGTAGAATGGAAATTACAAAGGGCTTTTGATGGCTGTGGAGAGGAGGAGTTTCAACACTTGTGCAAGATGAGAAGGTCAAGGTCTGCTTCCCGGCCTTGCCACACCCACTCCACAGGCTCAGAGAGCATCAAAGGAGGAGCTGCACAGCCTGGCAGCTCTGCACACCACAAACCAAGGAGCACACGAGAAGGGCCACATACAATTACAGCAGATCCCAGCTCTGTGTGCATTCCCTCTAGCAAGGTAAGGGAAATACACATTAGGCTGCAATGACAGCCAAGAATTCAGTCTAAGATTTGAGTGCTGCAAACGCTGCCGTTCTCCTGACAGCAAACAAGTCGTAATTTTGACCTGCAACTTGACACAGCCACCAAAATCAAACAGATGGTAGACTGCAAATTAACATCTGGAATTCAGTCCCAAGAAAACAGATGCATTGGAGGCATTTTTGCAACAATATGGCAACAGGAGCATTAGTTCTAATTACACGAAATACCAGCTACCTATTTGAAGAGCATCTGTCATTTATATTCTGCTGACACTTCAAGAAAGTGGGGAGAAAAAAGCAAACAAATTATGCTGTTGGTAAAAGCAAGCCTTCTTCAGCTATTAAAAAGACAAGTATAATGGCCAACTTGCTGTCATCACGCTACTCTCCTACTACTTAAAAAAATGTCTATCAAGGTTCCTCCTACCTGCTTAACAGTTTACCTAATTCAAGAAGTAATACAATGAGCTGAAAATTTTAAACTGAAAACACTTCCCACAAAATAGGACAAAGGAAGCCATTTTTGCTTTTTGGTATTAATTGGTCAACATTTGGAAGAAAGCCACTGATGGTCAAGTTATGAATCCACGAATTTGGTGATTCTTCCTCCTGCGTAACACATTCTATGATATTTTAAGTAAAATTAGCTGCTCAATTAATTCTTCTATTTAAAAGGAAATAAAGAAAGATGTTATTTTACAGCATATTTGAGGGTTTTTTACTTCCTGCTTAAAGAAAGGTAACAGAAAATATTACAGAATCACTAAGCCAAGCTACAAAATAAAAAAGACTTATGTCAGTTTATGTGGCTGAGGCCTACTCTGACCCTTCTGTATCTACTTAAGGAAGTCAAGTCTACCTGGTTTACCTGGCTACTTGGAGAATATGTTGAGAAGGTGTCTCACTTCAAAGGCTGCCCATGTTCCTGAACAAGAAGCCACTTAGCTTGACATAAACAGGTAGAAACACCCACTGAATTCCAGTCCAGCCAACTGGAAGTAGCAGTCTAAAACAGACAGCTATTGCAAGCAAAGATGTGAAAGATGCTACTTTTAATGTGTTATGACCAAGACAAATGTCTAAATTAGACATTTTTCCTGGGGTAAATACTTCCCATCTCTGTCTATAGGGAATGGAGAGATATTAGGTACTCCAAAGGAATCTACCTCAGCTGTGGGGCACTACAGCAAATCAAAGGCAACTCCGATGTTGGTGAGGGAGAGAGAATGATGCATCTGACTCCATGGCTATCAGAAGGCCAATTAATTACTTTATTATACTATATTCTTCTATACAACTAAAACTGAACCTGCCAAGCACTCAACCCTGCACACAACTCTTACACTCTGCACAGCATGACTCGTGACAGTCACCCAACAGTCCTGACACACACACTTGGCCCTGACAGGCCAAGGAAACAAACACCATCACTTTGGGTAGACAGTCTCCATATTGCATTCTACTTTGGCACAACACAGGCACAGCAGGTGATAAGATTTGTGTTTTCCCTTCCTCTGAGCTTCAGAGAATGTGAATCTCAGAAATCCTTGGGAAGAACTGTGTCTTACATTTCTCTGTGAAGAGAAATGTGGCAACAGGGCACCTCTTTAAGAAAGGCTGGATTGCCTTCAGAGGTGCTCTTGCTCCACTGCCTATGGAAGAAGCAGAGGGTCAAACTGGACAGTGGAAAGGGAGGCAAATTCATCCACAGATGGAAAAAAATTACAGAAGATATACTTTCCTACAAAAACATCATGCCTTTGACTCACTAAAATAAAAGAGAAAATGAAAATGTGAAATTGAGAAAGGTTTCTTTCCCACACACAGACAACTGAAATTCAGCTACTCTGTGTTTGAGATAACAAGGTTTTTCCTCAGAAGTCAGAGTCAATCCCTGTCCAGGGATGGGGGTTGGGAACTAAATGATCTTTAGGGTCCTGTTTAACCCAAATCATTCTGTGATTCTCAAGGGCAGGCTGGTAAGTGTGGACAAAGCAGGCAAGAAGCTACAGGCTCTTACGCTGCTACTAACAACCCAAACACTCCCCAAAGACTTGCTGAACTGCAACATTATGCAATTACATGGGTATATTAAATCTGAGAACTACAAGCCCAGAACATCTTGTAGAAGAAAAAAATCAATTTGGCTGTTACTTGGTTAGTTATGGCATGGTATAATTAGCCCAGCTCATTAAACCTAAGACAATGAATACAGAGCATCTTGTATAAACTTTATTGACAATACTACACATATAATTTGCATCTTGCTGAAATGAGCAATAACTGCATCAATTTGCTTTTTGAAAGAATAAGCTTCATATTGCTTAATGCTAAAAGAAATTAAGATTTCCACACAAATTTAAGCATCTAGTCATTATTTCCTGAAACAGAAGTTATATTAAAAATAGGCTCTTACATCTTCGCCTGGGATAGAACTATCCTGAAGAATCAAGTAAACATCATCAATTTCTTTTCTTCTCAAAACCTTCATACCAACATTGACACTTTACCTGCCCCCATCAGTTCTGCTAGTTTCCCCCCTAGCCATTTCACTTCACCATACATCCACCACCACCCCAACACTGTCTGTGGAGGCTTTTTCCCCTCACTCATTTACATCTCCTCAAAACCAGCTACTCCTTACAAAGAGAAAAAGTAGTAAAAATTACTCTCTGCTGTCATCACACTACTCCCCTACTACTTAAAAATTTTTCTATAAAGGTTCCTCTTCTCTGCTATTTAAAATCTATTTACATGAAAGGAGCTGCCTACTACTGCAGCTCTGTGAGGAGCAGATTTCTAAGCACCTCCCCCTCACCTACATTTTCCATTTTTAAATATACTACTCCTCTGACACTGAAAAGAATGAGCATAAAGAGAGCAGTAAGTAACTGCCTGAAGTCCCATGCCACTTCAGTGTAAGAGAGAAGGCCTGGGTTTACTACCAAGATTATTTGTATGGAAGAAGCCTCCCTTTGCTATAGATGATTTACTGAATGATGGCCATAATTTTTTTTTTCCAGAAACTGCAGCAAAGAAGGTCCTGGTTATTGAGGGAGAACATCAGTCTCAGATTTCCAGGGTGGGGAGTTCAACCAGTGATATAAAGTGTTCCCAAAAGAAATGTGAAGTAACTAATATGACTTCTGACAAACAAATGAAACCAGCAGCCTTCAGAAAAGTGGTTAGAGTTGCAAATGGGAATTGTTAGTTTATTACAAATAAATTGCATCTTAGACATTAACAGTTTGTGTGTCCTATCAGGCATAAAATTTCAATCCTGCTTTATGTGTCTCCCAGTTATATGAATTGTTTACAATATTCACTGATTACAGTTATATTAGAAAATAATAAACAAGGAGTAGGAAAAACAAGTCCATTATTTAAATCTAATGTTTAATTTTGTTTTGCATTGATACTCAGCAATATCAATTGGGAACAAATAGGTTTTGTGCATGCTATTTAAATAGCAACAAAGAAACTTGATCAACTACAGGAAATGCATGAAAGAATGGAAGAATGAAGGGACTACATTAAAAGTCATAAAGCATTTCTAAAAGCTTCATTAGATTTAGAAATGTATCAAAAACCTACATCTTCTGGAAAAATCCATAAAATTACACAATTGAAATTAGAAAGCATGAGATTTCCTGTAACAGGGGAGAAGAATGGAATCTGAACCTTCCCTTTACAGTTCCAAAGCCGGCCCTTATGGAAGCGCACAGCTGTGCCCAAGTGAAAGAGATAGGCAGCTCAACATCTTGTATCAGTAACATATGGCTTAAGGCAGGTACAAAGAGATTTACTTCCCATGTGATCCATTAAAATCTCCAGATACATTTAAAGCTCACGCTGTGGAATTACAGTAATGGAACTGTCCTGGGACCTCAGAGCTCCACCACAAGTGTCTTTTGTTAAGCAAGCTGCAAAGGCTTGAATTTCCATTTAATATCAGTTTTCTACAAAAATATAGATAGCCTATCTAAAACATATGGACAAACATGTGGTTTAACATAAAGCTTTTGGGGATTTTTTTTTTAACCCTTTAAACATGTTTCTAAGTGCTTCACTTGTCCCAACATTGGGGACAGGACTTCAGGAAAGCATTTCCTACTACTCTTTGGGTTTGGGCACTACCATTCAGAAGTTCTTACATGGATTCTCCTAAAACATGAAACATTTTGAAATAAAATCACTTTGGCATACAAACTAAAGAAACAGCAACTAGACTATCTAAGACTGATAATACTGCTTTTTTAAATAATACTGATTTTTTGAAGTATTTCCATATGGATAGAAAATGCAGATAACTTGTCCTATAATTCCTACAGTGTACTATAAAAGCAAAAGCTTGCTAGGATATTGAAAAGCAGTCTTTATCTCAATCTTACCTCTGAACAGAGAAAACACAAGGATTGAAAAATGGAACATGGGAGTGAGATTAGCTGTATTTAGGCCAAGCTGACCAATCCAAAATAATATGTGTGTGTGATACATATAAATGTAATAATACATAAAACCTCTCCAAATCTCAGGACTGCCTTGTGCTGACATGTAAGCTAACATCTAAGGGAGTATTGTTTCACTTCCATGCAAGCTTGCCCTAAATGCTCTTCCCAGATGTTAACCTTCCTCATGAGTCATTGAAGAAACTTCCATTAAAACTTTACATCTGGAAAAAATTAAATTGGAGACGAGTAGTTAAGATGCTACATTAATTAAACTATCAGTTGATTATAAACCTATCCCATAAATGCCTTCAGCACTGCCCTGTTTCAAGACTCATTTAAGGACCTGGCAACTCATGAGAAGCCTGGCAAGTTCCCTGAAAAGGGACATTGCTCCTGTTTACAATGCACAAAATCTCTCCTGCTGCTGAGCTTTATGAAGACCTGGCTTGTGAGCATCTCCTCTGCTGAACCCAGAGAGAGCTCAATTCTGCAACAGGTTATTTGATGAAGGAATCCAAGTCTTGCACTAGAAATGCCTTCCCTTCACAGCACTTCCTTGCAAATTTCATTCCATGAAGCAGTTTTGACTCCATTACTGTTACACACTTCAAAATTATAAATGTGTGCTGAAAAATCTTGGATTCAGGGCAGAAAATGCAAATGCTTTCAGGCTTCCTGGCTGCTTTAGAGGCACAAGCTGTGCAAAGCCAGGCTATCCCTCATCTTGGAGCTGGTGCAGGCAGCGTGTTGCATTTGCTTTCACACTACAGAGTTCAGCCGCTGAGACTGTTTTCCCCAGGAGAAAGCTCCAAAATTTTCCCTATCATCTAACTGAAATTTCTGCTCTCTCACATTTATTCCCATTTCCAAACCATGATTTCTCCTTGCAGAAATGAGTGGATGTGCACTCTGCCTTCATTAACCCCACAGAACAGCTCCACCCTCCTCCTCTCACCCAGGGGATGCTTCTCCAGGCTGTCACCCAGACAACTGCATATTTTAGGAATATAAATACCACAATGATTTCCAAACACTTGCAATTCAAAACACAGGTATTTCTAAAGAATTTGGTTACTTGTATCAAACAGCTAAGAAACAAAGAGGTAAACAGAAAACCTGACAGAGGGAAATCTGTCACTGCCAAGGCACTGGGGAACCTCACCCTGAGACTCACTACTGATGCAGCCCACCAGGTGTGAGTCTCAGCTTCCAGCTTGCTGACACACACCTGAAAGCCACAGTTCTGCTGTTATCAGCTAAGCAAATGTTAGTTAACATAAGCTTTCCAGAAGCCCAGTAGGAAATTTCAAGGAGAATAAAGGAGAGCCTTTAGTTTAATTTTAATCAAGTTAAAATGTTAAAGCACCAAGCAGCTACAAGAAAAATTAATGTCATTTAAAAAGACCAAGTTCTACCTCTACTCCCATCTCTCTTCATTACACTGCATTCTCAAACCTAAATTCAATCTTAGAGGAATTTTATCCTTTGTATTTACATTCCAAAGCAATGCTGGCTCTTAAAAAACTTCTCATTTGTGCAGGAAAGAAAAGAGACCAAGGAAAAAACTCCATATATATGAATGAGAAAAAACCTGGTCTAGACCAGGTATAGACCTCAAACAAGCTCAATAAAATGCTGTTATGTTTGAAATGCCAACAGATGGGGTTTTTTTAGTGTATTGGGATAAAATCACAGAATCACAGAATGACTTGGATTAGAAGGGATCATTCCAATCCTCTGCCATGGGCAGGGACACATTCTCCTAGACCAGGTTGCTCCAAGCCCTGTCCAACCTGTCCTTGAACAGTGCCAGGGATCCACAGCCACTCTGGGCCACCTGTGCCAGTGCCCCAGCACCCTCACAGGGAAGGACTTGCCCCCACTATGTAACCTAAACATGGCCTCTGACAGTCTGCATCCATTCCCCCTTGCTATGCCCTGCCCTTCTAAACAGTCTTCCCCCACTACTCCTGTAGGCTCTCTTCAGCTACTGCAAGGCTGCAATTACATCACCCCAAAGCCTTCTCTTTTCCAGGCTGAACAATCCCAATTCTTTCAGCCTTTCCTCCTAGGAGAGAAGCTCCATCTCTCTTATTAACTTGGTGGCCCTCCTCTTTGGCTCATGTCCAGCCTCTCCTCCACCAGCACCCCCAACTTCTTCTTGGCAGGGCTGCTCCCAGTCTCTTCATCCCCCATCCTGGATTGATACTGGGGGCTGCCCTGACACAGGTGCCAGTAACAACACCCATGCTTCACATGGATAACCCTTTGTTTTTTGCTCCCCTTGCATGGATTTTGATATCTTTATAAAAGCAGAAAAAATAAAAATTAAGGAAAAAGCAAGTGTTCCTGTTAACTGTAAGCTATGAGGCTTTTAAGGAGGCTCACAAAAGAAAAACAAAGATGCCCATATGGCCAGAAGCACAGAGAACACCAGAAGAACAGATTCAGTGTAACTCAAATCCCACATGTCTGGATTCAGATAATGTACAATGCTTAAAATGGCTGGAGATAAAAAAAAAAAATACAGGGAATTAAAAGCAATTTAAAAGGGTCTGATATAAAGATTCAAGAAGTTTGCAATAATTCTTCAATTCAATAATGAGGGCAATGAATAAAAATGCATGCCATTTGTTTTCTTGCCTGCCATCTTCATTAGCCATCCAAGGGAAATTATTTATGAATATTCAAATGTCTTATTTCTACATATGGTATAACTGAATACATGCTTGAATTTGTCGATAATTTTTCCTTCTCAAGGAAAACAATGTATTCAAAATATCTGGCAATGACATTTCAATGACTAGTTGAGCATTCCTGTTGTGAATCAAAGAAAAATAATAATTTTCCTAGAAAGAACAGGAAATTTTTCTGTAAATTTTAACAGTGCCATAGCTAACACAATACCCTGTGCTATCTTTCTGTTACCATAAACTATAGATCCATCTTAATATCCTTCTAAACTCCTGCATTACAGTTCTAGGAGAATGATCTTGCCTCACCACAGAAATTTTGAAAAGTAAATTGTCATAACATATTGCTTTAAAGATGGCTTAAAATTATTCAGACATTTCTGTTGTTTTCTTCCAAAAGTATTGAGAAGGCTGAATTTGAAAATACATGACTAAGAGAAGCCCAAGCACATATATTCACAAATCCTTTTCTCATTTGGAAATACAAATTCCTAATTAAGTCACATGAAACTTAAGAAAACAAAAAGTCTTCAGTATTATCATTCCACAAAAATATCTCTGGTTTCACCAAACTACATTGATTAGACAGAAAACAAATTCTGAGCAGTCTCTCTCCAGAATAAGTAACCAAACCCAGCCCCCTGCTTTTCCTAAGAAGAGGCTGAAAGACAAGGGAAGCTAAGGTTTAAATCATACTTTTTCCTTTGTTTTAGTGCAGCAGCCAGCAGTGGAAGGGAAGCAGAAAGCTGTCCCAGCACAAGGAAAATTTTGAAGAACTTCAGTGATGCCTTTGCAACTTGTCTGTCTCATTAACTTCTTCCCTACAAAGGATTTCTGCTTCCAAAGCCCTGGCTACCTGTCGTATTTCTAGAGAAACCCCATTAATTATGACATTCAACAACACCAAGGAATCATTCCAAGGAATTCTGCTGAGCTAAAGCTCCCACCACCAAAAGAGAGGTTATTAGGGACTTTATGAAAACCAGCAGTACTACTTTAGATTTTTATTTTTTTAAGGAAGTGATTGAAAGAAAAAAAAGAAAAGCGAGGCAGTTAAAGCACACAAATGAATTTATACCTGAATAGTTACAATCCTCTCCTTTACTCTTGCTCTTCTTTCCCCCCATGATGAAAGTTAGATACCTAAAAATGGGTGTGACACCTGTCCTGAAGATTGGCACAAGATTGATCAAAAACACAATGCAGCCTGACATGGATACCCAAAGAAGTCTGCAAGGCTGGAAAAACGGGAACTTGAGGAGGCAGGAGGTGCACTGAGCAAACTTGTTTTCCCAAGGGGTAAGTTAAGCTGCAGAGGTAAGAAAGAAATTATGCTCCATAAAAAACATGTCTCTTAAAAAAATAGATTAGGCTTGCATTTTCTCAGGTGTCCTTATTACCATAACTGCATCTATCCAGCTAATGGCTCTGATGCCATTCAACTGTTTATTCTATAGTTTAAACTGAAGAATTAGCAGCAAAGCCCATTTCTCCTGCTGCAAGTATGTACATCCCAGTCCTGTGTGCACGTTCATCGACAGGGAGGCAAGAGCAATTGTGATCCCATACATCCTGTCACAGCAAGCAATTCATCCATCAGATACCATCTGACTGATCTTAGCAAAAACAGAAATATGAAGGAAATCCTTGAGCTGGCAATGCTGCTGTGCAAAGCCCAAAACCAAAATAAGCCCTAAAATAACACTTGCTGGCAGGTGAAACTAAATGAAGGTTGGACTAAATGATTTTAAGTTGATATAGATGATCTTAAAGGTCTTTCCCAACCTAGTTCATTCTGTGATTCCCTGAATCTCATGGCTTCTCATGGCAAAACCATAAAAAGTTCCATTTACAAACACATCAGAACACAGGTACTATAACCAGATGGATATAAAGGTGGAAAAACCTCAGTCTAAACTCTCCTTAGAGCTCTCTCTGCCACTCCTAAGTCCAAATTTCACCAGTTAACAGAAAGCAAACGATGGGAAAGATGTTAAATCAAAATCCATCAAAAACCTGCAAGAACCACTTTCTCAGCTACAGTCACTTCAAAGCTTCCTAAATAATACTTCTTCCCTTTGCAAAGAAACAAACATGATTTGAACCTTGACCATATTTACTGAAACTCATGTGGCAAACCTACTTTCACTTTAATTTTTTAAATACCAAAAAGTGACAGGTACCAACTCCATCCTTAAGCCCACATAAGAGTTTTCAGAACAGTAGTCTGAGGAACAAAATCCATGTGAATGGAGGAGGGAGGATGAGATCAAACCTAAAACCCGCTAAGCTTTTTTTTTTTTTTTTAATGTAGTCTCTAAAATGGTATTTCAGCTCTTACCATCATTAGAACAATGCTGGCAGGAATTGTAGTGTCAGTACATTAGTAGCTAAGGTTACATATTTAAAGAGTTATTGGTTTAATTCAACCACTTGTTTGCTGTGTGCTTCTTACTGGTGGTTTATGTATTTTTATGTATTTTAATTATTTCACAGACTTCCAAGATCTGTACTTTTTAATAATGTTCTGTCACATTCTCAGTTATCAAAACACAGAAAATCATTTAGGTTTTGAGCAAATGTAGCATAAAACACAGATAAAGGTAATGCAAGAGGTTACTGTCCAGCACAAAGACCCTACTGGCAATAGCCAAACAAACATTGCTCAGGTGGTTGAAATCATTCCCTCTTTTCTCCCTTCCCATTGTTTTTCTTTCTTAAATCATAAAGGTAATGCCATACTTCTGCCCTTATGTTCAGTTTTTTCCTGAAGCACCCAAGACTAGTTTCTTCAGACTTGTGCTTTCATAATCTGTTCTTAAAAATGACAAAAGCTTATATAATGAAAAGATTAAACCAAAAATAAAGTTACATAACTATAAAGATACAGACAGAACAGCTAAAGGGTGTAATATTAATAGCCAAAATCAGACCTCAGCTTAGAATTCCAGTAGTGACTGTTCAGGTTATAAAAATATATTCTAACCTTTAAGAAAAACAAGCACTAATGTAGATTACTTCAAAACGTTATTGAAAGTATGTTAGTTCTTGTTGACATTGAGTTTCCTGATATGGAACAGTAAAGTAAAATCCATGTACAACACCCATGGATGTAAACCCATGAATTTGCAAGAACACTGGTTTCCTACAGACAGCCCATAGGGAAGGGCAGCTTTGGCAAGTACCAGTTCAGGCATGAGCAGGTATTTGTGAAAGCCAGCTCAAAGGCAAATGGTGAGCCTACATTGCTGCCAATACTTCCCAATACTGTATTGGTGAGGTTTCAAAAAGCAATCATTCATCTTTTCATATATGAATAATAAAGAAGACTATTGAACTGTGGAGGAAAGCCACAAGCCAAAAAGGTGGACACCAGGTTCGTCACTGTAAGAGGTATAGATTGTACATTCATATAGAGCGTGACTATGCAAGATAAACTTTTTAAAAAGCACTTTGTCTCTAGCTTCATCCATAATGCATCCTAAGACCTTTTTCAAAAGAATTGAGGGTTGCATACAGATTCTTTTCAACTCCTAACACAAGGCAGAAAGATATAGAGGGACTTGCTGCAGGTTCCCCATAGTTAAACTAGTTTCATGTTTAAAATCCAAATGCTACACTTACAATAAGCACACAAAATATAAAGATCTTCAAGCACAAAATCAGGAATTAAGAATTCCATCAAAAATAGCCATAAATAAAGTCCTAAATTCCCAGAGATTATGGTGCACAATACATTCACAGATGCAGAGGGAGGGGAACCACCTGGCAATTAGGAGAGCACAAACAAGACATAAAGCTAGATTTAATTCCATGCTGTATCCAGGAATACTTCAAGTTTTAAAGAAATAATTCTCTGCTTTTCCCACATACTTCCCAAAGCCACCCTCCTCCCTCCCCACTGCCTCACTCAGGGAGGCTGTGACCCTATTCCCTGAGTACCAGAGTCACAGTTGGAAAGCTGCATGGGCACTTTGAAGAGCATTTTGCAAGTGTGTGTGTGGTGTACCAGCCAATCCCCATCACGGGAGCAGCTTCCTGTCAGCATGCAAAAAGCATACCTGGTGAGGAAGATCTAAATGTCTTTTAAAAATTTAAAAGCCAAAAAAGTATCCTAGCAGCATTTCTTCCAAGGTTGTGACTGGCACTACTAGAAAATGTGTAAGTTATTACAGTAGCTTCACATATTAACGAAGAAAGATTAAGGAGGTGACTTTTTCAGGCAGTGAAGTATTTTAATCATTAAACTAACTTTCCTGTAAGCACAGCACAGTGTGTAGGTACATGGAAGTACTTCCAACACTGCTTGATAAAGACCTTTGCAGCACCTTTTGCAGGTAACCAGATAAAGTTTCTCTCACACAACAGAACAACTTAACTTTGGGAAAATCTTCACTCTGTTTTCTGAAGATACCCAAGGCTGCAGCACAGAGTAACCAAGCAGTAAATTCTCAGTGCTTTTATCTCTCAAGAGGCTCTGCAGCACACAGAGGAGGAGGACAAAGGTGGCGGTGTGATTACTGACCGTTCCTCATGGAAACAAGCAAAGGGGATCTGTGTTTAGCTCCGGCCACACAGCAAACATAACTCAAGGTAACTTTTGTTCCTGCAGGAGTCCAAAAGGTGGCACAGGCAGATCTCATCCACCATCAGCAACTTTGACAATTGAGAGAGGAAGTTTCTGATGCACAACAAAAGTGTCTGCCTCTAACCTTCATTAAAAGTCAATGGGATTTTGGCTTCTGATTCTCATTACTTCTTTTGAAAGTCTCCCCTTTTGTCCTTCCACTGCAGACCACAGATGAAAGCAAGAGCTTTTCTGTTTTTCTGACACAGGCAGCAGCCCCTTCAGTTACGGTTGACCAGGAAAAGTGAGAGTTTCACTCCTGCCTGGACTTGGGGTTTTCAATTTGCACGGTATTGATTAGGCAATGGGTAATAACCAAATTATAGCAGAGCCAGCAGGTTCAATCAATCTCTTCTCAGATATAAACAAGACCTCTCTCAGCAGCTGCAACCTGGAAGCTTTGGAGGCCTTTCATGGTACAGCAGTAGATACTTATTTGTTCAAGCACTGGTATGAAACATGAAAAGCATATTTACTCTTTACCAGTAGTAAGAAAAAAATGCCACTGTATTTCTCTGTGAAATACAGAATATCAGAAATACTCAATACTTACAGCAAAGGACTCTGTGATAAAAACCACTACAGATGTGTACACAGTATCACTCAAACTATCTTCAGATGTACAAGTACTGAAAGTTCATTAATTTTACTGACTAAACAAGACATGTAACTGAAACACTACAGTCACCGTTCTGGCACTGTTTGAAGACCTGTCTCCTTTGTAATCATAGTTTAATCCTAAAATTCAAACAAAAAAAAATTACAAAACCATGCAGTTTCTGCTTCAAAAGTCCTTTATTTCCTACCTGGCTCCAGCAGCCCTCAAAAACAACATTTAAATAAACCCAAAACAAACAAGAAAGCTTTTACAAGCTTTAGTACCTTCATAAACAGAGTCACATTCATTTTAATTGTTCCATGATAAACAATGAAGACCTGTTTTAGAAAAGGAGATTTAGTAGCTTTTTCCACAAATTTCTCTGTTAAAACAGGATTAAATAACCAGTGGGCAGCAGAAAGCAATCCCCATAAGCATACTGAAAAACAAGTCATCCAGGACAGCGTAAGAAGCTAATCCATTACTTCTTTCATTTGTTTGCTTGTTCAGGGGCTTGTGGATTTTAGTGATTAACATAAGGTTTCTAGGTATCATTAGCAACTCAAGCGACAAGTGCGGATTGCCATGGCGTAGTTTTGAAAGCAAATTCGAAAAAATCTGGTAATCCACTGTGAACTTCACAAGAAAATTCCCCAGACTTCTTTGTGCACAGAAACAACAAAATACTTTCCTCTATGGATTCTGTACTTTATTCAAATGCTGCGGGAAGAAACACGTGTGTGTGTGCATGTATGTGCGTATGGCTGCACATTTCCATTTTAGTGGTTATTGTTTATTAATGCACTCAACAGCAAAACCCAACAGATATCGCATTCCAATCATTCAATTACAGCCACTTGACTGTTCCTGTTTTTAGGAACAGACTGCACCACTTCACGTCACTGCCTTGGTCAGCTTCAACTACTGAAGTGCATATATATAAATATATGTGCCACTCCATGGCATCCCAAATAGCTTCATGGTGCTGAAATAATTGAACTGCCAGTCATTACAAGGCAAAATAATAAGGATTTAGAGAAGGTGGACTTAACTTACAGCACTTGTTCCTGCAAGGGAAAAATGGCTCCAGATATCAGTGCTAATGGAAAAAATAAATGCAGAAGCATTTCCTCCATTTTTAATGAAAATTTAACTTATTCCTGCTGACAGGGGCAGTTAGTAGAAATGAGCCTGAGAAATACCTACTCCATGATGCTATTAAGAAGAAGAAATGCCTTACCACATAAGACTAATAGTCTGTCTAAACAGGATTTTCTCCCTGATGGCAGCAACAGGGGATGGTTTTTAGGGAGAACATGTCAGCCTGCAAACTGCAAAGTCCCTTCCCCTTGCATTCCCCCTGCATCCACAACTGGTCCATTAAGGGCGTTAGAGCATATCTCTACGTCCGGTCCTTTTGCTGTGCATTTATGACCTGCTGACTACAAATCTGCCTGATCACTTTCACCATAAGAGCAATTTAACACTGCAGTTAGGTGTGTTCTGAAAGGCTGCTCCCATGGGGAGTGGGACAGCCAAAACAGAGGACTTCGGTAAAGAAATTGGTCAAGGAAATTTACAGCAACAGCAGCAAACAACCTAAAATCTTTTTTGCTTTAATAAAGTTGACATTTAGTGGTTGCTTCTTAATGTAGAGCTCGAGTTCCCTGCATCCATGAACACAGAACAGCACAATAGGATTGAACAGTGCCTTCTTCAGCCAACAGACACAGAGGAACTGCCACGGCTGAAGAGCTCTCAGGAGAGTAACATTTAAAGAGAACATCCAGTCTAACATGCTCATTATGTACCTTTTTTTGTTGTTAATAAATAGTTTCAAGATTCTTTCACCCAAAAATGAAATTGTGCTTCCTTGATTTTCTAAAAGCATTCAGCTTAAGTCTGTTTTTCCCTTTAAAAGAAAGGGTTCATTAAGTTTTTAACATTACACATTGATCACTCCAGTCATCTCCATGGAAGTTTCTTAAACTGACATTCTGGTCAGACAGGTTGTTTGAGACAGCAAATTGCTAAACCCCAGCTTAGAGAGCACCTGCTCTAAGTACAAGTTATTCCAATCCCATGGGGTTTGTTAGTGGCTCTTTAGATTGCCACTCCAGTCAGGTTAAATAGACCTCCTCTGTGCAGTTGCTTTTGAGAGCTTGTTGTGAAGAGCTACAGGGAGAAGAATTTGCCGTAAGGGTAAAGTCTACAACACCAAAAATTCACAGGAAAGGAAACAGTATTATTTCATAATTGCACTTAAACATGACTGATGAAATTATACACAGACGGTAGAGATGTAAAGACTCAAAGCAAGGCTTACACAACCAGTTTGATCTCATACATTTACAATTTTCATATATGAAAAATACCTTGGCAACATAGTTGCTATAAAACTACCTCTTTGCAGCCTGCAATATCCACCAAGCTTTTTTACTTGCTAAGAGTAGTACTCTAAGTCAATTTAAGTCAATACCTTTAATGAAATATCAGGGTCAAGACACCCAAAACCACAGAAAGTCAACAGACATCCAATCCCAACTCATACTTCCAAGCTCATCTCCTCAATTCTCCTAATTATATTCACCCACAAAGGATATCAGTAGTAAAATACATATATACACACGGTATACCTATCAGTACTACTTCAAAGCTGCTCCCTAAAATTAAAAAAAAAAAAAATTTAAAAAAATTGCAAGGCCAAATAATTCCTCAACCCAGTTGGAATTTAGCTGGTCAAGTCTGACATAAATTTCATAGTAAGTAAAGCTTGGTGAAATTTTAGATGAAAGTTTATTTAGCAGTAGTAGTACATAAAACTGACATCAGCCTTTTTTTAATACATGTCTTCTCAGATCTTTTTTTCTCCAAACATACAAACAGATCTCACTAAATTTAATAATAAAACTTAAAATTAGTTTTGAAAGTTATCAACACTTTGTTGTTGTTTTTGGAAGAGAAACGGTTGAACTAATGAGCAATGCAAAGAAATTTATTTCTAGACAGGCAAAACCACCACTTCCACTCAGCAGTCTAGCCCAGCACCACACCTGAACCCAACTATGATTTAAAAAAAAAGGCAAACAGTGCCTAAGTTTTACAACTCATCCATAAGAAAAGCACGAAGGAACGGCCTGCTTGGCTGTGTTTTTTAACACGTGTGCTTGCACATACGCACAGGTGCATAAGCGAAGCAGTTTCCAACGCTGTGTCAGGCAGCCAGAACTGAGTATGTAAAACATCAAAACACATTTGCAAACTTTCCTCCTACAAACTGCAAGAATGCAAGATGGCAGAAATTCAGTTTTAACATGCCAAGATCAAACCTTGAGTAATACACCTAACACGACATCACAAGAACAAAATAACAGTATTCAATTCGATTCTTTTAAATAATTTCTGATTTTTAGGAACATATGGATAGTGTTTCCTTGTTACAAATAGTGTTATTCCCTATTCAGATTCTTACAAAAACCTACTACTGACCAGAATTATAAACTACTTCTTCAAAACGCCACAGGAAATTTTGATTTTACTTGAATATTTTGATGTCAGTGTTTATTGGAAACATCACTAATGATCAACAACTCCTCGTTCAATAGAATTTCAGATCAATTGTATCTAGCACAAGACATTTGAAAAACTTTGAGTTACAGAATCATAGAATGGTTTGCATTTGAAAGGACTCTAATGATAATTTATTTCCAACCCCTTGCTGTGGGCAGGGACACCTTCCACTACACCACACTGCTCAGAGTCCCATCCAGTCTGGCCTTGAACAATTCCAGGGATGGAGCAGCCACAACTTCTCTGGGCACCCTCACAGTGAAGAATTTTCTCTGAATATCTAATCTAAATCTACTCTCTTCTAGTTTGAATCCATTCCTTCTTGTCCTGTCACAACATGCTCTTGAAAAAGTAAGCTCCCTGTGGATATTCGAATATTTTAGGAAATCCAATATTCTATCAGACTTTACATTCAAAAGAACCCATAAATGTTCTCCTTAGTCTTGTAGGGCTATTTTAAGTATACAGAATATACAGACACAAAGCAGCTTTTCTGAATCAGAAAGAGTTAAAGCAGCTTCATGAGGAAGTTTCTTCTATAAGAATTCCCCCTCACAAGCAAAATTAAATCACAAAGGAGAAGGAAGACAGACAAAAAGACTCAAAACTCCATATTGTGGCCAGGATATACTATTTGACATGCTAAAATAGACATGCACAAAGGGAAACATACACTAGAAGGTTCTTGGAGCTTCTTTTTGTTATGAGACAGCTGCAAACACATAGCTGCTAGCATTACTGACTGAGAAAAAGATTCATTTATTTCAAGTAGCAGCTAAGCAACCTTTGACCACTGTAAGACCTGACAACTTTAATTAGTTTTAGCTTAAAACGGAACCAAACTCGGCTTTGGCGTCTCTCCAAATAATTTTATCCCAGACTGCTCTCTGTTCCTACTGGAGCATTGCAGTATAATTACTTTAATCTCTTCATAGGCATGTTCCATTTGCTAGCTTTCCAAGGAAATTTACAGCCTTAACACACAGCTCAAAAATAATTTAAAAAAAAAAATTCTCTTATTAGTGAAACAAAAATTAACAAGAAGCCTTCATCTCTCACTGGCCAGTAAAGAGAAATTTTATTTTTCAGAAGCTGTCACGCCAAACCTATGCTCATCACGTTCAATTAAAGACACTGGACACAACAGCTCTGTGCAGTGTATGCACAGTGAAGCTGCTAGAGCTGTTTGTATGGTTGGGGTTTGGTTTTCTTCAGGTTTAGCTTGTATCATTCTAGACAAGAAAATTACTATCTGGCACAAATTCCAGACATATTACCAGCCATAACTATTTCCAGATTAAATAATGTTATCGTGTTGCTATAAAACGCTAACAGCACTTACAGATTCAGCTGCTCTGATCTGGCCACCTGACCCACAAGCTCAACAGAGAAAATAGCTGGACAACCCATTTTTGCACAAAGTCAAAGTTATCAGAGAGAGCAGGAAAGGGGCCCCTTAAGCAGAATATTTTTCCCTAACTGTCCTAATCCACGCTTGTATTTTCCAGAGAGTTCTCAGCTGAATTGCACAAGATGGTCTGCCTGCTTCACAGAACAAGTCATGAGATGGGATCCTGGAGCATGGAACAGCACACAGAGTGTGAGGGAAATGAAAGAGGGGGCTTTGACAGGAGCCTGAAGCTCATAACTGTGGGTAATCCTGCTGTGTATCGGGTGCTCAGGTGGGCTCTGCACTGGCATTCATTTTCCTTCCAGCCGAGTTTTAAGTAACAAGTTGCAAAATGTGCAGGTAGAGAAATGTACACAAGATGGGACTTTTTCTTAACAGGCTTTCATTTGGGAAAATCCCAACTTGAAAAATACGAATTTACATGGAACACAGGTTAACTTCATACTTCAGATGGAAGGCAACTGTCCCTTGCTTCTGCAGAAGTCTCACAACTTCAGCCCTGTCCCTATGAAAACTGCTCCCTGCACGGCTGAGCTTCTCTTCTCACGTCAGAAACTCACTGTGCCTGCAGAGGAGAATTGTCAACCGTGATCTTCATCCAAGAAGAAGAGACGACATTATGGATTTCCCACTATAATTCAGAGCGCAATTTTCATCAGAGGATGAACTTAATTAAAATAAGACAGGACAGCAGAAGTAATAAAAAACCTTTTAATTACATTTCTATGGTTTTGGATTTGTCCTCAAGCTAGACATCCAGACTGCCTCAGCCTTCACCAAAAATATGAAAGGAATTCAACTTACAAAGTTTTCCTGAGCAAGCAAAAAAGCACTGAATGTCAAAAAAATTACTACTTTCAACTTGTGCCTCTCTATCAAAGAATAACTTGCAGGAACACAGAACACAGATCATATTTATTCTAAAAAGACTGAACTAAGACTTTTTGGTAAATAAAATGAATACATTTCCAAACTCTGTATAAACCATGTGTTTTCTTCCATACACAGCCCTGTGCAGGAGGTCTGCATTTTCTTCCTCACATTCACCAATACAAAGCTCCAAAGCTGAACTCCATAAACATTACTACATGGCACCTGTAAATGGTTTAATTAAATGCTGTTGATACCAACTCTTTATAAGCCATCAGGGTGGAAACCTCTCCCATGGGCTCCTCAGTCAGCAAAATAAAGGCAGCCATAGGGGCAATGCAACACTTAACAACAACATGCTCTCCCAGGGCACACAGGTACCAAGCCACCAAGTCATTCACCGCCAGGGAAGCAGGGTGCAACACAAAGAAAACAGCAGGGAAATTCACTTAAGTTGCCCAGGCGACAGCAAAGCAACGTGATGAAAAATTCCCAGTTGCCCTGTGGCAGAGAAAGCACTGGGGCGAGCACACACCAGCCCAGGGCTGGGACTGCAGCACACTCTAGTGACCCAAAGTCTCCACAGTAAAAATGGAATAAATTCAATGCTGAGCTCCCTAAAAAAGCTAAAGAGCAGTGATTTGAACTCTGCCTCCATTTATACAACATTTGACGCTTGTTAAGAGGCAGTGTTGGTCTGGGACCACCAACCTTTTTCCCCTCTTGCCCTGTGAAGGCAACTGTGGTTATTATGCAGTTTGCCATTTCTTTAGGGCAGATTTAAACATTGATAATTAATCATTGATGAGCCATGGCTTTACACTTTGTCTTATTGGCTGAGAGGTGATGTGCAGCAGACAACAGCGCGGGACCTGCGTGCAGATGCCACAGCAGCACCCCAATGCCAGCAGGACTGCACCAGGACACTCTTCCCCACAAGCCACCAGATTCCAGGGATCTTTGCATACCATGGCTTATTCTTGCAGTTTCTAGGCTACACATACAGTCTGCACTGTAAAATGTAACTGAAAATCAGCAGCTTTTCAACAGGTGCTTCAGCTACTGCAACAAACAGTCCATTTGCAATACCAGAAATAACTAAAAACATCGACCTCTCTCCCATCCTTCTCTCCCACCCCCTGTAAGCATTTTACAGTTACCTTGCAAAACAGTATCAAGAAAAATAATTTATATACACTCCCGAAACAAATTGCTTCTCTAAGGCTGGAAAAGTGAAAGAAATCCAGAAAGAAATTATAAAATAAATTCAGCAGGGCTGACTTCCACATTTTCATGCACTTGCCCAGAACAGCCCTGGCTTAGCAGGGCCTAGAGGAAGAGTTCAAGCACACAGACAGACCCCTCTCATTCAGGGTAAAGTATTACTCATTTCAATTGCTGAGAAGCTTCCAAATTGCCATGTAACTAACTACAGCCCCGACTCACAGCACCTTGGTCAAGTGGTCCTTTCCCACTCACACTTTTAGCCCATCATTTCTTCATCTTCTCAAATTAAAGCATGATTGTTTTCACATCCTATGGTTTTACTGACCAATCCTCACAATCTGGAGGTGTTGTCTTAGTGACTCCATGGGCTCAGTGACAAGATAAACCTCAATAATTCAAATCACTGAATTTTTTTCCCATGTGCCCTCCTGCATTTCAGTGCCAATTTCTTTCTACCACTCATTTGCAGCACTTCAATTTTAACTCTCCTCTTTCTGTTTTTCCCAGTGTTTCTCCCAGTGATTCCCAGTGTACCTTTGTTTCTCCTTCTCTTGATTCAATTTGTTTAAAAGTGCTTAAATTAAAGAAGCTTTTCCAGTCATTCTGCCACATCTACAGTTGTTGCTCTTGTTCTTAGTGCAAGCCTGAATTATTGATTAATCCAAAGCCACATATGTATGCACACACACACTACACCAACACACACTGTTTGGCATTCTTCTCATAATGACTCCACAGAACAATCACCATTACACAAGACACATTTGGTACCCATGGTAGCACTACTTGAGTCAGGAATATATACTCAAAAAAATAATTTTGGAGAGTTTAAGTTTCAGACTGTTAAGAACATCATGACTACAGCAAGTACTTACAATGGATCATTGTACCTACTAATGAACAAAGCCTGTTGAAACACTAAACTACATGATTATTGCTTAATTTCTAGATGTGGATACACCTCATTGCTTCTCTGTACAGACTACACTTTGAAGCTGAAATAATGAACTACATGATTAGAGAGCAGCTTTAAAAGAGAACAAAACTTAGTGCCTTTTTTATTAAATACCATGGGGAAAAAAAAAACTTCAATGAGAAATAGTCCTTTAACACATAATTTTCAAGACTTTTATATGTCCTTAAATTATGTATGAACAATCCTTCCAAGTGAACGTGACTACGCCTGCACTAAATTTAAGAACTTGTGCAGCTTTTTCCAGGTTCAACACTTAAACTCAAATCTTTTGAGTGACACAAATGCCTTATTTAAAATCAGCATTTTCATTAAACTTGCAAGCTATTATATGTGCTGCTTAAGAAGCATAATGTGTTGGTATCAAAAAGAGTTATCCACGCACTCTGAAAAGGAAATATTTTGGACAAAGGAAGAAGAAAAATGCTTTGTTTCCTCCAAGATGCGGATTTCCCATCCTTAACATGAAATAGTTGACATAAGTTGAGAATAGAAATCCTACATCCATTAACAAATAACATTTAACACCTTCTCTCAGCAAGGTGTTAAAAAGAAAAAAAGTGAGCCACCAGTTGCACTGGTGTAAAAAACCAGTAATAATGCATAAACAATCTCTTCAAATAGCTTTCTTGCCATTCCCTTCTCCCATCAGCTACCTTACACAAGCATGCATGTTACATGGCAGGCAATTCAATTATGACACCCTACAGAAAAAGAAAAAAGCATTTAAAAGAAGATATAATTGAAAGAAACTTCTGGGATATATAAACAGTCCTTTCACCAGTGCATCACTGAAATTGTATAAATAGATTTACCTCAATATTGCTAAGAACCAGCCCTCTGTGTTACCTGCACCAGCTCGTACCAAAGCTGAATTAAAAGCCTAGGGCTCTTCAGTAACTGATTTAATTTTTAGTTCATATGCATATTTCTTTTTCACCTAATTCACAGATTCATTATATGCACTGACAAGGGATCAAAATTCAGGATTGTAAGTAAAAACTCTTCAGTCTCACTAATTATACAGGATTTATCTTCTGTATTTGCACAATGCCATGCAGACTGCTGGCAGCTCAGACTATTTCCTTAGCTGGTCTGGAAGAAACACTTAAAACTGCAGCTCATTTTTTTTTTTTTAGCAAAATACAAAGAGTGCAAATATACACACATATTATATGCTGCACTACAGATATTGAAAATTAAACATTATGCTTGAAATGTATAAACATAATCTAGACAGAGCCCATGTCTAAACAGCATAACAACCCCAAGCAAAAAACTAAAGCAAATTCATTAAATGATTTCACCACAAACAGAAAGCGCCCAAAATTCCACTTCTAACATTAAATCACTCTCTGTCTCACCAGACTAAGTCCACATTTGCAGCACTGTGTTCATGCCAGGACTGGAAAAAAATGAGACCCAAGACAGAACAACTATATCTTCTAAATTATACATTTAGCAAGACTCCTAGGATAATGCTGTTTAACAGAGGCAATAATTTATTTTTTTTAAAATCAAAACTCAAAGCAATATTTCTAGCAGGAGGAATGTTGCATTTGGCCAAAGAACTTAAAAAAAAAGCCTTGATTCAGGAGACCACACTGGGGAAGAGAGAGACTACTCAGTTTGCACAGACCCAAAGTGCCTATGCCCTTTTCCTGAAACCCTGGATGATGAAACTATGCTTTTCCATCACTGCCACAAACAAGCCAAAGCCCACCAGAGTTCCACAGGCCCCAGCTCACAGCTGCATCTTCTCTTACTTAGGAGTGATGCTTTACCACCCTTAGCACCAAGTTATAAGGCAGGCTGTCTTCCTCTCATTAAACAAAAACAAAACAACAACAAAAAAAGCAAAACAAAACAACCCCCCCAAAAAAAACAAACAAAAAAATTCATGATCAAGAAATCCAGAGAGGATAGCAATGCCACTAATAAATCAGATTCATGTTCCAAGCCAGGGAGAGGTAACAATGGACTTCAGTTTTCAATATAATCAAAGCAAAAGAGTGAGCTTTTCACTACATATCTTGGCTAAAAAAGAAACATGTCCTAGCTTAGCTCCATCATGGCTGCACCAGCAAATTGACTTAATTGTCAGCAAGGAATTATGAAATATGAAGTGACTCCAGCAGCGCTCCAGGGAGACTCCTGAGGCACGGTGTCTATAGCAGAGACACCAAAGTGCCATCCATCTCACTCTCACCCTCAGGCAAAGCAGAACAGCCTTGGCTCTCTAAAAGAGGCTGCCAAGAAGAACAAAACCTGGCTTTCCTGAATGATTAGCAGTGGCCCAAATAAGAAATTTTAAATACATCAGCACAGCTTCCCTGGCTGCCGAAAGCACAGGCAGGAAGTCGTGATTTTGAGACAGCAATTTGTAGTTACAAGGCTACATCGAGTTACAGCTCACAGGGGCCTTTCTAAGGAGAGAGGCAACACCGTGCACACTTCCCCTCTCACACCCTTCTCTCCAGCGATTAGAAAGGGTAGAGAGGGCAGAAAGGGAGGCTACAGTCACCACAAGCTGCTCTGCTGGGTTCTAGAGGACAGGACAGGAAAGGAAGGCAGCAGATATTGCTAAGCTATACTACTGACTCAGATCCTGGTTTCAGTCTGACTGCCAGCATGACAGAAGAAAAGCCACATGTAACTACTTAACCCCTGGGACACGGGAACTAAGAAGTAGGGAGCCCAAAACCTTTTGCTGTGTCTTTGATCAAAACTATAGAGCTAAGTACTCTCACCTAAAAACACCCCTTTGGCCTGTCCATCAGGGATTCACTTCAGATTTAAGAAACAGTTTCTGTTTTAATCTCATCCATTACTGGTGCTGGAGACTAGTCTGAACTAGAGTTGCAGCCTCTAAAGCTGTAAACTCCTGGCCTAAGGAGCCTTTGGGCTGTAAGCCCTGCCAAAACTCCACATCTGGGCCTCCAAAGCAGGTTCTTTTATATCAGAAGGGAGGAGGAAGATAGAGAAATAACTCTTTGTGGTGAACCAGCTCTTATACTGATCACTCAGCTCCCTGAAATGCTGGGTTTGTTACCTAGTGGGCAGGGGGGGCTATAATTAGTTGAACCACAGCCAAGGCTAGAACTACTGGTTAGCAAAACTCTTCTGGGACATCACAAAAATTGTCTGACCTCCAGCATTCAGAGATGCCTTCACCCAAAGAAACAAAGAAAACCAACAAGTAAGCCTTTGCCCTGGTCTACCCTTCCCCCAAGGTTGATTTAGTAGTTTTATCTTTTAAGGTAACAGACAACCTAAAATGAAAATTGTTTCAGAACCTAAGAAATAACTTGTAATTAATAAATTCTCTCAGCTTTTCCTTTCTCTCAGCTTCCCTGGTCCGGTGAACTCTGCAGGTAATAGCCACCATTTTTCACTGATTGACTATTCTGAAAATCATTCTAAAATGTGATTTTCATTTCAGAAAGAGTAATAAAATTACTCAGATTTGTAGAAATTCAGAACTAGCCAAGTGAACTTGACCACACTGCTCAATATAATCCTTTCAAAGTGGACTGAAACTGACAGGATGAGAAAAGAGAGTTCCTCTGAAATAGCCTGTGCACCACAAATTCTTAGAAATGTAAAGGGAATGGTTTGCCAGTTACTATTATCAGGCATATCAAGTCACAGGGAAGACTTACATTCCTCTATAACCTGGTTTGATAGAGTTGAAAGCAATATCACCTCTTTCTTACATAAAAAGTTATTTCACATGACACAAGAGTACAGTTCCCTTGAAAAAGCAATATGGTTCACACTTTAAATTTAAAAAGCATTTCTAACATGGATTTGCAATGCAAAACATTCTAAATACAAATCAAATATAGCTGACAGAACCATCTTTTTGAGGCAGCCCACAACTAGGCATGCCAGATATTAACTATTTCTATTTATTACTCGACAGAAACCAGCTTTTCAGCATAAAATGAAGGTGCTACAGAGACACGTTTAAGTGATTCATGTTGCACACTAGATTAAAGTTACTGCGGCACAAACATGCAAGTGATAAAAGAGAGAAGGAACAATAATCCGAAAAACTTCTCCAAATCAGTGTTTTTCCCACAGGTTTCAACTGCTCAGACACAATAGACAATGAAAGCCTCAGGCTGCAAGGCTTCACTGGTGAAACCATCTGAGAACAAGGGCCATTACAACACCGCTCCTACAAAGAGCCAAGTCATCTTTTCTTCGTGGCACTGCCGGCCCTCGGGCACAGCTCAGGCGAGAAGCTGCGAAGAGCTCCCAAGAGCTCCTCTGCAGCCAGGAAGAACGTGCTAGGGACAGGACACCCCGAGGGAGGAAGAAACAGGACCACCCACGTCCCCCTGGGCCTTGACACCCCCTCTCAAACACTCTGGGCAAGTGACAATCCAGGCGGGAGATACTAAGACGAACTTTGATGGTTCCTGTCTCCTCTATGGTGAAGGGAAGAAGTGTGGGAGCAGCAGCAGCAGCTCATCACCCCACTGCTGTGAGGAAAGCACAGGGCCTTGCAAGCACCTTCAATACCGTAATGAAAACAATTCCCAAACACATCCAGACAACTCTGAACAACGGTATATTAACATGCAAGTGACTACTCCTTGCACACGATGCAAACACACTTGCCATTGTGCTTGGATTAACAAGCAAATACCGCTTTCACAAGCTTCCACCGAACTTTGATGTGTATTTAGCTGCCATTACTAATTTTTATGACTGGGGCAGCAGGTCACACAAAGGAGTTTGGAGCCCAGATTTTTAAAGCCAAGCTGTACCCTTAATACCAATTTCTAAGTGAGAGGCATTCTGAATTCCTAAAGGAAGCAAGTTGTGGTTTTGCAAACAGAAATGTTTTTCCTTTCTCAGAAAATCAGTTGCTAACAGCCATAGGTCAAAACAAAACCTAAACTGCATTTCACAGTCCATAACTATTTATTTAACAAGTAATGGAAGCTGTATTTCAAGGGACTAACATTTCCAAGACCTGCAGCAAATGGCAAAGCACCAGGCAAACCCAAAACCCTAGCAAAGGGTGGAAGACTCAGCAGCGAAGAGAATTAAGCAAAAGCAACTCCTCCTGCCCAAGAAAGCACGGGAGACAGACAGGGTCAGCCAGCTGCACAACAGCAGTTTTGAACATAAAAACTACTACTCTGACTACTGCTTTTTTATCCCATTTTCTGCATCTAGCAAATTAGATAAAATAAACCTAAAGCTTACTCCCTCCAATCAAAGTAGACCTTCCCCTATTCAATACTTAACTGCATGTGTTTAACGAGATTACATTATACATAGAAATGCTAATTCCCATGCTGACCTTACTGTACTACTTACAGTGACTGAGATAGTGTCGAGACAGTATATGTGCAAATCCAGAAAAACCCCATGTGTTCATGGTTACAAACAGAAAGGGAGGAAAAAACAAACATACATCTGGACAGAGGAGTGGAGGGGTCAATATTAGCTCTACAGAGATAATCTCAGCCTACCAGCTGACCTCTCACTGCCAATATTTTGTAAGTAGAGAGAGGAGGCCTCAAAGAAGTCTTCTCTTTTGTGTCCCATTTGGAAATTACTTGACTGGTTTGGGTTTTTTAAAATGCAGAAGCTTGAAAAAAACCACAACATTGCATGCCTATCTTGACTGAGAACACACTGTTGCAAATATCGGCTTAAAAAACCCACAATCCTTTAGATAATCCGCCACAAGTCCTGATTAAAAGTGGATTTAATATTATGAAACGAAGCATAATTGTTCAAGACGACCTTGAGTAGTTTCTTACACCCCTCTGCTCCATCAGTGCAGTCAAGATGACAGCTGCACTGTCAAATGTGTGATATGACAGGCTGCTAGCAAGGTCTCTCCAAAATATTTTCCTCTATGAAGTAAAACAGATGCTTACAGTTCTTCCAAACCACGCCTGTCTCCTGTTCTATTTCAAACACACACTGAACACACATAATGAAATGGAGTCAGCATTTAATAAGCATGAGCTGTATCGATGGCTAATCCAACAAGCACACCTCGAATACATGCATTTTGTTTCCTCTGCTTAAGTCATCACCGATTTTATGTCCAGGAAAATTAAGGTACACAGGCCTAAAAGTGGTTTTACGATAACAGGGGCTCTATTGCCACCTGCTGTCAGAAAGGATTCACGGCATCCCATGCCACCTCACGCTTCCCAGCTGAGGGAAGTCAGTTTTTGAAGAAATCCAACTTGGCAGGTGTTTTCCTTGTAGACTGCTAGTTTTCCGTAGAAACACACGCAAAAACGGTCCAGGGTAACCGTGGCATGAAGGGTCAGTATTCACATTGGGGTCAGAGATAATAAATGAGTTCAACAACTGATGCACAAAGAAATAAGGAGAACACACTGGTCTAGGTAAAACAGACACTGTCCTGAAAGCATCAACACTGAAAACAGACTTGTAAATAAATCCAGCTACCAAAGACCATCAGGTTAGATAAGGCTACTAAAACATCTACCTTGCCCGTTTATTATTAGATTTTCAGAGGACCGACTATGCTGAATCCTGTCAGAGGAGAGGCCAGTAATTTTGTGTCAGGGTATTTCCTAGAATCACAAAATGGCCTACTTTGGAAGGAACCAAAGACCATCTAATTTAACCCCTCCCCGCCATGAGCAGGGACATGTTTCACTAATCCAGGTTGCTCAACTTCCCTCCAACCTGTCCTTGAACACTTCCAGGGATGGGGCATCCACCACTTGTCTGGCAAAACCATTTTGGGTAGTTAGGTATCAGATGCCTAAAGATCATGCACACTCATCTCACTCCACTCAGACTTCTGTGGGAGCATAGAATAACATGAAAAGTCTAAAAGCATAGCTCTGAACCTCAACACGTGTGTCTGGTGCTTCAGCCGACAATCTGTTCGTTTAAGGAGCCTTTTCAGTGCATTGTTCCAGTGGAAAGTACATTTCCTTCTCTGCTGTTTTTTTAATGGCTTCTCAGTAAGTCACTGAACACTCACATCCCACTGCTTGAAATCATCACTTGATTATCATTAACATGCAGTGCCTATCTGTTTGCAGTGCCTGGCCATATGGCAGGCTTAGTGGCAAAGCTCTCCTTGAGGCACAAGGGGCTCAGGCCTCCATTCTACCACCCAAGGCTCTCGGCTCGCTGGCACCACACACCATGTGGCAGGATAACATCCAGGTGTCTGAGGCACATTTCCACCCAGAAGCCATCTCCATTAGCTACATGAGATGGCTGTGAGAACAATGCTGGAATTTTGCAATGAAAATATTTCACCACAATTCATTTCCCCTTCCCAAAGCACCCTAGAATAAGGAAGAAAGTTCTTCCCTAATATGTGTCTGCAGCACTGCCAAACCTTTTCTTTTTAATGCTTAAGCTTTGAGTTATACTAATTATACCTGAAATATTTTCAAAGTGCATTCCAACCACCCCTTCTGCAGTGCAATTCTGAGTGAGCCTCCTCAGTCATAACCCTTGGCCACATGGTTACAGCAAATGGTGTTTGACTGAGGCAACAGCTACAGCTCTCCACCTAAATTAAACCACACCTACAGCAGTACTTGCCTTCCATTTCATTCTCTTGAACACTGTCACTATACACAGCCTTCTCATCCAAATGAGTATTACACTACAGGGAAGAACAGCACTGAAATGAAATTAGACCAAAAGCAGAGGGCAAGTTTAACCACATCTACTGCTCACCAGCCAGGCTTAAAGCATTTTCCACAGAAAGCAGTAATAAACTCACTCACAGATGTCACAATTGGGCATGACCGATTCCCTCAACTATTAACATTGACTTTCCTGATGAGTAAGTGAGGACTACATATAAATTAATCTGGGGTTTTACACACAAGTGTAATTGTACCAACTGTAAAATAACTTGAGAAACCTTTGATTAACACCACAGTCTGCTCACAGTAAAGATGAAAACCAAATTAGCAACAATTTGTTAGCAATACTGGTTCTATTCCTAGAGGAAATTACAATAGTGTAAGTTACACAGGCAGATGCCAGACAACTCCATACAAGGGATTTCAATACAAGTTTTCCATTTTCCTATCTGTACTCTGGAGATAAAACATGTAAGGTATATTTACAAAACATCCTAATGGCCAGAAAACTCATTAAGAATCCCCCAGTATAATCAACCATTTATGTTTAGCTCAACTAAAAAAAAAAAATCCACAAAAATCAATACTATAAAATGTAAAACTCCAATGTCAAAATGCTATAAGCAACTTAAGGGCAGATTTTACATTTTGTTTCTTCCATATTCAATAGCAGGAACATTTGAGTTAAGGGACTTATTTTCATAGCAAATTATTGAAGAATAATTTCAAATGAGCTCCAGAGTAAGAATTACTGGTCACTGTAAAATAAAAAGGGGGAGAATAAGTACACACACAATACCAGACCAGGCTCAGCAACTGACTCAAATACCTTCATAATATTCAGACAGGCCACTTCTGAAATAATTTCTACTTCAGAAGTTACAAGATGAAACTTCTGTGTGATAAATTAAGTTGCCAAATGAAATGGATTAGCAATCAGTGAAATTGCCTGATGTCAGATCTGTTCCAGATTCGAATCCATCCTTTTTCCCCACCTGTTCATTAAGCACCAAGTTCAAGGCAACTGCAGTGACTGATTGAGCATTAACGAGCTGTTTGTGTGGAAAGGAAGAGTTCAGTCCCTATCTATACTTACACACTTGTATAAGCATAATTCACTGATAATATATTCAGTTCCCAGTATCAATACATAGCTCTTCTACCTTGATGTGTAATTTTGAGCTTGAGAAAAAAAGGGACACCTCATTAAGTTAAACAGTCATATTCAAGGTCAAGGCCAGGAAATTATGAATCTTGAAGAAAATATGTGCTATCTCCAGATAAAAAAGCAGGATAAAGAATATATATTGCTGTGACACAAAAATGCTGAAACATGGTTGTGAAGTCAGAAGCCTGAGGGAAGAAAGGCATATTTCACTAGGAAAGGTGAGATTCAGTAAGAAAATATCTATTTCATCCTATAAATCAAGTCATGCAGAGGCTTCAGTGAAAACCAGTCTTGACCTTGATTTGCAATAAGAAAATCAAGCATAGTGTATTTAAAACTGAATATTTTTCAGTGTCACATACATTCAGTACTGGGACAGGGAGGTACAGCAGGACAAGCATTCCAAACTCTTGCAAATTTGATTAAAAACTCAGCTGTAATTCTCTCTCTGGAAACATCTCTGCCTCTAAAAGCAACCAGGAGACCATCGCCTCCACGCACCTTCCCTCGGCTGGCCCTGCACACTGTGCCAGGGAAGCTGGCGAGCCTGTGCCTGCCAAACCTGCATTCCCAGCTGAGGCAGCTCTCTGCACACAGGCACATGTGTCATGCTCTTCTTCTTGCTCTTCTTATTCTTCTTGAGCAATGTCAAACTCAGTAACTAAATTCCAGCATCAGGGTTAATAAAAATGGGACATAAAGAGTTGTTTACTTACATAGTTGTTTACTATGTTAGTCACCAAGTCTTTTCTCTCTTTAGCAGAGGAAGATTTTAAATCACATTTGTTTTCTCACATGGAAAAGATATTCAATTTAAAAATTAAGAGTTTCTTCCCCAAATTTCTGAGTATTAGAAAGTATTTCAGCACTCAAATACAGTTTAAAGGGAGACACCTAGTTGCTATAACTGTAGCAACTCTCTAACTGCAAATTTAGATGCAATACTACAGACCTATAAACCATAATATCTAATTGAATAGGCATGAACATCTTCCTTTTTCCTGAAGATTAAAGGTTTATGTTCTCAGTACCATACTTTTGTACTGATACAAAGAATATTTTTCAAAGATAAGAAGAAGTATTATCTCTTCTAGTGTTCTGCAAGTCATCATCCTCCTCCTCCCTATCAGATAAAAATAAGGAGAATCCTTTTTTCCCCTAACATAATGGTTTCCCCTTGATCTTCCTCCTAGTAAAAACTCCCTCACAAGCATATTAGTACATGTCTCCTTATCTTATAACTGCACAGTAAGATTTATTAACAGGTAGGAAGGAAGTGACCTGAGGTCAGTAGTGACCTCAGGTCAGATGAACTGCTGCTTAAGGTATATGAGGTACACAGACATCCCTGTCCCACCCACTCCCAAAATACCACTCCTGTACCTACTTCAGATAGTTACTGCATATGACATAAATAGTGACACAGCTTTCCTTATTAAAAATGAAGAGGAAATGTAGTCCCTTACTGCTCAGTTGGTACTACAAATATTAGGAACAAATTGTTTTTTTCAAACCTTACTCAGGTTTTTACTGCTTATTTCAGTATTTGGGATTGCCAGAGGGACTAAAGGGCCCCTCTCTCCCCTCCCTAGATACCACAGACACACCACACCCCCTCCAAGCTCTGTTCTGATGATTTATTCAGATGTTGGCTAATTGTGGTTATCTGGTTTCCAAGTGCTTGAAGCACTTTTGGCATCAGGATGAAGTGACATCCGGGAACATTTAATATGTTAAAAAGGCCAGTCAGCACAGATTAATGCAGTAAGCACATGCCTCAAGGAGAGCCTGTTTACATTCTTACAGGCTAATAAAAAAGCACAGAGGAGGACATAGCAGTAAAAGTAAGATTTTCATACAAGTCTTACCTGAATCCTTTAAAAAAATGTGTGAAGGAAATGGCATAACATGACACCTTAAGCAAAATATCAAGTTAAACTAATACCTGTCTGCAATGAAATTGGTAGTAAGGAAGTTTTAGGAAGCCATTGTGTAAGGAAAAGACATTTACAGGGGTAGATAATTGACATCAATTTTAGCAAAATCGCACATCAACTCCTTTTTTCACTCCTTTCTCTCTCACAATGCATCTCAGTTCCTTGCTCTAGTCTTGAATGATTTCAAAGAGGATGTTGTGATGTTTCTCAAAAGAATGAGCAAACTATACGTGAGATACTTTAGAAAGTAAGCAACATTCAGTTTGTCTGCTAAAAGTCTAGGATAAAAAAGGAACCCTTTGCAGGAGTGTTCATCAATGATATCCTGATATTTAGCTACAGAAGATCACCATTTATGTCTCATTCCCTCCTTACATATTTGACAATACACTTTTTTTTTTGCCAATATGTTTGCATCCAAATCTGGAGGCAATCTGAACCACCTGGAACCCTTCCACAGCCCCAGAATTTACCAGACCATTCCCTTTACTTCAAGCATGTTTAGATCTTCACGTAAGTCAATGTAAACATTCAACCTGTATCGTCCTGTGGCTTCAATTTGGATATGACTTGCTGTATTTTATACTATTTATTACAGGAGACAGTTAATGGAATTTCTAAATTCAGAGAGAAAGTCTCCAGAGGGTCTCTTCCTCCCTTCCTAACCCAGGGCTTGCAACAGATAGGATGGAGTCAATCATTAATATTTGGGGTAGTCAAAACGCATTAAGTATAAAAACAACTTGCACAGATTTACCTCCAAAAAACCTATCTCCTATTCCATATTCAACAGGCTGCATTTTATTCAACTTACATACAGAAACTGGTACTGTGGCTACTTACTGCTTTATCTCTTTGAGGCTTGGATAACTTCAGCTGCAGAAGAAAAAACAATGGAGTTCTTTGCAAAAGCATCATATGGTGCAGAAACATGGGTTTAGATGCCATCTAAGAGACACTACAATTGCACTGAAACTGTTGGATTTAAAAAGAATCCCAGCACAGCAGATGTTTTGCATAAATGATATGGATCTTGAACCACAACACCTTCCTCATGTAGCTTTCCAGCTATCCTCAGCAAATCAAAGGCTTAGACTTAATTACTGCACTGTCATATAAAGAGCATATGGTTTTTCCAGAGTAACTGTAGGTTAGTATTTTAACCTAAACTTATTAATATCTCATAATAGTTAACATATTATGCCTTTTAGGAACTATAGAAGGTTAATAACGAATTAGAAGAATCTTAAAAATCCACCTGTACCAATGGCCTGGCCCTAGTGCTGCTGTTTGTTTCCATCTGACACACCAAAGTATCACTTTATAAACATGTTCCAATCAATAAGTAGCTTTGCCAACATCTAATCTGAATCTCCCTTTAAGCCCTAATTCAATTTACAGACAACAACAGTAAAAACAACTAAGCTTTCTAGATACTTTGAGTGTTTTGAACCTCTTCAGGTCTTTCAGCCTCAGTGTGTTTTGAGAGATCTTTAAACCTTTTCTCAAAATTGCGTATCAATATGTGATTGATTTGATTCTTTTTTTTTTCTCCTCAAAGAGAGGCATTTCTCACATGGATGGCAGGCAGATAATAGGTTTATAGGCAGATAATATCATTTGCAGTCTGGGATATAGGTTTTTTAGACCTTTCAGGATAATTAAAGGGGGATTTAAATCAAGAAAAGTGAAGTATTCCTATTCTAAAGCTAATCCGTAACTAGTTCCAGCCTGTAATTCAAGGGAGGTCTATGAACAAAGAGAAGCTAAATATAAAAGGTGGAAAATATGCTAATATTGACTTACTGTAAAGCAATAAAGTAAGGAAGTCTGCAAAGGCACTACTGGAAAAATCCTCTTAAAAAAATAATGAGGACAAAATATTAAATTATTCAAGTTTCAGAGGTCTTGTCAACACAGAGAGGAGAGGATCATGTTACATGGACGCTACTGTATTGTTTGTTATTTAGGAGAGCTTTTCTGCATCAGTAAACTAGAAGATGAATTAAATTTTTTAGCACAGGAAAACCAGCCTCATGGAATGCAAAAATGTGGTTCTCAACCTTTGGAATGCAAAAATGTATTTTGAAATGGCTAAGGATTCCATCTGTACCTTCACAAAACCCATCAGCAGATGTCCACGGGTCAAGTGGGATGTCATACAATCAAACAGTGAAAGAGAGTCTGTTCACTACCCTCTCCACTGTGTGAGCAAACATTCCTGTGCTCTTTGCAGACATGAAACAGTAAGTCCACACGGCATTTTCCTCTGATAAGCAAATGCATCCATTTTAGCCATTACAGCCCTGGGAATCTTGGAACTTAATTCCATCACACAGAAGATACTGCAGCACATTTCCTTCCAAGAAATGAATACCACCAAAATTAGTTCTTGAAAATTAATCGGTGCCACTCAAGTATTAGGGGGAAAAACTTTTCAGCCTCAGGCCACACAAACCACACATTCTTTTTTGGTGTGGAGAGTGCAGGCAAGATTTGGCTACGAGCATGTGTATAGGGGTAAACCTTCCCACTGTTTATTTGCCAAAAAACTGAACTAGTTTACTACAATCTAATACACTGATCACTTAGTTGCACAGGCATTTCCCTCTTTTTGTCACAAGATGCTACATACAGTTCTTCACCTTGACTACACACATGGAGACATGGTCACTGAGCAAGAAGAGGTACTTAAAAACTTAAAACTCTGTAGATCATGGCCAAAAACTTGAAACATACAACCTCCCAACAAGAAAGCAAATACGAAAACCACAAACAAAATTCTGTTTTCCTATCACCTTGTGGTTAAAGTTCTCACATTACCTAGCCCACAAGTGGCTTCATTTATAAAAGCAGACTGGGTTAACTGCATTAACTTAGTAACAAAAACGAGCCTTCTACAATGCAAAGTGTGAATTCTCAGCTAACCAAGTTAAGTCAAAAGATGGACAAAAGATCATTAATTTTTTCATGGCGACCCTGCTATAAAAGTTTCACAACAATCCCTGCCACAGTAAATGCACACAGGGTGAACAGATACAATATGAACGAACTGGGGAAAAAAAACCCCATATTTTCAACAGATTTCCACAGGACTCACCAGTTTCAGGCAACTTTTCAGAGCTCACACTTGTACCATGGAGCTGTAAAGGATTTTCAAGACACAGCTAGATAAAATATTTAACCACCTACCAGCATTAACGATGGCATCAACCTCAAGCAGCGTAATGTCACCTCTATAGAGAGAAACTTTCTCGCTCAGACTTTTCTTCCCTTGCAGATCTTCCTTAGCGTTTTCACCTACAAGCCAAGAAAGCAGAAAAGCCAGGTTATAAGTGTGAGTCCAAGGTCATTGTTTACAAGCCCTGAACAGGCAGCAGTACGGTGACACGACTCCTGCCAGACTGCAGTTTCTTTCAGTTTCACCTCGAGAGGGCAGCGGTAACCCACAGAGACACCAGCACTGCCCTAACATCAACTGCTTGCTTGTTACTTGTTTCCAAATACAAACTAGGGGGAAGCGCTGAATCCTTGTCCACATACCGTTTGGTTACAAAACTGTAGAAACATACACATTTTTGGAGTGAGATCCATCAAGCAATTTTATTTGGTAATCATAAGGGTGTAAATTGCAAAAACAAATTGAGGAATTAAGATTACCCTCCTAACAAGAATAATAAGTTCTCCAATCCAGAATTATAGCAAATGAGTACAAAAATACATAAGCACACCATTTGCAACAGTTCCAAAATTCAGAAAGACTTCTGAAGACATGTAGCCAGACAACAAGCCTGAAAAAAAATCCACGCAAATTTTAAACTTGGAGCTTTGTCACCTTAAATTGCTCAACTAGGAGGACGCAGGTGGTGAAGACAACATACACTAGGCTTGCAACAGATTTGTTACTAAATAATGTTACCACAGGTCCCTTATTTCTGTAAACTCTTGAATTTGCATCCCCAAATCACTTCATTTATATCTGATTCCCTCTACAGAACAGCTCAGTTACCTCAAACCCTTGCACGAACATACTGCCCAAAGCTTCACCAAATTAGACACGCACGTCACCAGAAATGAACTGGAGGGAAGATTATGAAATTAATTTCTACTATTACTTTTTTAAAATTCTTTCTAACACAAGTGTCAAGAAGCTTGAGTTCATCTATTTGTTTCAAATCTTCAAAACAAGTAGAGTTTGTTGAAAAGCAAAAAGAGTCTTCAATATTTAGTGAGAAAGTAGAAGTCCAAACAAATTTATTCCTCTAGTCTTACCCTCTATTTCCATCAACTCAAGAATACCAACTTGGACATGTCAGCAATTCCTTCCCGAGCACCAGAGAGCACATCCCCAAGCTCCTGAGTCCTGTCCCAGAGTGGCAAGACAGAGCAGCAGGCTGAGACCCTCTGGCCTGGCCTTGCCTTGACATTCCCAGCCTCTGGCTGCCAGGCAACAGCCCTGTGACATCGCAGCTGATGCCACCACCTGGCACAGAGCCCGTGGGCACAGCTCAGCTCGGGGTCAGGCCCAGAGAGCGCAGCTCCCAGCTGGGGCAGCTGTGCCATGCTCCGCCCGGGGCTCTCCCTGCTCCAGGGGCTCTGCGTGGCCTCGCTGCTCGCCAGCACGCCCAGAGCTCTCAGCCGTCCCGCCAGGAGCGCGGCCCGGCTGCCTGTGCCAGCCCAGGGCGCGCAGCAGCCGGGCCCCGGCACGGGCCGTGCCAGCCTGTGGCCCCTGCAGCTGCACTGCTGCACCTTCCTGGCCCTGTCCCTGCTGCTCGCCACGCTCTGCCTCGGCTACAGCCTCCGGAGAAAAGCCCAGAGGCAGCGGAGAGAGGTGAGGGACGGGCACCGGGCAGGTGGGATGGTGCCAGGGGCCGGCAGCTACAGCCTGTAGGGTGAGGAGGAGTGCCAGCCCCTGTGCAGAGGACAGCCTGGGCAGGCACCAAGGGTCCTCTGCCTCTTCCCCAGCCCCGTGCCCAAGCCCAGAAGCAGAGGTGGGGCTCAGCCCCCTTCCTCCAGGAGGAAACAAGGACAGGCTGAGCCACCAGAACAAGACAGACCCTGCCCCACATCCTCTCCACGCAACCTGCAGCCTGGGGCAGCCCAGCCAGGCCCCAGGAGAGCCCGAGGGGGCCCAGCCCCTGCAGCCCCTCCGCCCCTCTCATCGTGCTCCCTGCCCTGTGTCTCCCAGGAGAAGAACTGGACACGCTCAGCCTGGCCCAGGACCTGCTGCCTGGCTGACTGCTCCCCCTCAATGAGGAGCTGATCGGCCGCCAGAAGGAAAACTCTGCCTCCATCAAGGGCTTCCTGAGGCACCTGCGCCAACGCTGCCTGCAGGGGGACACGCTCCAGAGGGGAAGGAACAACCAAGTGTGGAAGGACTTGGACGAGGAGGCAGCGCTTTTCTCTGATTGAGAAAACAACACCTGCTAGGCAAATGGAGCAATATACTGCAAGATTACTCATACAGATTTCATTATTTTTAAAAATTCATTATTAAAAAAGACAGCTTTTATTTCTGTTTTAACTTTAGTCTTGCAAACAAGTTGGTTGTTACTCTTATGAGAAAGTGAAGTCAATGGCCACTAAATCATCTCTGCACACACACTCACGAGGGATGGAGTAGATCCTGGTACATCCTTTCTAAAATGTGGGGATTTAGGCTATTACTGACAACACACAAAAGCCGCAACACTGCTGTAGGTCCTCCTCTTGTCTCCTCTGCCCCAGCCTCAGTAATACATTACAGCTCAAAATCTTCACCAGAAACAGTTGAACATTCATGTCCCACCCCGACTTTTTCCCCTCTGGATCCAGCAGTCATCTTCTACCCCTCTGCCTATACAATCCAATTTAATTTACCTCTTCCTCATAACATGATCCTTTGGTCCTTCAGTCATGTACAAAACATCTCAGAGTCCACAGAGCCACAGCTTCAAGTAGGATGAAGTTGATTACCTGAGCTCTTCACACCAAATAGAGAAAATAGGTGGTTCTAGCCCTCAGCTTTGTTTACAACTCCTTCCAGATCAGTTGTAAAGAAAAGGGCCTTTACAGCTTACACAAGGGTAGAAAAATGCATTAGATGGAGTTTGCAAAAACCACACTTGAAAAGAAAATGGGTAAAGTTGATCTGAACCAAGTGAATAAGGGACTGTCAGAACATCTCACTAGAGGGAGCCCCCACCCAGGACATAAATGTACTCAGCTAGTGCAATGGACAAGGATGGCACAAACCTACCGTATTGGAAAAACAGCCCTGAAACTCAATCACTGCTCAAATAGCCAAAGTTTTAAAGTCTGATACACTTTAAAGTATATTAATTTTTTTAATAGATCTCAAGCATCCAATTACAGAAATCCCTACAGCAATACCAAAGAGCTTACCACTAAAGGGAAGAGCAAAACCTACAGCTTGAAGAGTTTATTACAAAAAAAACCCCACTACATTTGCATTTTAAAATGACTGTTAATGAAAGAGTAGAGCACACACAAAGCAGTAAAAATAGGTACCAAAGCCCCATAGTATAAAGTGATACCTATGGCAAAGCAAGAGTCTTTTGGCACTCTATGAGCAAAGGCCAATAAGAGAAGAAATCCAAGAGAGAACAAGTGAGAAGAATTGATGGCAGCGAGGCACACAGACTCACACTGTTATAAGGGAAGTTTGTTAAACAAGTAACATGACACGTTTCTCTTCAAGTTCATAAAAACAAGTAGCAGACTGGATTGCAAGTAAAAAAAAGCTGAAAATAGCAGAGTTCCATCATTTCTAGTCAGCTTTAGACTCCACAGCTGAAAGAGGTAAATTCACCCCAAGTTCAACAGAAATAAATTTGCCCACTACCTCATCCCTGCTACAATAGCTACTAGTAGAGATGCATCCCCACAAGGAAGGCTTCTCTAGGAGAATCTGGAAAAAGAACCTGAGCAAGGGACAAGAATCACATTATCCCCAGACAAGAGGCAGCCCTTCCTGGAAGAATCCTCAGCAAATACTTGACTGGGACACTAAACCACTTTTCTTGGGTTGCTGAAAACACAAAGGAAATGAGCGAGCTTTAGGAGCGCATCTGACCCTGGCAGAATGTGCAGCAGCAATTCTGCTACACGCTCTGTGCTTTTTCCCTTCAGTGCCTTTTTTTTTTTTTTTTTTAAACCTCAGGCTTTGTTTCCACAAGTTTCCTGTAGAAACTACAAATTATGAACTATTAGCAATTACTAATCTCACATCTAACAGAATTTCCATTCCATTTGTTTCTGCATAGGCTTATGGAGCATTAAAAAAGACAGATTGTAAGACCTGTAATATTATGTGTCTGCTTCTACTCCTACTAAGCGTGGATGATTGTATAGGAAAGGCAATTGCTTATCTAAATCAAGATAAGCATTATTTCCATATGTTCCATCACCAGGGGAAAAGCACTCACAGATGCACTGTACTACTTCAAATTTGTAGTACAGATTTGCTCTATCGCTTCTTGGACTTAAACAAGATCAGAACCTGAGCACAAGGAAGAAACATCTGTTGCAGACAAATCACTTTCTACCCAGCCAAAAACGCACACAACATGCAAGTCAAAAGCACTTGATGATGAACACCAACACCTTCTCCCTGGCTGCACACTCTGCCAATATGGTCTGTTTCAGCTAATTACCAAGTGGCATAATTGGATTAGCTGAGGACGACAGCCAAGTACCAAACTCTGGAGGCAAACAGACACCATGAATCACAGAATGGATGTGGTTGGGCGGCACCTCTAGTGATCAAGTCACCCAGAGCAAGTTGTCCAGGACCCTCTCTTAGCTGAATTTAAAGTATCTCCAAAGACAGAGATTCCACAACCTCTCCAAGTAACCAGTTCCAGTGTTCAGCTACCCTAACAGTATATGTGTAGCTTTGCTTTTTAATGCTCAGAAAGAATTTCCTCTTTCAATTTGTGCCTTCTACCTCTTGTCCTGTGGTGGTGTCCTTTGAGGGTCCCCAGAACAAGGGAAGAGATGAGACTCTTGACTCCATGTTTCAGAAGGCTGATTTATTATTTTATGATATTATATTTAAAATGTTATACTAAAACTATACTAAAGAAAGAGAAAGGAGACATCAGAAAGCTAGAAAGGAATGAATAATAAAATCTCAGGGCAGACTCAGAATCCAACACAGCTGGCTGTCATTGGCCATTAATTAAAAACAATTAACATGCAACCAATCTAAGATGCACCTGTTGGTAAACCATCTCAAGACCACATTCCATAGCCATCAGATAGTTATTGTTTACATTTCATTTCTGAGGCTTCTCAGCTTCTCGGGAGAAAAATCCTAGCAAAAGGATTTTCATAAAATATGTCAGTGACATTGTCCCGTCACTGTGTACCACAGAGATGAGTCTGGAGAGATCTCTTTTACACTCTGTGTTTATAAACACTGATCAGATCCCACCTGGGGTATCTCTTGTTCAGTTTAAACTTCAGCTCTCTCAGTCTCTCCAGGCACAGGAGATGTTTTAATCATCTTTGTGGCTCATCTGGTGCATGAACTGCACTTCCCAGTTCTGCACCACTGACCAACCTCCTGAGGTCACACTTTGCCCCATCTTCCAGGGCAGGAGGTCATGGTATCTCCTATTCAAGGTTCTACAGGAGGCATGAAATATCCCCCATCTGAGGGGCTATAACTCACCAAAAAGCCCCAAGCTCAGTCGCTCAGGCCAGGTTTAACATGGTGATAGGGCTACAGCAGCCCTCAAACAAGGTTCTAAGTGTGAGCCTTGACTTTTCAGCCACATTTAAACGGGGGCCATTGAAGACATTTACACATTACAGACAGAGTGGCATACCATGAGAATTGATCAAAACAGCCAGTCCCTCTGAACAACCCACACAACACTCGTGCAAAATGCAATCTTCTTGTGTTACAAGGTCTTGCATAGTCCTTAAACAACCTTTTTCTCAGTTTATCCCACACAGCTCTCTAAATCCCCAAAATAACAAAGCTGAGAGGCAAAAAAACCCTTGAAGTCTGGGAGAGAAAGAGGTAGAAGGAAAGGAGGGAGCCTGCCTTTTTTATGAAGTTTTTGTAAACTGAGAGAAGACTTGGTATGGAAAGCTAAAGTACCAAATAACAAAGTTTGAGAAAGGAGTAACAACAAATGAGGAGAACAAGAACAGGAATACATTCCCAGTTCTAATCTGTGATGCACCCTTATCTGCAGGGACATGCAATTGTCAATTCATAAATCAGAGTCTTCTCACTTCAGCAGCGTGCACATTGACAGCAAAGACAAAAGTAGGCTGAGACCCTTGGGTATTTGTGTGTTTACTTGGAGAGTCAGCATCCAGCTGTTCTGGTTGCTATGCTTGCTGGAGATTTCATGATTTAGGGTCCATGGAAAAGGCTGCTGGTTCAGCTGTGACTCAGAAGGAGATGTGCTTTGTCTGTGTGAAGAAACCCTCTCTTGTTTGGTTGGTTTTGTAACACCTCAGAGGTGTTCCAGACCTTGTAATGATATCGTGGAATAAAACTGCTGTTGGATATGGTATTTTGCTAAGTTCTTGCCCAAGGCCTGATTATCAGTACCTCACTCCAAGTGATACCAAGAACTTCAATAGAGATTCTTCTCAGTGAATGGCAGCCTGAGTTCTACTGAAGTCCATCAAATGGTCAGCCAAGGTCACACAGAGGCAAGAACTACACTGCATTGCCTCCAACTCAATTCCTACTTTATAACCTTCCTCTACTACAAAGAGTTCATAATTAACAATGGAAGTTCAAAAATGGAGACACAAACATATGACACTGCTTTAGATCACTGTTCATTGCCCCATGAGGATGTTGATACTTGTCTATAAAACTACAGGACTACAGGTAATTTTGCTTCACTAGATTCCTCCCAAGACAAAGCAGATCCCTTTACTGCAAGAGCTGTGTTTTGGCAATATCACAGCATTCATACAACTATTCCTGGTATCACAGCATTCATACAACTATTCCTGGTGTGCTCAAGCTGATCCAGTACCACCTGGGGTAACTATGAGCCTTCATCCAAAACATACCACCAACAGTGCAGCATTCCTCCACTTACCTTTATAAACTGTCTGGAAAAAATTACTTTTCATGACCAATCAGGTACTTAGTCCTCAGCAGCACCTCTTTTACTTACCAAAATGTGAGAACCCATTTAAACTGGTGAGCACATACAACATCAAGGAGGATTAAAATAAGTTTATAGTGGGGAACCACAACTTCATTACTTTCATTCATTAACTTATAGAATAAATTGTCTGACAGCTTAATATTTTCTGCTTTTTTCATTCTCTACACCATTGCCGAGCAACGACTTCTCTAGTTGAGTATTACAGGCTTTTGTAGTACTTGAAGTAAAGCTTGGAAATAAAATGTTACTACCAGAAAACTATGAAACTTGTGCAGAACCATCAGCAAATATTTCACAGCATTATCATTCAAAAACCTCTCTGCCTGACATAGAGTGACAGCTTACCAGGTGGGAGTACCAACTTCAGTTTTCTAGTATTGGGACAGGTAGGTAAGGGTTGGGGTTTAGGATTTTTTCTTTTGTTCTTTCTCTCAGGGAATTTTTGCCCGTATGTTGCTAGGAGACAAAAATGACCAGGTTCTTGAGAAAGACAAAATAAGCTGCCAAGCTCAGGGGAAGGGTGCAGGTGGCTACTCCCTCTCTTTACTTGGGGGTTCCTGTGGGAAGGGCAGAGGTATCATAAGATTTGGGCTGGGGGAAGGGTTGGGTGCAGCTCCTAGCTTTCTCTTCTGCTCTTGGCATTGGGAAGGGAAACAGCCTGCAGTCACTGTGGGAAAAATCTGCTACCACTGCAGGGTTCTGTTTTCTGCCTTCTCCTACCGTGAGCAGAGTTCTGCTCATAAGAGTGGCCATTGCACTGGGGCCTTATAAACAGCTGACCTCACTAAACAAAGGACACTTCAGCATCTGCCCAGATGCCTTGGGGAAATCCTGGGATCTCTGAGCCCCTTCACCCTCTAAGGGAGCCTCTGCTGGCTGTGTTCAAGAGCCAGGCAGCTACTGCCCAGCCCCGCTGTCCCTCTGCCAATGCTCTTGAGTTTTTTGCTACTGTAGCCACACACCCCCGGCCTGCTGGGACACCACAGCCGCAATGCTTCTGACACATCTCCTTTACCATTCCAGAATTTTGCTCATCCCTGCCATTCCAGCTTGCTGTTTCCAAGTTTCCTGCTAGAGCTCATTTCACTATCAGGAGGGACACCATGACTGGCTGCCCTGGGAGTTTGTAAAGGAAACTTTATTCCCACCTCTTTCACCAGCCCGCCCGCCATTGCTGCGTGACGGGGACGCAGCCGAGCCCGCGCCGCAGCGCCCCCTGCAGGAGCGCAGGGGAATCACCGCACCCACCCTGCCCGGCCGTGAGCCAGCAGCGCCCCTGCTGGCCGGGCCTGGAACTGCACCCGGGGGGAAAGCGCTGCAGCCGAGAGAGGCCAGGACTGGGTTTGTGCTTCTGCTGCCACTGTTGTTGTTTGTTTGCCTTGTTATCCCTGTACTAGTATCCTATACTATCCCTATTCTAGTAAAGATCTATTATTCCTTCTCCCATATCTTTGTGTGAAAGCCCCATAATTTCAAAGTTATAATAATTCGGATGGAAGGAGGTAATATTCTCCATTCCAAGGGAGTTTCCCACCTTCCTTGGCAGACACACGTCTTTCAAACCAAGGTGCAAAAGGTGATGCTTTTTACATGGAGATATTAGGCTTGGATATTACCTTGCAGCATTTTCTTTCCCCTAGCTGTGAGATATCACATGTAATTTGCTACACTGGAGAAGAACACTGGAGGTTCAACCCAAACAGCAAGGGACAGAGGAACTTCGAATACTTGAAGACAACTCTACCACGACTCATTTGTGTTGCAAGTCATTCTTGCTTCATTCAGACTTTAAAAATGGACTTTAATACAAACTCTCAAGCATTTACAAACTCACTAGCAGTCAGCAGAAATATCTAGCTCTATCTTCTTTTACATATCTACCTAGAAATCAAAGACACAGCAAATCTCAAAGCCTTTAAGTCAATATAAGAATGTCTGTGTTCATCGCCTATTCTCCTGGATTTAGTTACTTGCAGTACACTTACAATTCCTTTCCCTATAACAACACTGGTGAGAACGCAGAAAGATGGGAAAAAACAGAAAGGAACTCTACTTTTTCTTTAAATATGACTGACCCATACTCTCAGTGACAGCTACATGAAGTCTGGGGTTTGTTTTCAGTGGATATAGATTCATTAGGAAATCCCACCAAAGGACAGCACTGCAACACACAATACATGGGTAGGCAAGCAGTAGAGTACCTTACACAGAAAAGATTGCATTGAGCACACAGGAATAAATCCAGTGCAGGCTGAACTTCAACTACAAGTCACACCTGTGCAGCAAATGAAAAACACAGAACTTGGAGCACCTTTACAGTCTAACCAGCCATATCAAGGAGATCATCAAAAAAGCCCATAACTGCACAAACAAACCTTTGTGAACAAGCAAAGGGCAGGATAACACAGGGAGATGTTTTAAAGAAAGACAGAGGTGCAACTAGTTTCTTCATATCTACACTTTCTTCATACCTACTCTGCATTAGAGATGCAAAAGACTGTGTCTTTTGGACAGGAGCCTTTGGGTAAACTCTAGAGAAGTCTTTTCCAACACTACATTTTATGACCCATTCCCAGGGAAGCTACTAGTGCAAAGGTGCTTGCAGAGAACTACTTCCACTCTCAGAAATAAATGTATTGGCTACATCAGCATGAAGGCTGAGAGGCTTCATATGCTCATGCATATGTCCAACATATGCATTCTATAGCATCCCATCCCGAAAAACCAGCTGAAAATGTTGGTAAAGACTGTTGTGACACATTTCTGCAAACATGCCAAGTCAACATGCAATAGACTGCAAGTCTCAGGACAACCTCTGTGCACAGACACTATGCGTCTCCCTCACACTGTACACTGAAATAGAAAATACTTCTCAATCTCATTTCAATGGTTTTTAAAGCTGTGCAAAATCCAAATTTAACATCCTTTACTGGATTGTTAAGCCTTTTCTCCAGCACAGAAGAGCATTTTCTGGGCATTAAAAAAAAAATAAGCAGCACTTCCTACAGGGCTGAGAAATTTTCTCTCAACTCATTTTCCAAATACACATCAGCTAGATGTCCTCATATGGAGAAAGCCACGTATTACTTCACAGAGTAACTACTAACATTTAATGCTTGGACTCAATGAACTTAGAGGTCTTTTGCAAACTTAACAATCCTATGATTCTACAATGCAATTATTCAGACCCTCACTGGCTTTTTAAGAGACATTTCTTCATGTTGAGCATGTGGAAATGAATCAAAAAAGGGCATCAGAATAAAAAAGGGAATACTGAATTAAAAAAGGGAAGCCAGGCTTATGTTATTTCCAGTGACTAGGTTTTTAACACATGTGTAATCAAGTGTTCAACTGTGCATGAAGCAAATATAGTTAGATAACATTAAAGTTAGTTAGAATGATCCAAACAGAGCCTAAACTGCACCAGTGATCCCCTAACCCCATCAAGGGAGTTAAAGCAGTATCATTACTTCCTTTTAGTGTGAGGTTAGTTTTCAAACTTGTTGCAAGCCTCCCACACCCAGAGTTGGGTGGGCTACCCTGTGCCATCACTCGTTATGTGAAGAGCCAGGCAGCAAATCCTAGTTGAGGCAATAGTTCAGCACCTTCACAAATACCTGTCATATCTAAGCTACATCAAATTAAACCAAGCCATACCTGTCTCTACCTGTCTAATCAAAAGAGGGCTCCATCTTCTGCAGAAGGATATCAGCTTTTTCCCCCTGCATTTGAAAATATCTGAAAGTCACAGAGTCAGGCAACAGATCCATGTAAGTGAGCCATGCCAAGGGTACAATTTAACAGCTTGGTTTTGGCCTCAACCTAATCACAGGCACATGGCTTCTAATCAGGCTGGCATACTGGCTCACATCTGTCTGCAAAAGACTGTGAGGACATATGCCACAATCCATCACAAATTATAGATTAGGGCACTAGCCAAGCTACCATGCTGAGAAAAGCTAGATAACTTACTGAAATGGTCTTTGTAGAGCAATACATTAATCTGGGAGTTTGATCCTGCAATCCCCCACACTCAAAAGAAGCTCACACTTGATATATAAAAAGAAGAATGGAAAAAAATAATAATCAAAGAAAAGACAGAAGCCTAAATATATAACCTGCTACTTTTTAAGATATGTGAAATTAACTTACTTAAGTCAGCCACCAAAATATTCCAAGCTGGAACCTACAATTTTTCTCAGCAGTTTCTGAGGAACAGTACATCCCAAGTTAAAGCATCACTGCTGCTAAAGCCGTCCTCCCTCACACCCAGACCGAGCCTGCCAGCTGACAGCACACTGCATCATCTTGACTTCCTAACTCTACTAAGTACTTCCTTAGGGACCTCTGTACAAAAACTTCAGTGCAGTGACATTCAGCAGCTACAAAAAAAGGATTGTTGCTCATATTGCACAGGACAGAAGCTTGAAAGTTATTCATCTGGTCAAGATTCAGCCACTAGTAATTAAACATTAAAACTATTCTTTCTGGCAAAGATGTACCTAACTTCCCTTTGTACCTCCACCTACTATCACTCTCTAAAACCCATCAAGAGCTTGCAGAGCCTCAATAAGGACACCAATTTATCAATTTGTTGTTGAGAGCAGCATTCTTTCTTATAGTTAACTTTTGCCCCTCAAGGAGCTGTCTGACACTGCAGATAAGAGAGCTTTCTCAGCTGCATGCAGAAGAGCCACAAAAATAATAATTCTATCCAGGACTTGTATAAGCTTAATGCTGTATGGAAGTTACCTCGTTAAAAAAGTCACAGAGCAGCAGCTTAAAGAGAAGTCATCATCTTAATTACATCAAAGACAAGTGATTTACTTTCTTAGAGAGAGGATTAGCTACACTGGATTTCGTGTTCCTAATCTATGTAAACAGACCTGGACTTTTTAATAATAATCATCTCATACTTGCTGAAAGCAAGAAACTTTTTTGTTTTTCCCAAAACCACTTTAATGCAACATCTCTTTGGCAGCTAACCCATCCTATAAAGGTCACTCACATGAAGCTCACCAGAGAATTAATTACAAGGTCAACTGAATACATCTTCAGTCTTTTTGTTTACTGCAGTTTCCCTCCACCCCTTACAATAAACACACTGATTTACCTACTCACACCAGGGATATCACTAACTAGAGATAATTCACCTCCAGGAGCAAAAAAACACACAAACACAGAGATTATTGCTCAGTTTAAGCTCAAGTAAACTTGCACCTCAAGAGTGTAGTGTTTAGGTTCACCAGTGTGAGTTTCCTGGCCAATGCACCGAGTAATGCAGTGCATCTAGAGCTGGCCAAACATCAGTGCACCCACTGCAAGGGTGCATTTTCTGCTGCAAGGTAAGGATTAGGAGGAGAGCAAAGAAGGCTCAAAACTTTAAAGGGTATAAAGAAAATTTCATTAACAGAAGCAAAAGAAAAGAAATAGTAAGAATTCAGAATAAGCATTCAGACCACATCTCCCACTTTTTTTTTTTTCTACTGACAACATAAAGAGACTAACTTGTTATTTTCAGTCAGTTTACCACTTAAAAAATAATCTTACTTCAGTTCACTTAAGAGTCTCTCCTGCCATGCCATGGAGACTCTTCCACAAGAAGCAGCTCTCTTGTGGTTTTTAACTGTCACAAATAGCAGCTCCCCAGAAATCTGCAATTGTGAAGTCCCTCCCATTGTTCGGTAGTCTTCCCACAACTACCACCATGGCCATCTCAGCTTATTGGGGTGCAATTTTAAGGATGAGCTGTTCTAGTATAGAAACAAAAAGTTCTCTTCTTTTATCTCAGGGAACAGAGGTTTTCTTCTTCTACCCCTGGGGCAAGGTTTCCTCATCTCTCTGTTCAAGCTCCTCATTAGATCACAGCTTGCTTCAACACTGGTGCTTCTGCTCATGGCTATGGCTAGAATGCTACATCCCCCACAAAGCATTCCATGAAAACAAACTCTGGTGTATCAGCTGTATCTTCACCATAGTCTTACAAGAGAATTTCAGCCCAAGACTAAGGCATCTCCTCATTCTCCTCCTGGCCCAGCCCAGCCAGCATCCAGTTACCTGTTCAAAGGCCAGAAGCCAGAGTTTTTCCTGGGGCTTGTTCATCTTTAAATGCCATTTCACAGAGGTATATTCAGATCTCTCAAGTGATTTAACAGGGTGCCAATATTTAAAACCAGCCAGTTGATTGGTTCCATCAGGTCCAAAGGAACCTGCCAAGGTCCTTACCGGGAATCACTTCTGTAGCTCATGGATTTTTTTCCTTAACTAAAAAGCAAACTACGTGAAACCATGACAAAGGGTTATTCCCATTTCTGTACTGTGCCAGTCTGTCTTAGGAAGTCAATAGCTAAAGCATGGATTGGGAAAGCCAGAAGGGCGTGTGGGGGGTCACCAGATGACATGGTCGGATTTGCACCACTCTGCAGCTTTGTATCTGTTCAGGACACATCCTGAAAGGGCAGCCAAGAGCCTGAGCAAAGCAGAGCACACAGGGCTCTGGTTTCACCCTCCTGCCCTGGCAGCCTTGGATATCTGCTGCAGCCAAATACCAACTCAGCTTTGAAGTTACTCCACATTATGCCATGGGCACACTGACTCCTGGACACCTTCAGCACACACTAGGAGCATGGTTTGCCTGTCTTACCCCTCTAATTCCTTTGCTGCTTCCTTAATATGCACATAACATGGACAGAGAACAGAACTGAGAAAATACATTTTCAGCCATGTCCACAAAAAGCATAGTTAATTTCACAAGTATTCCAAATACTTCATTACCATAATCCTCACACAATTCACAGAAACCACAGTTAGTTTTTTCATGGTGCTCCCCCAGCTATTATACACAGCAATTAATAAGCAGTGCTCTCCATGTGCATCTAAGAGACACAGTTTTCTAACCCTTAACACACCTGTCTTGAAGAGAGCCTGTGATAAGATGTTTAGCATGAGTAACAGTGGTATGCAAATACATGAAAAGTAAGGACAAAACCAAATACAAGCACGAGTTTATGCAAAGCTGGAATTCACATTCAGGGCCACAGGTAATAGAGGAGACCCTGAATGGTGGCACACAAGTTATTGCTGTTTTCTGTGTGCACTCAGCAGAAAAACTGCTGCACTCTGAACTTCCTCATATCAAGAGTTTCAGTAGCAAAAGCTTTTTTTTTTTTTGAGCAAAATAGCAAAAATTATACAAAGCTGTGTCAATTTACTTTCATCCTTGCCACTCAGCTAAGAATCTGTTATAAAGAAAGTTGTTACAGTCATTGTAAGAAAAAAAAAATCACAATGAAAGCTGATGGACTTGGATTTTTGGTGGGGGAATGGTCTTGAAACACGCAGGCTTCACACAGCTCTTACTGACAGATCTTGTGATTGTCAAACTGGTCTAACAATCTCAATGTTCTAGTTGAACATAATTTCTTTTTTTGTATAAGCCACTGATAATATTGAAGGGTTTTGAGAGATGCCATTTCTTACTTGTAGATGTCTGGCTGAATTTCACTGCAGCTTAGTAGTGGTGTCACTTTCCAAAGTCTGTTTAGTACTCATCACCTTGTTTCCTAATTCCTGCAGGACAGATATTCACATCAAGCAGGGCTGCATGGAGATACTGGAGAATTACTTGTGTTAGTTACCCATCTCAAGAAATGCTGGCCAGAGCTCAGTGTTACTACACATTTTCTTTTCACCATGCAGCATTTGGACTGGCTCATCTACATGCTTTGTCTCTGTAATCTTGTGTCAACCCACTGTGAATATTTAGAAAGCTACACATTGATAGTACAACAATGCTTTTATTAAATCCGAACCTTATGATTATACATAAAACCCTCAGTGTTAGATTAATTTGAATAGTTTGAGCCATATAATTTTCTTTAAAAATAGCAGATTAAAAAGATTCAGAGACTGCCAAAACATCTAAATATATTTCAAGACTTGTTTAAAATTACTGCAGACCTTTTGTGTCATTTAACCTTAAATAAAAATAAACTCAGTTATCATGTCATTCCATTTTAACTTCATCCTATGAAAAGCAGTTCTTACCACTAACAAAGATCTTTAAACCACCACCTGAATTTGCTGTTTTCTTGGCATCACTGTCTTACCAATGAATTCCAGGGCTGTAAGAGTCCTCACAGCAGCTGCCTGGAGTTAAACAATATCACTTATTCCATTTTCTGAATTACCCAATTAATACAACAAAATATTTTTCTACCAGTGATGCACAAAAGCTCAATGACAACAAAATTCCCAAGACCTTAATTTTTAAAAAAGCTTTCCAGAAAAGTTTTCAGAAGTCATCTCTCAAATTCACCACTGCAGAGTAAAGATATCTTCAGGAATTAGTGTGTACCCAACAAAAAGCTAATACATGTATTTAACTTCAAAATACACTCCAGTTGTTAGTCTACATGGTGGCATTTAATTCACTGGGAAACATAAGCTCCAGTGCCTAACAAAGTGGTATGTAATAAATAGCATTGAAACACAGGGATATAAAATCCAAAACTTCAGAAAACAAGTTCATTATTCACATGTTGTCAGGAAGACACTCTGTTTCAAAACACATGAGAAAACAGATGAGATGTGTGTGCTTTTGATCTGTCTGAAGGATAACAAGTGGGGAGAACAATACCAGTATATTCACACTATCCAGCCCTCTACGGAAAGTTCATTCTTTGTTTCCAAAGTGGGCAACTCCTCCTTTCCGTAATAAACAGTTAAATCAGAGAAAGCTTATATTTACAGGACCGCTTCAAGAACACAAGTTTTGTCTACCTACCATCCCCTCTTGACATTAGAGAGGGCCATTTGTCACTAAGTGTCCCTTTTCCTTCCACTGCTGCAACACGTGATCTCTGAGATCCACCTGTGCAGCCTGGCAAGCAGTACACCAAAAATCAGGGCTGCTGACAGCACAGCCCTTCTGGAAAGGAACATGCCCACATCAGATTGCTTCCCTTAGTGCAGAAAAGTGGGCACCAAACTTAGTCTTTGCATTCCACACTGTGCCACCCTCTTCCCAAAACCAAGACTTAACACAAACATTGACCAAATTCCATGCCAACATACACCAACCTCATTTCTTATGGCTAGTCGTGTCCGTATGAGGACACCTGCAAAAAACATAGTTGATGTGGTTTTTTTAGAGCATTTTAAAAGATACTGCCTCTTTGAACTTTCAATTATTTTTAGTAGCTTTGCTGCTACAAAGAGACAAAGACCTTGCCAGCTGCCATTCACTATTCAGTAACTTTACTCCTCAGGAGCCTTTACATGGATGTGCATCCCTCTGTTATGTTGCTCTATTAAAGAGACCTCCATCCTCACCAAAACACTGAACTGCCACCAAGTTTTGCTGGTTTTCTTCAGAATTTAGTTCTGAACACAACTTCTGTCAAAAGGTAGAAGAGGGGTAGGGAAAAACTTTCTTCCACAAACTAAGGTATGTTCTTCCAATTTGCCAGTTAAGAGCACCCAGGAAGTGCCCTGGCAGTGAGATTGGTTCCTTCCCAATATGAACCTCTTAGGTAACTCCAGTTTGCATCATTCTGCATACAGACTTTAATAATCTGCCATTAGACTTACACATAACAAAAATGTATGCCTAACTGGAACTCCCCAACACCCTCCAGTGAGTCATTCCCATTTTAAAAGGGGCACTGTGAAGGTTTTACATCGTACGCACAATTTTTCCTAACAGCCAGTACAAAAACTTGTGCAGTACTGAACACCAGTTGAGTACTGAGTGTCCATGGGGATGGCTGCCAGCTCAGATGCTCTGCCCTTCTCCTACAGCTTCTTACTCCAGCAGCTGATTGATTGTGCGTGCTTCACTTGATTTGTTCTTGGTTGTTTCCTTGATTTCTCTTCATCACTCTCCCTGAACAGCCACTCTATGCTTTACAAATCAATCTGTCATTTTTTTTTACTGTATATGGTATTGGGAGTAAATTGTAAAGAATTTTTTCCAAATTCCCCATCAGTTTTTGTTTTGGCTTGACAAATACACAGAAGGTTTTATTTTCACCACCACCCTCCTTCAGACTCCTTCCATTTGTCAGTGCAAGCAGCCACCTTTCCCCTGGAGGAAATATCAGAACTTGAACATGGTTTTGTCAGATCATCACCAATTCCATCACACCTGGGGCTTCACTTGCTCTCTCCAGAATCTCATTCAGGCTGCACCCGTTGCCCTCTGTATGTCCCATCAAACAGAGCAAAAGTTCTCATCAGCAATAAGATTAAAATTCTAGTTTTTTCTGTAATTCAGCTCAAAAAGACAGCTTTTAGACACACTTGATATCTTCAGAACAGGGTCAACATTTAAGAGAAATAAAGTTGGAAACAAATGCAGTAACAGTCACATTAATATACACATATTTCTTTTAATTGTCCTAATCAGTTGGAATGTGGAAGCTTTTCAGCAGCCCAACCTTCCAGAAGTTCACTATCACACATGGCTTACTTACAGCAAATACATCAAAGAAAAAGAGTGTCTATGGATATTTTCTCCTGAACGTACACTGTAACAAAACTTTCAACTAGCTGAGAAGTGTTCCAGCACAACTTTTGCCTTCCAGCATTTTTTGCAGTGTACTGGGTACTAACAGAAAGAATGCAAGAGCAGCTACAAAGAAATAAATTCACCACTGCCATGATTCAATACCCACATATTAGAAACTGACATTTTGCTTCTCTGAAGTGTAACAGCAATCACAACGTAAATCCACACCTTGTCACTTTCAGCAGCCCAAGTAATGCAACATCTGTGAATTTCAGTGCTTTAGAGAGAATCTGAGAGTAGCTGGAAAAAAAAAAAACATAGTTTTGGCTAGGTGGGATAAAGAGTCTTCCAGTTAAACCACATGCCATACTGTATATTCCCACCTACCACAGGCCTCCAAAATCAACTTGCAAGAAGTCAGGTACTCTTTTATATTTTTATGCAGCCCTTGTTTACTAGATGGAGAGGCTTTCTGATGTTGCAAGATATAAATGACCTACTCAAATGGGAGAAAAGAGGTCTATGGGTACTGATGTAATACAGCTACTCAGCAGGGCTGAAGAACTCAGCAATCTCTTGACATATTTTCACTTCGAAAATTATTCCAGATGCTTTTAGGAATAGACAATGGTAATAGCTGCTTTTGACAAGGACATCTGAAAAATCTGTGAGCTCCTTCAGATTGTGCTAAAATAAGTGTTACAGCCTGCCAGTTTAAAAACAGCTGATCAGCTCCAGGCCTCATTGCACCTGGACTATCACCATAAAAACCATGTTCACCTGAGCCATGAGGTTACTCTACACACCTCTTCACCTCTTTAATGATAACAAAAGGGTCAGAAAATTAGTCCTAAATCTGCAGAGGCAGGAAGCACTTCAGATCTCATAGTTAGATACTTCTTCAAAAAACACAGATTTCAGTCAAGTAGGATAGCAAGACACAGCAAAAAAAAAAACAGAAGAGGAGAACGAAACTAGCTCAGAAGCCATCCCTATTCCTCCATACCCCTGTGTGAATGAAAAGGAACTAGACAAAGAACAAGGCACTGTAACAGAATTATTTGCAGAGCAGAGAAGTCTGTAAGCAAATAGGATTCACATTTTTGGTTACTTCTCACTGCAAGTATTTAGACAACTCTACTGGTGATCACAACCATGATAATGCTGCACGTGCTAAGGAAAGTGGAGTTAATCCTGGCCAGACTGATGTTCCTCAGCCCAAGAAAGCAGGCAGGACCAAATGTAAGGGAGGCCCCATCTTCTCCAGCTTCTGGATTCTTAGAAAATAACTCAACTTGCACACTTACCCTGTGCTTTTGGGTCACCTGCAGCATTGTTTTGCGCAGATTCCCCATATCATTATGCTCAGTAAATTTAGGCATGGCTGACTGCTGGAGTACCTGCAAAGTAAGACTCATGCAGAGAAGATCTCTTTCACACATTTAAGGGTTAGTGACTCCATCTGGGGATACCAGCAGACTTCTGGGACAGCAGTGAGGCTTTATGAAATCTTGTTGGGGTTTTCTCACCCCGTCCCAATTTTAGGCTATCACTGTTCAAAACACAGGTTCTAAGTCTTGTCCTTCCTAGAAGTAACTTCAGACTGAGAAAACAGAGTGCTCTATATTTTAAGACTCCCCCACTTCACTTACCATCACTTTCGCTCTTACTTTTTAAATCTTCCATCCACGTTGGAATAGTTTTTAACTCCACATAATCCCCCAAGTACTCTTTGCGTCTTTCTTCCAAGGTCATCTTCAGCAAACGCTCTGTTCAGGGGAAAGAGAAATAAAATATAGTTTTGCCAGCTTTCATACATTGTTGCAGACGAGCCACAGTGACCAGTGCACTGCCCTTGATGAATGAAATGCCCCTTGAGGGGACCGAGCAAGAGTGATGCAGTGAGTTACAACAGGAGCTGACCATGGTGCATCTGTACCACTGCACACCCCTGTTTCTGGCTATCCCAGTTAAGTTAAAACCTCTTCCCCACACTCTGGGCTGTCCAGGCTTCCTCCCCACATCACCACTGTGCTGCTTCTTCCTGCCACTTTAATTCCTGTATCAGAGAACAGCAACTTTAGTAGGGAGTTGTTGTTTTATGGGGAGTTCTTTCAGGTATGAAAGTCTGTTCTGTAGGTTTTGCATTTGTAAACCAGAACTAAAAGAACCAAAGTTCAAGTAAAGGCAGGGAGCATGATGGGAAATTTAAAAAATGCTACTACATAACAAAAGAGATCAGAGCTACAGAAAAATGTTTTGTCAATCGCTAGGTGTCTGGGGTGGTAAAAAAGGCAAGTTTAGGTTTGGAGATTTTCATTTGAATATTAATAGGACACACCTGGTTACCACACTAAAATACATATGGACAGTTGGTCTTGTTTTCCACTGAGAATGTCACCAACTCTTTTTTCAGATGTTTAGTGAAAAGTAAAGCCTCAAACATCGCACAAGTATGACAGCAACTGCCAACTTTACTCTTCTTCAGATCGTGCTATAAATGGACTTTTACAGAGAAAAAAAAAAAAGCCATCCCAATGACCCAAAACTGCAAGCAACCCCAGCAGTTCAGCTCATTTTTGCAGTCACATCCCCTTTTCCCTCCCTACCTCATCAAGCTCAGCACAAGATGAAGAACTTTTCCCTCCCAAAAGAAGAGGGGGAAAAAAAAAAGAACAGTAGAGAACATCACGACACCCATACTCTACTCAAATGTCTCAGTCTGTTTTTACCAGTAGCACTGTGCTACTTTAATCACACTAACAGTTTTTCTTGATATGTTAATTAGCAATAGATGCTCTTCAACGACTGGAGAACTTTTAGGGGTGTGAGGAAAGGCTAGACCTACATTATTTGCATTTTACATAAAGGACTAGGCAGACATAAAAAGAACATTTTCATCCCAAGTAGAAGCAGCAAAAGATGAACATGGAAATAATTCTCAAATCAAATCTTTAAAAAAAATCAAGAAAGAACATCACTGGGGTCTGGTTTGGGGTTCTTTTGTGTTTCTTTAAAATAAAATTTCTTAATTATGTAGGCTGCAGTCAGCACAGTCTAATAAGGCAAGTTTTGAGCACAGCCTTCCTTAACAAAATAAGTTCATTTTGGTATTTTTTGACAGTATTACCGATTTCTTCAGTTGACAAAAGCATTTCTCTCTCCTTATTCAGCCTGGTACCTCAGTGGGATATTTACACCTGCCATGAGAACTGACTGATGAGGGTCACCATTCTGCATAGCTGGGTGCCCATCCCAAGCTCCAGGCATAGGAAACTCCAAGTATGTGACCTGCACACTGGAATTCCTCCAGGTGGGCAGAGCATGTCAGTTTTGAGGGACTGACAAACAAATCTAGCCAGTCTAGGTGCCTTTTGCTGAAGAGGTGACAGAGCCACTCCTGTGCCTTCAAAACACAAGTTTTTCTCTCTGGGAAGGTTTTACAAAAGTTTGCTGTTGTGAGTCAGCAGCAAGAACTTAAATTGAGTCTTAAAAATCTCCCCAAGGATGCTCCCAACAGCCTTCACTGCAAGCACAGTTTTCTGCCTGTGGCAGAAACTTGGGAAGTTTGCAGGCAGCCCAGTCCTGTGTCTGAGGCTCTGAAATCACCTCCACTCCTGCTCCTGCTCCGTTTCAGCTGTCCTCATGTAAGATCTCCCCTGAGAGGACGTGGACCAAGCCTTAATTACCAAGAAAGTAATTAAGAAAAGCAAGCGTATTGTCAGTGGGTTTGAACTCAAATTTAGAAATCAGTGCTTTTTTCATTTTAAGAAGAGCTTCAGAATATAAAAGGCTGAGAGCAACTGCAACTGCACTCAGAGCTTCATAGGAAGAACAGAGCCAGTGAGCACAGCCAGCTTTGCAGGCGTTCAGGGGTGCTTGTGAAAGGTGAAGGCAGACCTGACAAGACTTGATTTGGGTAAGAAGCAAGGAAGCAGCTGGGCTTCTGTAGTTTTCCTCTCTAGTAAATGAGGTACTTGATAAGAGCAGTCCTACAGGGCTAAAAACTGAAGGGCAATGCCAGCAATGAAGAGAGAAGCTTTTTCTGCCCTCCTCACTCAAAGTACTCGGGGCCAACATCGGCATGGTGCTGGAACAGTTACTGGAGCAGAAGACTGGCAAATGCTCTTCGTTCTCACTGGGCAAAAAGACATGGAGCTGTGGCCAGCTAGCACTCAAAAATGCATCCTGGATGGAAAACATTCAGCAGCACTAATTTGCCTTCAGTAACATCCCCATGCTGATGGAGACCACCATCCTCATCACAGGCTGAGACACCAAAAGTGTGCCACAGCAGGTCCAGTTTCCAGACCCTCCTTACTAATGACTGGAGTTCACCTGCCAGGCTATGAATTCACACAGACAGCAACAGAGCTGCAATAGACAAGTGGGAGTAGTAATAACATTCACTAGGAGCCTACCAGTAACTTTCCCCCATCTGCCCTTTGTATGTTTCAAAGGTGGAACATACAGCATTGAGGGAAAAGTCGGTTGTAATTGGCCACACATAAACAATGCTTGAGACAATTTAACTGTACTTTCTTCACTGAAAACAGAAACTTCTGCCAGGTAGAAATTTGTTGCCTCACCTTTACTACAGGAACATGGATTGTAAGACGGCTTGAAAGAAAAAGACTCACTTCATTTGAGAGGAGTTTGACAGGTGCAACTACACTACAGAAAAATAAGTTCATTTCTGTTTTAACAATTTTTCCTTAGAAACGTGCACTTGAATCCTGTTCACTAAACCGGTCTTCAGCCCTCTTAGCTTGAAACAGAGTCACCAGAGTGATGGATGGAAAAAAGAGAACTTAAAATATGACCCTCTCATAGGTATTTCTTCCTCTCCTCATCTATTACTACATTATTTGGAACACACCAAGCAAGAAGCTTTCCTCCTCACAGATATAAACGTCGCACTTAGACTCCGTGAATTTTTTTCTTAATTTTTACATTGGTCTCCTCGGATCAATACAAAGTTCAAACAAAACAATGCATCAAATGCTTGGCCCACAGTTTTCATGCTCTGGAGTTTGGCTTAGGGGCTTTATAAACTGAGAATACACAGGTCGGGGTCCTTAGAATATAAATAAATAGTTGAAAAGATGGGACGTAGGGGTGCTCGGAGACTCCCATACCCCAAACATTTCGCCCCGGCTGAACGACGCTAGAATCCAAACTGATTACACCAATGATCCCAATAAACCACGCTTCCCCTCAGAAAACAAACCCACTGAAAGCAGAAAAAGCACGTTTCGAGAGCATGTGCCCAACTTTTCGGCCTGAAACACTCCCACAAGGTGACTTGGGGGCGGGCAGCCCTCCGGAGAGGGCTTGTTTACCGCCCTCCCTCCGCCCCGGGGCTCCGCTCCTCACGGATACGCCGAGGTGTGAGGGGAACGTCCCCAATTCCCGCACGCCCGGGCTGCCATGAAGGCTGGTTCGGCCAGGAGAGCCCAGGACGAAGGCAGAGAACACGGAGTTCCCCCTTCCCCACCCCGTCCCCTCAGCCGCGGCCGGCGGCAAGCGCTGCCGGACACCCCCCGGTGCGGCGGCGGCAGCTCTGAAGGCACCGGGACCACGTCCCTCCCTTCCCTCGCTCCCTCCCGGCTCAACGTGGGCTTAAAGGCGGGAGAAGCGGGCCCGGCCACCGGCAAGGGCGATAATACCTTTCTCCTCCCGCCACAGCTTTTTCCGCTTGTTGCCGGAGTACATGGTGGTGTGGCTGGCGGCGGCTTTGAGCTGCAGGTTCCCCAGGCTCACGAGGGGGTGGAGGAGACGCCGCGCCAGAGCCAGAGCCGAGCGATACCGACGCCCCGCGCCGCCGCTGGTGCCGCTGATCCCGCCGGGTCCGAGTCCGGCTCCGCGCCCGCCGCACGGTGCCCGTCAGCCGGGTCACGCCTCGCTCTACCCCGACACCCCCGCAGCGCCCGCCCCGCTCCCCGCCGCCCGTTGGCTCCGGCAGCCGCCGCTCAGCAGCCACCTCCTCCTCCTCCTCCTCCCGCACCGACCAGGAGGAGCCTGAGCGCGGTGCCGCCGGCTCGACAGGATCTGGGGGAGTGTGTGGTGCGGGGACACGGCGTGGCGGGTGCTTGGGTGCGACACTGCGTGCTCTGCGCGGCGCTGGCGCTCGGAGCCCCCGCGGGGCGACAGGGAGGGAGGGAGCGGGCGGACACCCCGGTGCCGTCCCGCCCTGCCGCCGCCCCTCGCCCGCCTCCTCCGCCCCTCTGCTTCCGGGTTGCGGCGGTACCGGGCTGTGCCCGGGGCGGCGGGGCTGTTGCCGGGCGACAGCGCCGGGGCCCGGGCCTGAGCCTGGCCCGGCTCGCCCGCACGCCAGCGCCTCCCGCGGGCCCACGGCGCCCGTGGAGCGTCCGGGACGCAGGAAACGGCCCCGGCGGTGTAAAAACAGGGCTGGAGCTGGAGATGCCGGGCTGAGGTTCCGAGAACGGGGCTGAGCTGGTGTGTGCGGAGAAGGGCAAGAGAGCGGGTGTAGGGTCTGCAGCACGAGTCCTGTGAGGAGCAGCTGAGGGAGCTGGGGGTGGTCAGCCTGGAGAAAAGGAGACTCAGAGGTGGCCTTAGCACTCTCTGGAACTCCCTGAAAGAAGGCTGCGGACGTGTGGTCCCATGTAACCATAGTGTTTAGCTGGGCCAGGGAGGTTCAGGTTGGACATTGGGAGGAATTTCTTCACAGAAATTGTGATTAGATATTGGAATGGGCTTCCCAGAGAGGTGGGGGAGTTACCACCCCTGGAGGTGTTTAGGAAAAGACTGGACATGTCACTCGGTGCCATACTGTATTTGACGATCTGGTCTTCACTCAAAGGTTGAACTCGTTGATTTCGAAGGTCGTTTCCAGCCTGATTCTGAGACTCTGTGACTCCTGGGATCCCCACACCACGCCCCCAGCCCTTAGTCCCACCTACTGTGAAAATCACGGTGGCTGCAGCAGAGGCCAAGAGCCACCTGGATCAAGGCTCTAGGAAGGGACCTTGGCCCCCGTGCCACTCAGCCTTCTCTGTAACAAGAGTAATTTTCTCCTTCACACCAACTTCCATGAACTAAATAAACAAATAAATAAGCTTCCCTACAACTTAGAGACACTCTTAGCTTCACTTGTGCCCCCATGGAGGGAAAGTCCCTTCCCTATGCAATGAATGGATTTAGACCTGGAGCGCAGCAGGTGCTTGATCTAGAGCAGGAGTGATGAGGGGCTGGTGTGACAAAGGACACATCACAGCCTCACTGTGCTTATTATCTGACACAGCTTCACCTGTTCAGAACAGTTCACAGGGGTACAGAGATGTCCAATTGAAGTCAAACACAGGGCCTACATCCATTCATATGGAAAATGGAATTTCAGGTAATTCATACCAAGAATGTCTTGTGTGCAGCCCCTGGTCAAGGACTGGCTTTTCTCTTTTGATACCCTCTTGTGCTTCAAAGAAAGGTGAAGTACAACTGAGCAACATTTCAGTAGCAACATTTCACTTATTTTCTCATAGTTCCTGCTAAACACAAACGTTAGCATCTCTACTATAGCCATTAATCTTGGTACAGTTCCTTGCAGTGAAATCGTTAATCTTATCCCACTTGGTGAGGCAGAGAAGAACCCAGTTTACCTTTTAATAAATCAGACTGAGTCCTCTTTACAAAGCATATTTGAGCATTCATATTACATCACCTATTGAAGGGCTGTTGTTATCTTTATCTGATTTCTTCACTTTGCCCAGGTGACGTGCCTTGGTAGCCCAAGCACAATTTTCTCATCTTGAGAATATAAAAATGAGAGAGAAACCAACAGGTAAATTTTTCTTTTCTTCTTTTTACATCTATTATGTGGAGCAAATATTTGAACGCATATCCTAGATCATTGAATATTTACCAGGCTACTGAATATTCTGGTGTCCTGTGGGATCTGTTCCACATTTTATAAATCAATGTTTATTGGACCAGAAGGGGAGAAAGAGAAAACTTAGCTCTCTTCCTGTAGAGGCCATCTGCATGCATTCTGCAGTTTCATTTGTAAAAGCAGCTACCACAGCCATAATTTTTGAAAATATCTAAAGCAAGTATGTACATCTATAAAAGGGGAAAGAAAATTAAGCCTGATGTTTACACCAGCACCAAAATGAAAGACAAGATAAAAGACAGGAATAAAACTGGCCTTCAACTTAAAAATAGAAGTGTCCAAATGTAACAATTCCAGTAAGAAAATTCTTACTGCGTTTTACATTTTTTTCTTCAGGTGCTGGTGATACAACTGATCCCACTGAAGAAGCAATAAATTGTGCCACTGACTGATATGAGCATGACCTGTCTTCTTACATTTGTTGATTCTGGAGGCCTGAAGGCAGAGGAACAATCAGCATTATCATACATGGTGGGAAAATTCACCTAAAAATTCATCCAAAATTCATCCAAATTTCAGGTTTTGGATGAAAACCAATCTTGCTGCAAACTGGGAGATTATTTTCTGAGAGCACTGTAGTGAGCTGTATACATTGAGGGCTAAAGCAATGCTCAGAAGGGCTTAAAAAAGTTCTGTTGAAAAAATGAGCATGAAAATGGCACCAACAGAAAATTGGTGTTGGTCTAATGATCTGTGTGTATTTAGTCCATCCTAGTGAACTAGGTTCAGAATGGTGGCATTCTGCAGAGGAAGACTGGGCAATGTCCAAAATTAGTATTTAAGAGATATATAGCCTAGATAGAATACTAATAGCTGTGAAATGAACATTTAACATATGGATAAAGTAATGACTGGTTAGAGAGTTCCCATTAGAGATATAATAGGAAATGTAAATTAATATGAGAGTGAATACTATGCTACAGAAATGAATAAATGAACCAAAGGAGAGCTAGAGCCTCGATCCAAACTGCAGGATCATCCAACCAAACCAGCATTAAGGCTGCTACGTGCAGCATTTCCACTGCCATGAACCATCTTGACCAAAATAAAGGTGGTGGCACAGCAGATCCACTGCAGAGCAAAGCTGAGCAGATCTGGGGCCCTGCAGGAGGCAGTTTGTGTCAGAATCCAGGACATTCCTCTGGCTGCCCTGGATGATTTGAGACCCTGGCAAGGGGCTCAGAACCTTAGCACAGAGTCAAAGACACCTCTGCCTTTGATTTTAGCCCATGGAAAAAATTACCAACTTTGGGTGAAGATCTACAAGCCACAAGAGTTTGAGTAGGATGATAGTTAATTTGTCACAGGGTGAAAAAGTAGAATTTTGAGGTTTTAGAATGGGGGTTCAAGAGGCAAGATGGAGGAATCTGGGCATGTCCTGTCCTTCTTCTTGTCCTCCATCTTCTGCTGTGATGGTGACACTTTTGGATTGGTTTAGGGAGAGACAGACTGTCTAACATAGGTGATAGGTATTGGAAAATTATTGTAAATAAAGTAAACCTAGTTTTTCGTATAAAAACCTAACACCACCCCAAGGGCAGGTACTGTGCCACAACCTGACCTGCTGGACAGATCTCAGAAAGAATGTAACAGATAAGAAAAAATAAACAACCTTGAAAAGCACAACCAACAAACCTCAACTTCTTCTGCAGTCACGGGGCTGGGAAAAAAAAAAAGACTTTCTAATACCTCAGGAGTCATCTCAGCACCAGAAACCCCAGAGTTTGTGGCCACGGGATGAGCCCTGGGTCCATGGGGGTCAGCTGTGGTGTGGGAGCTGTGGATCACCAGGAGAGAGTTGGTTTGAGATGCAGATTTTAAAGAAAAGGTCAAAATGTCAGTTGCTGGAGAAATAGACAGGATGGGAATGGAAGTTGGCTGTTCCAAGTCTTGATTTGAAATGCATTTGAAAAATTCTGTGTCGAAGAGGGAAGGGTGAATTAGTGCCACCTTCACAACCACAGCGCGGCGCAGGGTCAAGGCCTGTGTTTGTGGACATTGGGCAGCAAAACTGGGCACTTTTGTGAGGAAAGGTGTGAAGTTCAACAAGAAAATTTGTATGAAAATGGCAGTAAGCAGCTCTTTTTATTGTTTACAGTGGAAACCAGTTCTTTGGTTTTTGCACTGTTCATTTTTCCCCTGAATACAGTGAGAAAGGTAAATATGAAATTAAGATGTCTTAGAAGTTCTTAAATAATTCAAATTTTCATAATTTAAATATCAATTTTATTGATAAAAATTTAAAATGCAGATCTATATTCAGATTATCTCCTCAATTTCCACCTCATTAAAGAAGAAGGCAACAGAACATTGTGGACAGTTTGACGTGTCAAGAAAAAATTTGTTCATCATCTATGTGAAAGTACCTTTTTAAACATATAATATCTGTGGCTATTAAATAAAATTGATTTATTACACCAATAACAGAGCAATATAATAATCTAAAAAGTGTTTATAAATTATTTATATTTAATAAAAATTGATTTCAGCCATCATTATTCTTTCCAAACCTTGCTTATGTAGCAAACTGTGCACTATGCATGGTCCTGCTGATTTTGATAAACCCTGTGCCATGCACGTTTCCACTGCTGGAAATTCAAATATAACCTTACAGCCCTTCTACATTAACCATGAAGTCTCTCCTCCTGTCCATTCCTATCACATGCTGGAACTGTTCTGAGTCCTTTTCCCAAGGCTCCTGCAATATCTCTGGTAAGATGTCATCTTTTATTAGCACGTCCACTCTGAGCTACACTAACACGCATTGAAAACATAAAATGCACATCATCCATCTTTCATGTGACAGCTGCATCCCACCTACTGAACTTTCAAGCTCATGGCACACCTGGGTCAAGGTTCTGTTAATAAAATGATGCTGAGTGACAGAAGAGTGGGAGTTAACTGCCTGAAAGCATTTGATAAACTGTTACCTGTGATTTCTGGGGTTTGTTGCCTTGGGCAAATGAGCTAAAGAGGAAACAAGTAACTACAAGCCCCATTTGTCCAAGTGGGTGAGTGGAGACGAAGAAGAATGGCAATATACTCGTGTTACTCACAGCTTCATGGTTTTTGTCCACTTCGTCACGGAACTATCCATTGTTCCATCAAATAATTAGCTAAATATAACTATTATAATATCTATCTATCTATCTATCTATCTATCTATCTATCTATCTATCTGTCTATCTATCTATTTATCTATCTATCTAAAAATATATATTATATATAATCATATAACATATATAATTATATATAATATATAATCATATTATATATTATATAATTATAATTATGTAATTATACATATATATAATTAGCTATATAGCTAATATAATTATAGCTAACTTTTAGTGATAGCTAAACTATTCAAAAAAGACAATTGTTTCTGTACTTTTGATATGTCTTTTGATATGATCACACGATTCTATTGTTTCACAAGTAATCAAGTGCACAGTGTTTCAGTTTAACCACTCAGGTTATAGCTGTGTCTAGATATTGTAATTTTTCATAGTAAATAAATAACATATTAAACACATAAATATATTGATATAATTAGGCAAATAATCTAATATTAATAATTTAATATTAATCTATAGCTAATATTCTAACATTATTGACACTTATGTCAAGACTAATTTTTTAATATTTTGATATACGTGTGTGATTTTTGATTTGTTGCAGCATTACAAACTTCGAGAAGAGCATTTTGTAGATCCTTTGAAGTCAGACCTATTTTGAATCAACTATTTTGGAAAACATTGTTCCAATATAGTGGTATTTTAACACAGTTCAGTCTGGTGATGTAAATGAGTGGAGCATTTTCCCAAGTCTTAATTAGAGTTCTGAAATACCAGGTGTGATTATGTGCACCACGTAGGACTGATGCATGTTATAATTACTGCATGTGGTTACCATGTTGTACCTGAGTTCTGCAGTGAGTGCTGCTGTTTCATTACAGCCACAGGCAAAGGAGGCAAGGGAGAAAGGCAAAAGAGAAAGCACTTTTCAGAGTTTCCACAATAACCCCACAGACCTGATTTTTTATGTGCAGCAGAAGAGCCAGGGAAAAAAGGCAGGAATGTTCAACTTAGGCTCTTCTCCAGGATCAGCATCATATGGAAGAGATAAAAATACAAGCTGAAAAATTCAGCAGTCGATCCAGACTGAAACTGTCTTCTGCTCCTGGAACTATTCCTGGCTCAGAGAGGAAAAGAGGAAAGTGTCCCAACTCAGAGATGACTCAATGCAGAGTGGAGGGGAATGCCACACTGGCTCCCTGGGAGTTTGCCACAGTTCAGGTGTTTGTAGGTGTGATGCACAAACCTTTTCAGGCCTCTGCCAGTGGCTGCTGGAGACAGAAGTGACTTTTAATCTCAGTCATTCTGTATCTGAATGGACTAAGATGTATTCCACAAAGTACTTGATAGAGAAGAAAACTCTAAAGAGTTTTCTCTTTAGAAAGTAGCAAATTACTCGAAGTAATTTCTAGAAGTAGGAAATTACTCTTTTGTATGCCGCTTGAAAAAGCAGAATTCCTGTTCAGCCTACAATGTCCTCAGTAAAAAATAAAGTCAATGTGACCTCAATAGAGAAGAACAGAGTTTAAAAAAAAAAGAAAAAGGAAAAAAAAAAAACGAAAAAAAGCAGGGTATAACCATGTGCTCAAACATAAAGTACATAAAAGCAATTCCATTGACTTCACCAGCACCACTGATCTACTCTGAGACTGCTGGGAACTTGACCTCAGCAGGCTGTGTACAACCTTCTTATCATCAAGAGAGTCACATCAGGATAGTCTAGTGTCTCTGCAAGGACAGAACATAATTAAATGGGATCACATCTAGCAGAGGAAAGCATAATGTTAATTTGCAGTAGTAGTAAAAATATTCCCTGGTTATAAAATTCCTTAAATGAAGGCTTCTCTTCTTTCCAGAAAAGCAACATCCTGGCATTAGAAAATCATGCCAGGTGACCATAAGAAGAGGCAAACATGCATTTTCTTGTTTTGGTTCTTCCCTCATGACTGCACACATCTACATCTATGCTTGGATTTTTATTTTAAGACTGAAAAGGGCAGAAGGCAAGTGATTTATTCCAACATGCTGTGCCATTGTAGCACTGAACTGGGGCTGGTTGGGCTGGAAAATAATTGGTTGCTAAAAGCAATAAAAGATGGGAGTACCTTTAAAAGATGTCTAACATGCTAATTGTTAAATTAGGCTGAAATTACACTATTAAAGAAAGTTTTCAAGCGTCTGAAATGAAAGAATGTCGTACATTGTCCACTGAGCAAATCTAGATCTCACCAGAGGGGACATCCACTGTCATTATTCTGCTATTTTTTCTGTTTTGTCTTTTATAGCAATGTTGTCACCAGACAGAATAAAAAAGCTGAGAGGTGGTTGAGAGTTGAAAGAATGAGCAGACAGATAAATGATGTAAGAATTCAAAAAATAACTCAAAAATTTTAAATTACATACAGGGTAAAGCTGGTACAAATCAGCTGATAAAAAACTGAGGCTATTTTGAACGTAGATGTTATACATCTTACTATTTTTGTTTCAACAGATAACGTGCATCATCAAAGTCAGTGGAATTATACCACTACAAATATATGTTTATTTCATATATAATAAGAAATAACTGAATTAATTTTCAAGTCTGCTTCCCCATCTCTCTCCTTTGCTTGGTTATTTTGTTTGGTTTAGCTTTATTTCCTCCAAATGATGCCATCTATTCATGGCATCTTCTCTTCATGTTGCTATTCTCACCATTTCTGATTGATTTTGTTGTTAAATCCATCCATTCCTACACACCTTTTGGTGAACAGACTGGAAGCAAATATCAAGGCACATTTTGATTATTAAAGTACAGGTGTTCATGAACATAGGTGAGATTCTGTGTGTGATACAAACAGAATCCCAGCATGTACAAAATAAAGGAATCATGGATGCACTGTGGCTGGAAGGCCCACAGCAGATTTTAGTCCAAAGCAAGGTTGCACCAGGGTGCTCAGAGATTTGGCAGGTTAAATGCTGAACACCTCCTGGGGGAGTGGATTCACAGCCTCTCCTGTCCCAGCCTTGTCTAGTTTACCACCACCCTTTTCACATTTTCATCTAGAATCCAGCTTAAAAGGACTAGTCCAAGGAATTTCAATTCAATTGACTGGGGTACTGATGTTGGAACCCAAGAAATTCCTCAAGACCCTGCCCAGGGGATCAGAGACCTTGGCACAGAGCCCAAGACCCCCTGTACCTTTGATCTTGACCCATAGAAAAATTACCAACCTTATATGAAGGTTCACAAGCCACGAAATTTCAAGTAGAATAATAGTGAATTTATCACAGAGTGAAAATGTAGAATTTTGGGGATTTAGAATGGGGGTTCAGGGGGCAAGATGGAGGAATCTGGGCATGTCCAGTCTTTCTCCTTCATCTTCTTCTTCTTGACCTGCATCTTCTGCTGTGATAGTAGTACTTTTAGATTATTTTAAGGTAGAAACTCTCTGTCTAACATAAATGATAGGTATTGAGAAGTTATAGTAAATAATGTACACGTAGTTTTTAGTATAAAAATATAACACCACCCCGGGGGTGGCCAGTGTGCCTCTGTCTGACCTGCCAGACAGACCTACAGTGAGTCAGAGAAAGAATGTGTTAGATAAGAAACAATAAACAGCCTTAAGAATGAGAACAGAAGAATCCTGACTCCTTCTTTGACTGCCGAGCTAAGAAAAGAGATTTGTACGTATTTCAGAGTCACTCTGACAAGCAAAAATTCTAAGATCTCACAATACATAGGGCTGTGTGAGCATACCCCCACACTCTGTAATTTTTGCACTACATTGCAAGAAAAGATCTTGCTGTAGCCTCAGACCCTGCTGGACAGTGTGGCTTTTAGGCAAAGAACTGTATCTTTATACTCTATAGAGTCCAAGACAAAAGAAAGAGCTGGGCTGGAGGGTGTCTGCAGAAGGAATTACACGGTTACTTAATTACTTTCCAAGTATTTTTTCTTTCTAATTTTACTTAACTCTTTTGTCTTCTCTTGCATTTTGTTGGCTTTGCCTAACATTTTGTGTTCTTTATTGCTCATCTTTCCATTAGTAGCACAGTGTATTTTTATCCCCTGTAAATGCAACACATGCTCCTGCTCCTTTTCTTGCAATGCTTCCAACACTGCACAAGCATATCTACATTTTCCTTTTCTCTTTTTTCCCATCTTAATGCAATATACACCATATCCACTTCACTACTTTCCTCTCAATTAAATTGTTCTAAATTATTTATTTGGTGTGAAGGGAGAACAGAAATGTCATAAAAATACCTGCTTTACCTTTAATCACCTGGGTACCATAACAGTTTGTGTGTATTGTATTCAGTGCAATTATTTTATATCACTTGGTAAAAATTCATTCAAAATTTGGGAGTTCAGGTTTTAAAGGAGATTTTTTTTAAAAATTCTATTATATATTATAATATTGAGCCTGAATGATGTTAATTAAAATGTCCTCCCCAATAACTGGAATTTATTGCTTTGTAAATAGCAGTTACTGTATCAGTGATATACTATGTGAGATACAAGAAAAGTAGGAGATTTGCATCACAATTCTTACAAGATATTTCAATTCTTTCGGTTTTTTCATAGTCCTCATCACCATTAACAAGTTTTTTTTTTGCCTTGTTACAGTAGTTTTTGTTGCTAGTATGTTAATAGCTTTTCCCAATGTGCCCAAATCAGTGCAAATCTTTTTACCAGTCCACAAGTATTTCTTGACCTGTAGGAGGCAGGTTTGCTTATATTCCTCCTCAAGCTGGTCAAGAATTATATTACGAGTTCTGTCCTGTTCCTATTGAACTCCCATGAGTTTGACTGTGAGAAAATTATTTATTGTGGATACAGAAATATCCTTTGCAACAGTGAATCCAAATCCAGGAGAGCAGGGAGTATAAAACACTTTGCTCCCTCCTGCTGGGAGCTGGGCAGGACTCCAGTGCTGGCCACTGCCCTCTCTTCTCAGAGGAGCTCTGTGATCCAGCAGCTTTACCCCCGTGGCCCTGCAGTGCTGCCCTGCTTCCAGGCCATTTCCTGACTGCACACTAACACAGAGGAGTTTGCACTGTGTATCCTCTTCCCTGGGCTGTCTACAAGCTTGATAAAGGCCCTGATATCCTCCTAGTTGTTAATCCATCTGTATTTACGTACAAGAAGTAGTATAGTGAAGGCTCATATATAGCAAATTCTCCAAATAATCCGTTCCAGGGAAAATGAAGAGCTTCTGCCTGCTCATGCATAGCAGTCTAAGGGATAGCTAGCTGGCTAAAACCTCACTTAATTTATGATTATTCATGTAGGTGGCTACAGCTCAGTGCTACTATGCTGCCTTTTGTTATAAGCTGGAAAATTAATTTACTTTTTCTCTTCTTCTTTTAGCAATCCCTTCCTGAAAGCCCTTTCAAGAAGTGGCCTCATTAGAATTTAATCTCTTATATTTTAATAGCCATCCTACCAGACTACTAAGTGTTAGAATTAGCTAATTTTTTTTAAATTTTTTTAAAAAGGAAAAAAAATAATTATATAGTTAGTTAGCAAATTAAGACTATTTGCCTCAGGTACATTCTGTTTGGATAGAAACAAAACAGTTTCATAACAAAATGAACCTGCTTACCAAAACTTGCATATTCTCAGAAGCAGAAAACATTTTTTTTTTAAACCACAGAGAAATAACGTTTCAAAACAAGTAAATCGATTTCAAAGCATAATTGAATAATTTATCAGGAAGAAGGTTTAGTCCCTCCAACACAGTCACAAACTGTGTTGCACATCACTTCTTCTAATAAATTTGAAAAATTGTCTGAAGGACCAGTATTTTTCACTAGCACCCAAATTGCATCCACACAGTTATTTGAAGGTAGCATGGACAGGCAGCAGTTCCACACACTCACTGCTACTGGAACCTTTGGAACTGGAGCATTTAGTGCCCACACCTGGGAAGCAGCACTCAGGAGTCTCAGGGCAGGCTCTGGTGGTATCTGGGGTGTCCCAAAGCAGTGCTGTGGGGGCCAGCAGGAGCTGAGACCCTGCTGGGTGCCATGTGATGAGGATGGCCAGGCTTGGCAAGAATCAGCATGAACCATTCACATCACTGAGGAATAACAGGAAGGGAGGGTCAGGCACTGACTGTGTGTACCCTGAGCTTCCAGGAGGTGAGACCACAGCACCACTGACATTTCTGTGAATGACTTGCAGAACCTGCCAGGACTGGAAGATCACAAAGCAATGACAGCAATTCCAGTTACTCCCAGGGAGCCCTGCAGGGACTTGTGCTTCTGTTGAGCCCTCCCTCAGAGGGTTGCTGTTCTGTCTGGACACGGAGGTGACACTTGAGGACACAGCAGGCAGGAAGAAGAGAGATCAGATGACATCTCAGAGACACTCACAGCTCTTATGAATGGCTATAATGGGAAACAATCTCAACAATTCTCTGGAGGGCAGCTTGCACAGAGAAGAATAAGCCCATTCACTTCAGAGTGCAGCTGCCCACCTTTGCAGTTTGGTTGCCCAGCCCTGGTCACCACAGATGTTTCCAAATGACTCATCACCAAAACTGCTGGAGATCTCAGGTCTGCACTTCACCCAGCAGTAAAGTCCAGCAGCCATGTCCTGTGCTCAGGAGGAGCAGGACCAGGATCATCAGTGGGATACATTGCCTGGAATTTGCCCCCAGGAGCCACAAATTAATTCAGTAAACAGCTACCACCTCACAGAAATTGTTCTCCCTTCCCCAATCACACATCTTACTACAGATGGATTTACCAGTAATTAGCTGAGCCACAAGCATCTCTCATTATCTGCCCCTCTCTCTGGTAGCTGGTCACCACTACAGAACTGGGCAGTGAAATTTGAGCACAGAAATGGGTAGATCTAATGAGAGCTCATTTTTTAAGTCCTGAGCCTTAAAGACTGTTTCTTACAGTAAGTGTTCTCTCAAGTGATAGCTAAAAATTGCCATTTTCAATAAAGTCTTACAATGTGCTATCATTACTGTGGTGAAATATATTTTTATTATTGGAAAAATGAAATAGCATTAGGCTGCTGTTATATATAGCAGCATGTACCATCAATGTCTTGTCTCTTGCTGCTGATAAAGCAGGAACCTGAAAAGTCCCTCCAAGATTGATGAATCAGTCCAGGTCCTTAAACTAGGAATCAGGTGGAAATAGAAATTCACCACATACAGCCCCACAATATTTGAATACAACCACATTTTGCAAAGTGGCCATTAATTTCAGTTCTGCTCATTTTTAGTATCCAAATCAATACCTTATAGATGTGATTTGTGAAGAGGGCACTTATTAAATGAGCTCAATTTCAAGTGCTAAGCTATCATTGAGATGTATGTAAGAAATGCTTATCAAATATTTGCTTCCTGATGCAGTTATTTTAGTTGTAAGTTTTTGAAATAAAATCGTAGTTTATGCCTAAATCCAGTTGCATTTGAATGTTTTTATTGGAAATAAGCTATACTGGAGACAGTCTGATCTGTGAACAAGAAAATCACAGGCTGCTCTCCATAAGTTTGTTATTGTTAATTTTTTTCTGCTGGAGACTTGCACATATTTTAGACTGAATTTATTTTGTGTTGATGCTTTGCATGTGGGGTAATGAACAGGTTTATCAATATACAATCCATCTGAAACCAGTATATTAAATAATTGAGTTAGTTCTCTGGGCCTTGCTTCAGTTGCATTTGAAAACAAGGTTAACTTTTCTAGATTGGTAAATAGCACTGCTAAGAATAAGAAAAATGTTGTGTTCGTCATGGAGCACTTCTGTAGTTCGTGAAATATTAACAATTTTCTGTTTACTGAATATGTATTCCAGTTTTTTTAAATACTATTTTAAAAATTTTTAAAATATTACTTTTAGACTGCCTCTGTAAGGCAGCTAAACTGTTGTCATGATGATTTCTGGATTTGACACTCATCTTAATTGCTGATAATTTCCCCTATTTAACATCACCTTAAAAATGAAGCAATATTAAATGTTGCCAAAAAATATTATTTAATCATAACAGATATAAATTCACAAAAACCCCTCCTAGAATATGCCTTCTCAGACCTTAATAATTAATTGCCCCTTCTGGCAATATTATTGGAGAATTGAACAAATTTCCTATACAAGGGAAATCAACTACTCCTAAAAAAAAAAATAAAAAAAAAAAGAAGATAAATTAGTGTTTCATGTTACAGACTCAAGTCTGCAAATCTTCAGCCTCATCATGTTACTCTAGTTGCACAAAATGGGGTAGAAACAGCCTCAGGGAAGAATCCAAAAGTAATGAGGTTAGTTCAAGTGCAGCTGACAGAACAACTCTCTATCAGTCCCCCAACACTAAGCCATATATCCAGAAGCAGCAGGTAATATTCACCTTAAACTATCACAGGATCAGCAACAATTTTTCTGTGGTTTCAACTTCTGTTTTTTTAGTTAAACACACAACTTAGGATAGAGTTAGAAGGTACAGACCACAAACTTAATGAGAAGTTAAAAAACCAGATTAACAGTGTCTCACCACATCTGCCTTAGCAGATCTCTGCAGTAAATTTGCACCATCTTCCCCTTTTCTATAATAACAGTATCTGCCTAGCTTTAAAATAATTGGTGTATGAAAGATGGAATAACAGAATGTATTTTAGTTCACCCTGGACATTTGATGGCAATATACCTGCCATACCTTCAGTGGCACAAGGATAATTGATTGAGACATTGCCAAAGGGACATAACACTTTTACTGATAAATTCATTTTATCTTACATTTTTCCAAAGGGTCACAGCCAGTATTTCAGCTTTAGGCTGGTTTATTGCCTAGAGCAAATGTGATTTTAATAGACTTACACAAGCTATGGAAAAGGTGATCTAGAATGGTTACATGTTTCAAACATGAAAAATATTCCAGGGAAAATAGAAAAGCTGCTGCACTTGAACTTCTTCATGCAAATAAGGACTTACCTGAATATAAATGATGTGCATTTTTGAACAAGACTGGCAAGCTGAAAAAAAAACAAAGCATATTAATATTATAATTCCAAGATGGGATAGTTGGATCTTAGTTTGATAGAGATGATTTAAAACCTAGATTAAGGAGGTCATCACAGTGCAAATAATGGATAGAGGGAAATGAAAAAGCAGAAAATAGAAATCCTAGCAATAGTTATTTAGTGAAAAACCAATTTAAACCCAGTTTAAAAGAAGTTCTAAATTAGAAACACCAGTGAATTTTATTTTTATTAGTTCTCCACTGTCCCTCCAGCATAGACACAAGTCTTCAAGATATTAAAGTGCTTTTTTTAGCATAGCTGACATGACTTGATGAACCAATCCTTGCCAAAATACTCATTTACTGATATAACTCTGCCAGCAGACTTTTTTTGTGTGTATTATCCAGCCTCATACAAGGTCTGCCCCTGCCTTTCTTTCAATCCTTAATTGGCCATCACCCTCTTTAGGCGGTTTCACACCCTGCTATCTAAATGAAATATTTCAGTGATTCAGCAATGACAACTAGAGGTTTAAAATGTTTGAAATTTTTTGTATGCTAGTTTAATATAAGTAAAATGTATAAAACCATCAAAACTGGTCTGATGTCAGAGTCTTGTTGGATTCTCCTGGTATATTCCTACATCTGAGCAGGATTAGAGACGTTTTTATGTTTTTAGTCCCAAAGGGCAGATGCTGCAGGCAAAAGTGCCCATTACCATTAATGATGATTGAATACCATCTGTGGTCACAAATGCCATTTCAGAAGTGATGTCAAGTTTCAGTTGAAAAAGTAACACCCTGATAGAGAAAACTAAAATGGGAACTACCTGAGCACCAGACACTCTGCTCCAGATTCTGAAGAAATATTAATAGGAATGCTAAAATTTTGTTTCTTCAAAGACTTATGAGAATCTCCCTTACATAAAAGTTGATTATAAGAGTTTTCTTCAGAAAGAAAAAGTAGATCAAGGATAGCTCCAAACAGGAAGTAACAGTGAGGGGCATTAACAAAATCTCTACCAGTAGCCCTGGACAGTGTTTTGGTGCATGGATAGGGGTAGGAAATTGTGTTTTATTGGAGTTTGTTTCTTTCCTTAGGAAAAATCGGAATTTGGGTTCCTTGGCTTAAGAAACAGCTTTGGCAGGATAAAAATGGAAGCAAAGTTCCTGCTCATAGGTCAAATTCCAGCAATAATAAAACAAGGCTATAGCTGCATCCACTGGATCTGTATATATCCCCAGGCTGTCTGTGGAGGCTACGCTGACTCACAGGGAATGAAACTTGGCATTGCCTTTCAGATGTGGGTAAATTGGGTCAGGCTAATGTGAAACACAATCAGGCAAACACTCAGAGAAAAAAAAATATTCAAGTGATTGTGATGCCCATGGCACACTCAATGAAACAATAGTTTTTTGAGAATTTCAGTGAACTTTTATTTTCAGTGAATTTTTATCTCAGTTATTCTGTCAGATACTATACTTGGAAAGGGTCTATCAGATTTACTTACTTATTGAAACAAGTGGTTTTGTTTCAGGTTTGTAAGTTCTAGAAACATACTGACTACATGCATCATGTCTGGGACAAGAGCAGCCTCCTTGAATGGGAACAGTTCAAGAAAAAATAAAATAAAATAGAGAAGCACAGGTACAAAATTATGAAGAGCAATAAATGGAAGATGTTTACTACAGAACTATATCCTTCTTTTACTTTTTGTTTTCTGAAAAATCTGATGAATATTAAATATCATTAAATATGAGATTTCATTGATAACACTGGAGTTCTGATATCTGTTATTACTAAATTCCTAGTGCTAATAAAGCAGAATCTTTAAACACTTATTGAAGTGTCTTCTAAACAGTGAATGGGCCATTAATCCCGCTTTTTAAAAGTCAATACATACAGAGTATGTTTTTCAGTGATCACACTGTTTCCAGCTACCAATTATAACCTGCTTTTCTTCAATCTAAGGAGCCCAGATTCATTCAGCTCATAAAATATGTGAACATATTTGTGCCATCTCAAAAGCAGATAAGCTGAATTTTTAGATGTTTTATGTATGGGATGCCAGTCTTAACAAATGTTGCAAATACAGCTCAGCAACATAACAAGACTGTTTAAATTCTATATATTAAGAATAAAAGTAGAAAACTGAGTGACATTTTACATCAGTTATTGCTAATATGAATGATGGACAATATCTAGAAATATACATAAATCTGTGTGTATACCTCAAAAGTAAAGATTGCTTTGAAAGAAATGGTGCATCATTTCTTTTCTTCTCATATCTAGGACACACTGAATGAATTTCAAAGATTAAGAATGGAAGACATCACCTCACTGCAAGTTAACAGCCTTGGATTTAAGTATCTGCTTTCCCACATGCTGCTTGCCCTCTGTAAAGCATGCTGGCAGTATGAGACAATGGAATTACAAAGCTTTTCTAAAGCATCTAAAGATGCGTCTCAAAAATTTAGAGCATCATCTTTAACAAAAAATTACACTTTCTTCTACTTCTACTTGTTACATCATGTCCACTCCAGATGTTCCCCTGCCACACTGTGGGGTCCCTCCCATGGGAGACAGCTCTCCATGAACTTCTCCAATGTGAGTCCCTGCAAACTGCTGCAGTGTGAGTGCACCCCATGGGCAGCAGTGCCCCCAAAACCCCTGCAGTGTGAGGGCATCCCATGAACAGCAGTGCCCCCAAAACTGCTGCAGTGTGAGTGCACCCCATGGGCAGCAGTCCCCCCAAAACCCCTGCAGTGTGAGTGCACCCCATGGGCAGCAGTGCCCCAAAACCCCTGCAGTGTGAGTGCACCCCATGGGCAGCAGTGCCCCAAAACCCCTGCAGTGTGAGTGCACCCCATGGGCAGCAGTGCCCCCAAAACCCCTGCAGTGTGAGTGCATCCCATGGGCAGCAGTCCCCCAAAACCCCTGCAGTGTGAGTGCACCCCATGGGCAGCAGTGCCCCAAAACCCCTGCAGTGTGAGTGCACCCCATGGGCAGCAGTCCCCCAAAACCCCTGCAGTGTGAGTGCATCCCATGGGCAGCAGTGCCCCCAAAACCCCTGCAGTGTGAGTGCACCCCATGGGCAGCAGTCCCCCCAAAACCCCTGCAGTGTGAGTGCACCCCATGGGCAGCAGTGCCCCAAAACCCCTGCAGTGTGAGTGCATCCCATGGGCAGCAGTCCCCCCCAAAACCCCTGCAGTGTGAGTGCACCCCATGGGCAGCAGTCCCCCCAAAACCCCTGCAGTGTGAGTGCACCCCATGGGCAGCAGTGCCCCAAAACCCCTGCAGTGTGAGTGCACCCCATGGGCAGCAGTCCCCCCAAAACCCCTGCAGTGTGAGTGCACCCCATGGGCAGCAGTGCCCCAAAACCCCTGCAGTGTGAGTGCACCCCATGGGCAGCAGTGCCCCCAAAACCCCTGCAGTGTGAGTGCATCCCATGGGCAGCAGTCCCCCAAAACCCCTGCAGTGTGAGTGCACCCCATGGGCAGCAGTGCCCCAAAACCCCTGCAGTGTGAGTGCACCCCATGGGCAGCAGTCCCCCAAAACCCCTGCAGTGTGGGTTCATTCCTGCATGGGGTGCAGTCCTTCCAGGACAGGCTGCTCTAGCCTGGGCTCCTCTCTCCGTGGGCCTCCTACAGGGTCACAGCCCCTTCTCAGGCACCCCCAGCTCATCCAAGGGCTGCAGGTGGATCTCTGCATCCCCGTGGATCTCCATGGGCTGCAGGGCACAGCTGCCTCACCATGGTCTCACCACAGGCTGCAGAGGAGTCCCAGCTCCAGTGCCTGGAGCACCTCCTGCTCCTCCTTTTCCACCAGACCTGGTGTTTGCAGAGTTATATGATCTCACCCCACTCTTCTCTGGCAATCACAACTGCCCAATAATTTTTTTTTCTTTCTTCTAAAAGGTGTTATCACAGAGGTATTACCACCATATCTAGCTGGCCCAGCCTTGGCAGCACATCCATCTTTGGAGCCACCAGGGATTGGCTCCAGACATGGCAGAAGCTTCTGGCAGCTCCTCCCAGAAGCCAGCACTATAGCCCCCCACTACCAAAGCCAGGCCATGCAGGTTCAATACATCCCCAAGCTAAATCTTCTGTAATATTGCCATAAAAGAGGACAATGAATGAATCAATAAATACAAGTGTCACCTTTGATTTCTGGGAGCTCACATGATCTGCCTTTCCAGTTCAGCATTTTAATCCCTTATGGGGTTAATTTTCAGTTCACATTCAAAAGTGCTTCCATGGGGTAAAATGTCTGAGCATTTGCCTAAAATTGTAATTGAAAGTGGGCCCAATTCATCATTGTTCACTTGATTTGCATTTGGGAGCAGGTTATTGGTTTTTTGAAAACTATTCTGTAAAATGTGGATTATAGATTGTTTGATGATCCAACAAAGTGACTCAGTGGGGAAGTGTGCAGTGAGTATATCAAAATGAAGAAATAGTCACAGAGGAAAATCACTAAGATTTCTGAAATGTTTGGTGTATTTTAACTGTGAAACATGCAGTCTTTAGCTCTATATAGTGGTCAATAATGATTTTCATTGTGGTGGTAGATGTCTGAGGGATTTATGAGGCAAAGAAATTTTCTAACCTAGAGCTTTTAAAATGCTAAACCATCTAGACTAAATATTTTTTTATTATTACTCAGAAATAAAATATATTTAGCAAAGTATATATTATATACAAGCTAATTCTAGTAAGATACCTGTTTTACATAAGCTCCAGCCAAGCTGAGCAATACAGACATTTTTTTCTCTGAGGAAAATAAGTAACAAGAAGAAGAAACTGATCTGGGCTATCAGTGACCAGTATTTTACTGGCCCTCTGGTGGCTTCCTTTAGGTTTCTGCAGCTTCAGGTGCAAATCCACCCCTGCCATTAATAAATGCAAAGGGCTTTAGAAGTCCTCTCTCTCTTACCAGAAGCTTTATTTAAACCTGATCCAGACTTTTTTTTCCTGCAAGTTAACTTCCAGGTCATCTTTTTATTTAATGTTATTAACCCTAATGTTACTAACCCTTTAATCTTATTAACCCTAACCTCATGTTAATATTAATGTTACCAAGTAACAGTCACATTAAGTTGAAACTAATAGTCTGGGAGTGTGGGAGGAGAAACAGAACTTGAAAGATCTTTGTTGCCAAAAAAATGTGTTGTAGTTGGTGGCAGACAGTGGAATAGTAGCTATTGGTGTTCAGGCCATTGCTCTGTAACTACTCTTAAAGGCCTTGGGAAACATTCAAATCCAATTTTAACCTCTCAATTCTGAATTAGAGTCTATCAATGGCAGCAGAACAACAGCCACAGGAAATCTGAATGCAATGGAAAGAAGAGCTCCTGCTTTATTCTTCAGACCTCCTGGGCTTCTGCACATGATGCCACTGCAGCTGTGTTGCTGTATGACATCTTTGGGAAAAGAAATAAAGATTTTATAAAAGCCAAGCTAAAAGCACTATTTTAAATTTTCTTTGTAAGTGTATAAAGGTCTAATTAGCACGACTCAGCTGGAAAGGTTATAAATATTTGAATAGCAGTAAGAATTAGTTTACTTCTACATATATCTTGGCATAAAATGGGGTCATGTGTAGTTATCCAAATGACAGCATCTTCTTTGAGATAGTTGTAGAGGATCACATTTCCTGATCAATGTTGGAAATAACTAATATTAATGAGTGATATTGAACCTTCAATGTACTTTTTTATTCTTTAAAAGAACTACTTATGTTCAGAGCTTCATTCACATTGGAATAAGCTGTTCCATGTCACTTTTTATGACAGTTACTAAAGTTCTCTTTTATTCTGTGGCTCCAAAGATAATTGGCAATGTTTAACTAAATATTAAATATGAATCCCCAAGAAGTTTTAAACCTGAATTTTGAGTGAGTGCATAATGTGAGAGATGTTTTGACTATTTTAATTCAGATGTTCTTACACTACCACCAAAAACTATATTTAGCTGTCAAAGTTATAGGTTCATCTTTAAATGCTAAAAGGTCAAAATATATTTCTGTGGAAAAAACATTAACTATAATTCAAAAATACTTTAACTTCTGACAGTGAAGACTTTCTGATTTGCCTAAGTCTCTTGAATACCAGATGTAATTTTAAAGAATTTTAGTCTGAGTGAAACTCCTTTGTGACTACATATGCACTAAGTACGTGAGTTAAAGGCCTTCCCTTAGAAATAATGTTTTTCCCAGTTGCTCTTTGCTGATGACTCACACCAGATTCACTTCCCATTACAACTCACTATCATTTAATGCACCTTCATTTCCAGAGCCAGCCAGCATTACCACTGTGAGCTTCCCCCTGGGGATGTCACTACAAAATCAGGTACTCCAGATTCTATTAATTTCATTCATAATTATCAGTGGATGAGATCCTCAAAATGTATATCTGTTAAGGTGTTTCTCACTGTAGCACAGACTAGTTCAGCATAAGCTAAAGTGCTTTAATTGATGCCTAGTTTCAAGTCAAGGGGGATCTCCAGATGCCAAATATTTACTTGGACAAACATGTTTGTTTGGTGAAGTTAAGTAAATTTGACATAACCTGACACTCAAGAGGACATTTAAATTTGATATTACTGTATTCCTGTTATGCCTTGCTATTGCTCTTGCTAAGGTTTTGCATTTTGTTTGTATGAATTTCCTTGGAAAGAACAGTTCTGTCATCTGTTTCAGATCCCATGGCACCTATGGCAACAATAGGATGAACAGACTGAGTTTCCAATTTAAACTGAAAGCACCAAACACAATCTCAGATTTTATACACCTGGCAGGTAGACATTTGAAACAAATGCTTCATGTAGTGGAACTATATCCTGCATGGGACAACTTCTGTTTCCATTGAGGCAACACTTCTCTTCTTTAAAGTATCCTTTATAAAAATATTCAAGAAACACCAGGCTGACCCAGCAGGAATTCACTGTAGAAATGCTCAGATTTTTCAGTTGTTGGTCTACAGAATGTTCACTACAGACATTAACACCATTGTGTATCACAGATACCATCCCCTCCTGCTTCTTCACCCTTACACACCCAACGCTGCAATAGATGCCAGTCCAGGTCAGTAACTAAAAACTTACTCTAAATACTCAGAGCAGAATTGCTCAATTGTTAAGTAATGATAATTGTTCAAATAAACAGCCAGAAACTGCAAACAACTTGATACATTAGAAACCCTTCAAAGCAGCAGGTAAATGCCATACTACAGGACCTGTTCACATCTCTTAGATGAAGAGAGTTAAATGTAGCATTAAGTTAATACTTAAGCACAACGACAACACATTGACCAGTTTTGGCAGCTAGTACTTTGCTTTTGACTCCAGTAGTGCCACAAGCTTTTGGTAAGCTCATTATGCATTGTCTATTTTTCCTTTTTGTTTTTTATTTTTTTCTTTTGTAGGATTGAAATGTAAGTTTTGCTGTTGGGGAAAAAGGAAAGGATTGGCACACATGATGCACTGCAACTTGTTGCATCCTGAGTGTGAAAAATGCATATTTTATGATTGGCTTCTCCCAAACATTAAAATGAATATTATCTGTGTTGTGTTAGAAAGTTATGCTGTATTAATTTTCTTAAGTAGTGTGTTAAATATAGTTTTAGGTTATAACATAATGTTAAAATAGAAACTATGCTGTGTAAGATACTTTTTTAAAAGAAAGGAATGAGGTACTCACACCGAGATAGCAGCCACAGGACACCTAAACCTTTCAGAGAAAAAGAATTTATTGCCCTCTTATCAGAAAAACAAACTTCTTCCCACCTCATTCAGCCCTGAAGATGCTGTCAGGATTCAGAGGAAGAAGCTGACACTGACCAGACAGAATCCTGTGTTTGAATGGAATTCATGCATCATGGATGAGGTGTATGAATATGCAACAGGCTGTTGCTTTTAAGGGTTAATCCTCTGTTAACGTGGGTCCTTCTTCAGGCTTATTTTGCTCAGAAAGAGGTACCTGGACTGTCCATAACTCTTTGTTTTTATTGTCTCAGATTGTCCTAATCCAAATTGTCCGAATTTTTATTACTCTAAATTTATTACTATTTTCATAACCATTTTATTACTATTAAACTTTTAAAATTTTAAAAACAAGTGATTGGCATTTTTCACACTGAGTTTAGGATGGAGGGTCTTGCCTTGAGGAAGCACCTGTGCTGTGCTCCTTTCTCACATGGATTTAAACAGCATTCTCCTCAGTGTTACCACTGGCTACCATGTCCTGTGAATTCAAGCCAGATCCCAGTACCATAACACTTTGCTGTAACTTCTGGTGCTGTCACATACAGATATTCCCATTGCATCCATACCAATATCAATACTTCAGTTACGAACCTCTACACCATGAAGAGTTACAATAATTTATGATAGACACCCCAAATCCCAGAACAGAGCTCCTCCTCTTCCAGCAGGCACGGATTATATTATTAGCCAAAGAGCTGTCACTCTTTATTGTGGGTCCCAGTGCTTAAATGAGAGTCTGGATTCCCTTAGAATCTTATTCAGCATGTATTAATTTAAAATTATTTCCTGTTTGTTTAATTTCTTGTCACAGTAACCATGGCGATAAGCTGTTCAGGAGTTTAACAGACTATTTTGAAATATATTAATGCCATTCTTCAGATGCTAGCTCACAATACTGTTAGTGTTGAGGTCCAGTGGACTTCTGTTATGCTATTAAAGTAATTGATCTAGCTCCCAGCTTTATCAAGAGGCATTTGCTACCATTTAAAGTACACTGCTTCACTTTTCTGGATCAATTCCAAAGCACAGCATCACATATGGGCAAGTCCCAGAGCTTTCTATTTATTTATTTAAGAGGAGAATGAAACCACAGGACTAGAGAATTATCCATGGTTATTAGCAATGCACTTGTGCTAAAAAGATTTTAAGGATTCATACAGCGGTATCAGGAGCAGCTCTATAGGCTGCTTCTCCATTTTATGTTCTTTGCATTATTGTAAAGTGTGGCTTTTCTCATAATACTATTGTGCTACTTGCATTACTCAAGTAGGTGACTGTGGTGAATTTCAAAGATAAAGTGCTTCAAGGAACATTTATATACTTTGCTATATTTGGAATGAAAACTGAGGGAAAGACTTTGCAAACAACAAAAATATGTAAGTTAGATCTATCATAAAAAGAATACAGGAAAAATCATCCTTTAATCACAGGCAGCAAGACATCGTTATCTTGGAGTTAAGGTTGCTAAGCAACTTAGCTGGTACAAAACCTACAGAGCAGAAATCCTACTGTTAATAAACTATAAGTGTGGTAATGTCCAAAGTAACATGGATTAAACTGATAACATTATATTTCATATAGTCTCTTATCTGTACAAACCAGGTAAGTCATAGTCTTATTCTCATTTTTCATTTGAATAATTTTTCATTTTGTTGAACCCTTTATCACTGCATAACAATATGGTATAGAAAACACAGTCTAAAAGATAATGCACAAAGGACAGAAGAATAAATATCAAGTGATGACAGAATTTTCAAGACATTTTCACTTACTACTGTACTGAAACTGTAGAAAGTGTCTTACCTGAAGACCTCTTGTGCCTGCTTCTTACTTCATTCATAAACATCCCATAGCTGTAGAACTTGAAGACTCTTCAGGAATTTTGGTCCATGGGTCTAAATGCTACTTGTCAGGCCAGGTTCATCCCTTAATTTGTCTTAAAGACATAAAAAGCACTCTGGAAACTATGAACAGAAAGATAAAGAAAGTATATAATAGTAAACCCCTTTTAAACACTCTGTGGACATACTGAATGTGTCACAGTAATTACAAATAGTCCTCCAGGTATTTCCTAAATAAGCATTTGATGTGAAAGGAGGCTGAACATTCCAAAGTTATGACTGGAGTTCATCATGTAGCTCTTACATATGAGAAAATAAGTCAGGATTTGTGAAACACAGAACAGGAGTGAAGGAGAAAGAAGAGCACACTAAAATTTTATTTCTCCCAAGAGAAGTAAAAACTGAAATCCTCCTCCTTCCTGTCTGAATAAAATCCTGCAATTTCAGGAACTTCCTCCCTGGCTTCTTTCAGCACTGCCCACGTGTTTGTGCACTGAGTTTGTCTGGAGGTGGCACTGGTGTCCCCAAGCTTGAATGTGACCCCTCAGTCACCGAGATCCTCTCTCTGACCAGGACCACTTGTCCTGGAGCAGGGCTGGGTGCTCTGTGGCTGGACACAGCCTTTCCTTGTACAACGCACTCCTCCTGCTTCTGCTCCTTGCCTGCATTCCAGGTTATTATTTTAAGTCTTTGTGGGAGAAGAAGGCAAATTCAATACAGTTTTATCTAATGAAGGTTATGTCTCAAGCAAGGAGTTCCAAAACTTGAAACAATGGCATTTTCAACTTCAAAATTTAATTGCTTTACCTGATAAAATACAAAGATTATTGGGTCAGTGTTCAGCTTATTGGGCACTCTATTCTGCATTTCACACTATGGGAATAAGTGGAATAAAGGTTAGAATAAATGCATTTAAATTTGATTTAGACCTTGAGTTAAACAACCTTATTTCCCAAATACCTTTGAAGCATCAAGGCTGCAACAGTCCTTACACTAACACTGCTGCTGTAGGGCTACAATTACTTTTAAAATGTAAATTATGTGACCCTTCAGATTATTTTTGTTGGACCCCTGTTGCCTCAATACTCACCCTAAGAGCTTTTAATCTCAAGCATTTTTCCTCAGCTGCTCCACTGATCATAAAACATCACAGCAAGACAGGGAGGGGAAGACATTAAACACCCAGTGAAAGATTTCAGCTGACTCCAGTAAACATTAGATCAAGCAAATAACCATGCATCAACCTCCACTTCGATTAATGGGTTTCAGTGAGAACATATTTCATAAGCAAAGCCCACAGAAAAAACACATTCATCCTTGTTTCTCTGAACTTTTACTGGAAGGAGCATGGAGTCAAAGCACCATGGCAGTGATCTTTTCTGTTGGTTACCAGCACATGACCATAAGCAAGAGAATTATTACACCAATTTCTCACATAGGAACCACAGAAGAAGTTGGATAAGTGTCTGTCCGGGGAGCATGGGCTGTCTTTATAAAACCTGAAATAGAATACAAGTCTTCTGCATCCCAGCTAGCTGTCTAAGCCAGCAGATCAGTTTTATCAACACGGGAACAGCTCTCCCTTTAATGAGTCTCAGCTGTCTGGCTTCTATAACCTATGCAGTTTGAATAACACGTTTAAACTCTTGTGCCACGTTGTGCCCCAGGCAGATTGAACTTCAGATTTCTTTGGCATGAGCCTACCTTTCTTGGGATTACACCAATCTGAATGCCCATCTTTCTCCTCTTACTCCTGTGCTCAAAAGGGAAGACTGTCAATCTCTTGTGACATTACTCTCTCCAAAGTAGGAAGCTCAGTTAATTTGGACTAAGAACTTTGCAAACCCATGAGTGAAAATAATTTGTGTTAATAGTGGTAGGCTCCACCTTCTGGATTTTACTCTTCTTCAGTCCCATGTATAAACACTACTTATAACAAAGCTCATTGTTATACCTTATTTAAGAGCTGTTTAATATCGTGGCTTTCCTGTTTTGCTCTCTATGTGCTAAGCCCAAGAAAATAAGGAAAAAAGAGAGTCATCAATTGGATAGCTCTGCAGAAATGAAAAGTTATTGCTATCTCCAGACTCCTCAGGTAAATGACCCATCTAGTGATTACCACATCCCTGGAGCGATTGAACCTGCGACCCCTATGTGGTCTCCCCTCAAGGGCAGCCGTTTAACTTCCAGGCAGAAGCACTTATCTTTGTCTGATCAGCCCCTGCTCCTTCACTTCCTCAGCGTGGTACTGACCTGAAGCCTCCTTGTAAATCATGGTGATCATTCTCCACTGTTCTGAGTGCAATTCAGCAGCTGCAGAAAATGCTCCCCTCAGAGGATAACAGAAAAGCAGCTGATAACTCCCTTACTTTGCAGTGCAAAATAAGTTTAGGACAAAAGCACTAGGGAAAAAGCAGATAAATTACTGCAAATGACTCCTATACATGCTAATCAAACCAAGTTTTGCATCAACTTTACCCAGTCCTGGACTGAGCAAGAATTTCTTTTCCCTCTCCACTTACTTTGCCTTTTCTCCTTCCTTCTTAAGATACCAAGAAGGCTGAACTGAATCCACCCAAGTTTCCTGGCAGGATCTCTCTTTGCTCTTCCCCTTGAAGTATGAACTTCAAAGGAGGGAGATACCACACATGGCACAGTTTGTTGGCTGCATCCCACTGCAAAGGAGTTGGTAAAAACCATGGAAGGCACCAGCTAGAAAGAAGGGACGTGTTGGCCCAACACCATTTACCACTTCCTTTGTCCCTACAAACCAGATCTGCCCATTCTGCTTCTTGTGTGAAAGTTTTTTATCAGTGAAACACTTTCACTCACCTACATTTCATTTGATGCACCCCAGAGACAGACATATGGGGCAGGTGCCTCCCTGGGGCACATCTTGCAGAGCTGTGACACCTGGATGCCTTTTCCCACTTCACTGCTATGCTTTGTCACACATATTAGGGATTCATGTTCGTTTGTGGCTTTTCTACAAGAGACCTGTCTTGTTCAGCCAGGAAATAGAAAGCTTATGTAACAGTAATTCTCTGTTCCTCAGCTGCTCCATGCTCCTGTAGCATCTCAGACAGCAAGCCTGCTTTGGAAATTTCTGCCTGGCAGCCTGCTCTGGACTCCTGCAGACAACCTGAAAAATAACATTTATTTTTCCTATAATGTTCCTTTGCAATATTTCCTGCAGTTTTACAGACAAGATTAAAAAGTACCATGAAAACAAGGAATTCTGTAGTGGGTGACAATTTAAGGTGGAATTGTACAATAAGAGATTGTTAGGATGGCAGTTTGTTACAGCTTTGCAGGAAATAGAGTGTGACTATGCAGTTATATTTAGAAATTGTCACTCTTGACTGTGAAACCTCATTGCCTCGGTCAAAAGTTTCTCCAGTGTTTCAGCATGGTTTTCCTTTAGACTTAAATCACATTTCAGAGGAAATTGTGAAAGTTCTATTTCTCCCTTATTTAACATCACAACAACTTTTAAATTGTGCAGGTGATTGTCTCTTTTATTTTCTCTCAACTTTCCCTCTCATGCAGAATGGTGAGCTGCAAATGGTCTATGAATTATGCACTTATCTATCCCATAAATTCATTTTAATGGCTCTGAAGAACTGTATATTCTTTACAAAAATACATTAATGCATAAAATGGACATGAATTCAATCAAACTAATAAAAAAATAATAGCTGGTATAATAATTATGTCTAGAATTATCTCTAAGAATTATTATAGCTATTTTGAATATACCACAGTGCTATTTCCTTGGGTACACAGAAGGACCTTCACTAGAATATCTGCAGGATTTGCTGTAGATTTCTATCTTTCTAATCTCAATTATCATTCATGTTTTTAATCCCAGCTTGTAGCTACCAAAAATCTTGAAATACACTGCAAAAATGGCATACCCCACACTCTGCATCAGTTTCCATTGGCTTAATTTGTGGGCTCACAGCCTTTATGACTTTGTGATTATCTGCATTTCTGAGCCATTGAGTTCACTGGACCATGTCCAGTTCTCAGTAGCCTACACTGGAAATATCAAAGACCAAGACCATTTTTATCCTAAATTCCATACAAAACTTAATGTTTTGAGGCGGGTGGTGTTTTTTTGTTATTTTTTGGTTGTGTTTTTTTTTTAAAGAAAGCCACAAGCCAATGAAATCTCTTCACATTCTTCATGAGAATTTCCAAAGTGTGCCTATGAAAACTTTACTAAACCAAATTGGCACACCTATTCCTGCAAAACATTTCTAGGTTCAGTAGTTGACGTATTCCATAAAACAACCCAAAACAAAAACAAAAAGCTGAAACAATCAAACACAAACAAAACCACCCAAAATGAAACAAACAACCCCACCATGCAGAGGTTCCATCAGACATAACTTGCTGTAACATTTCGTACCACTGTAGCCTTACATCTCAAATTTCAGCTGTGCACTGGTGCTTTAAGCCAAGAAATGAAACTGACTGTACAGCTTTGCAGCTTTAATGGCTTCATATTTGATTATATGTGTGTCCTAGTCAGTCTTGCAGAGCATGAGAGAACTACATTTAAGACTTCTTAGAAATCAAGCTGAGCCAGCAGAGCCATAGCTCATGAGAGCTGTGCTGCTTCCCTGATGTTACAAGCAAAACCAGCTCAGCCCTCTGAGTTGTGTGTTCCCCAAATACTTTATTCTTTCAAAATGACTGTACCCTACATTAACTGCAAGAGTAGGTGTTAAGTTTTGTCATACAATTTAAAACCATACTATTGCAATTTATTTAACCGAGCTGACTAAGCTTCCTGTGGGAAATGGTGCCAAGCTCAGTTCTGCAGGTGGGTAGGGGCAGGAGCATTTCTGGCCTTGAAGCACCAGCTAGAAGCTTCCCTAATTCCCAAGATTTTTTAAAAAAAAGTAGCCATGTTGTACTGTAAGTCATGAATTTTTACTTTAAACTCTTTCTGAAGCATAGTGAGCTGCATAAGAAATTCTATTTGTAATGGCTGAAACCATATTTTACCATTTGAAGTTAAAATCAATTTGAGTTTTCTTATATTATTCTGCTTTTGTAAGAGATAATTTTATCCTTAAAGCATCATCAGTAGAACATCCAATTTACATGAGTGATGGTAAAATGAAAGTATCTTACTTTGCAAACCAACAGTCTTGAAATTGTGTCCTTAGTGCAGCAATAGCAAATACAGAGCTAACAGAGACATACAGAGCTAACAGAAACCCTAAGTTTTGGCAATAATAAGACCATTATTTCTCATTGTTGGCCTTATATCTGCAGCCACATGAAGGGTCAATTGTGGATAATTTCCAGTGTAAGCCCTGGCACTGAATTCTTCCAGCTACTGTTCTTTTTTTTACTGAACTGTCCAATAACTATTAAGAAGAGAAATTAATATTGGAAATATTTCCTTGTGCATGTTTATTCTAGTTACCGAACATGTTTATGCCATTTCATTATGTTTAGCATAAGTTGGCTGGTTTGATGTCTCTGGGTCACTATATACTGCTCTTTTTTCATCTCAGCCTTAGGTCTTAGAGTTTATTAACTGTTGTTGGATTAAAAATACTGAAGATGGACGAAAGTTGAGTGTTTAAGCACTAAACTATGTGTTGGTAACAGAAGGTTTGGGAGAAGCTCAGATATTTTGTTAAAATTTTCTGGGGGTCTGGGGCAAAATGAGAGCAACACAGTGATTTGTGTTTATGGGGATGTTTCTGCCCTCTGTTCTAACAGTGTTTCTTGAGTTCTCAAGGTAGGCCCTGTCACTCACAAAAAACTTGTGTGTTGTGTGTGAGAGTCATGAAGGCTGTGTTTTGGGCACAGAAAATCATAGAAACTAAGCAGAAGATATTAAGCCACTGGTTTCAACTGGATCCATTTAGATACACGGATTCCCTGTGTATGTCTTGGACATCAACCATGTTTGTGCTGCTACAACAGCAAGTCTTATACAAACAGTCCTGGGTTTGCTCCTTGTGCTCAAGAATGTACTTCTCAAAACAAATCCCACTGTCCCCATTCACCTGATTTGGTTCACATTGTGGACCAGGTTTGACGCGCACTGACTCCATTAGTTTAAGGTGCAACTAAATTGGAAGTGCACATCAGCCACAGATGGGCAATTAGTTCACAGAATGAGATCTAAACTAGAGTGATGTAAAGCCACCCATCACCCCTTCACAACCCACACAGTGGGTACCTGCAGTCTGTTTGTTCCTGCAGATCCACATCCACTGCTCCACACTACTTACTAACAAAGACACAGCCTATGGAACTGTACAGCTTGTGAAGAGCAGATTGTATTTTAGGGCTTCCCAGGGTGGAAGCTGGTTCTTGTACTTGTATTCACTGTGCCCAGAACAAGACTTCAATCTAGATCCTAAGATCCAATACTGCAATAGTTATAAAACCTAGCAAAAGGAAAGAAAGATAACAGGCTGCAATTACAGAATCAAAGTAGATGCTAGGTCTCCAGGAAAAGGGGAACTGAAGCTGCCAGAGACAGCATCAAACTAGGAGAAAGTTCCTTCCTACTTCAGTGCTGTAAGGAAAAGCAATTGAATCAAAAGGTTAGTCTCATTCCTTTCTATCCCCACTGTCAGAAAGAAGGAACAATTCTTACTTATTAGGTCAGCATAGTCTGCAAGGCTTTGCAAAATAACAGATATGTAAGTATTTCCTTGTTCCTAAGGCTTGCCCTCTCACCCTCTCAAAAGACATCTATATAAATCATACACACAAACACACATATATATAAATATATATATATATAAATATAAATTCTGTACTTTGCTGAGCACTTTCAGAGATACTATCATCAGCCGGGCTGAGCAGGGAATGTATTTTCAGTGAAAATACTTTGGAACACCATTTCATGTTTTCACAAAAAAGTAACATCTTCCATATATACCAGTGCACTGCAACAAGAATTCCAAATTGCTGGTTTGTCTGGTTCTAGCAGAGTTAACCTGATCTTGTTCTTTAGAAAGAATTTTTTCCCAGCTGAAATATCTACCTCTTCACATATGACCTCAAATTTAACCACTTTTCAAATTTGACCACTTTTCACCTCCCAGGCTAAACTATGGCTATTTTGTCATGACAAATCTGCTCAGTAGGACTGCATCTGCAATAATCATTTTTAGCAAGAAATCAGATTAAAAAGCTAATCAGGGAGACACATTTTTGTGCATTTTAATATTTTTCAATTCATATGAAACAAAATGAAAATGTAGTATATATCAAACTCATTTCACCTTTTGGGGGTGAGTAGACAGACTCATTTTAAAGAAAACTTTTTACTATTTGATAAAGACAGTCAAAATTGGGCATGCTAATGGTACAGCATTTGGAAAAAGGTATGTATTATTTTAGGGCTAATTTCATAAATTGCCATAATTAAGGACTTGATAATGGCTAGGTCTAATGCAGCTACTCAGGTGCATAAGGGTAATAGGATGGTTGCTTTTTGTTCTTTTCCAGAAAATGCTTGAGCTCTGGTGACAGAGTGGGCTGACTGTCACTACAGCCCAACCTGGGGAACAGAATTTAGCTCTTAGGAATCATGCAGTTGGTGACTTAGTTTGAAATCAGATAAATTAGAACTAGCAACAGTATTACCCAAAGAAATCTCTCTAGGATCCAGATTGAAATAATTAAGGTGAAAAATGCCAATCACTTGTTTTTAAAATTTTAAAAGTTTAATAGTAATAAAATGGCTATGAAAATAGTAATCTAATTAAAGTAATAAAAATTTGGACAATTAGGATTAGGACAATATGAGACAATAAAAACAAAGAGTTACGGACAGTCTGGGTACCTCTTTCTGGGCAAAATCAGCCCGAAGACGGACACACATTAACAGAGGATTAACCCTTAAAAGCAGCAGCCTGTTGCATATTCATACATCTCACACATGATGCATAAATTCCATTCAAACACAGGATTCTGTCTGGTCAGTGTCAGCTTCTTCCTCTGAATCCTAACGGCGTCTTCAGTCCTGAGTGAGGCAGGAAGCAGTTTGTTTTTCTGCTAAGAGAGCAATAAATTCTTTTTCTCTGAAAGGTTTAGGTGTCCTGTGACTGCTATGTCAGTGCGAGTCCTTTCTTAAAAAAAGTATCTTACATAGCATAGTTTCTATTTTAACATTTTGTTATAACCTAAAACTATATTTAACACACTACTTAAGAGAATTAATACAGCATAACTTTCTAACACAACACATATAATATTCATTTTAATATTTGCAAAAAGCCAATCATAAAATATGCATTTTTCACAATTAATAACACACACTTACTTTATACTTAAACCATACCTGAGCCAAACTCAAAGAAAATTGGGAGGCAAAGGTAGAGCTGAACTCCAAAGCCAGAGGACCAAGTTACACTGAGCAGTTTGGCTTCCCTGAGCTCACTGAGGACCACCAAGTTTACATTCCCCCAGCTTTAGGCATTAACAGGGCACGTGGAGCAGGAGAGTGGCTGCCTTGCCTTATGGGCAGTGAAGGCAGAGAATGCTTTCACAGGTGATGCAAGGCTTGGGTGGGAATCAAACCTATGGAAGAAATTATCCCTCTCTCATTTCTATATAATAATTGATAATTGATTAATTTCTATATAATAATTGATTGGTGTTAAATAGGTTGAATTTAAATTTGGGACTCTGCAAGTTCATATGAAGAAAGTTTTGGGTCCATAACGCTTGTCTTGATCAAATTTCAAAGCATGAAGTATTTTTACAAGTAATTTCCATGGACTGGTTTCACTCTATGCAGCTGGTGGAAATTGAAATGCTATTTCATTATCAAATAAAGCCAATACTTACCAAATTAATATGTAAACACCTGCCAGATTTCCATTTTTTCTTTGTTCCCTGACTCTACTAATATTTAGGTTTCCTGGTGTCCAGATAATGCATATCCAACAAAACTCTTGGAAGGAAGTAATTATTTCCCAAAGAATGAAAGGATAAAATAGGCAAAAAATGAATTATCTCTGAATGGAATTTAAGTGGGAAACAACAGAGCACATTTCATCTTGACATTTTTGATTCTACAATCACATCAAGAAGGACAAGATATATTTATTTTATTGACCAACATTTCTGGAAAAAAAAATCAGAGTTGTTCTTTGGCTTTTAAAAATTTCATAATGGCAGTCGAAAAAGTGTAATTTCTTATGGTTTTAACATAATATTTAATCTGCACTTAATTACAAAAAGATTCCATGTAATCCACTTAATGAGATGGAGTTAAAAATAGCAAAAAGGGGTACTACAATATATAATGAATTTTGACAGCTGCTTATGTTTAGGGAAATAATAAATTCTATCCAAGAAGTTGAAGAATTGAAAGAGGAAGCAAATTCTCATTGTATTCCTAAAGTCTCAAGGGCCATTCACCAGGGCACTAAGAATCTTGAGAGCCAAAGCACAAGACCTCATTAAAGCACAGAATATTTCATGCATATTAAAACACTAAGGTCTGGCTCATGGCTTAGCTGTGCTGCAGAAGTGTAAAATCTCACTCAGTTCTACTGCTACTTTTCTGTCCAGTTCTACCAAAGTGCTCTCTAAGAACTTCTGTACTGTATATTTTCTTTCTCACATTGGTGAAACCAATCCACATTTGGTTCTGAGAATGCAGTTATTCTTCATCAAAGGATTTATTCTGTGATCAGTTCACAAAATAACATGTGCTATGAAGCTTTATGCATATTGAAAATGATGCACAGCAGGTTTTCACATCCTGAGGTTGTACAACCATACCTCTCACTTACATAATCACCATACATAAATATTCTTTGCATCAAAAATTATCTACTCTGTACCATATCTACAGTCAGTAAAAATGTAAAAGAAAAAAAAAGTCTTTAGCCAAATCAATCTCTTCTAGAAAAAAAGTCATCATGTTCCCTCAAAAAAATTGAAAGAAATTAAGCATAAAAATTGAGGGAAATGGGTAAAAAGATCTTCCCTGTTAAATATACAGTACTAGTGCAATTAAATGCTATTTAAAGAATAAGCAGTTCTAAAGACATTTAGTTTCTTTTTCATCCAAGTATGTTAAAATATAATTTGATCACCATCCACTCTCAGGTATGGTTTTACTCTGAAGGGCTCCAGTCTTACACAGCAATCCATAATCAAAGCAAAAGCTGCAAACTCCAGACTTAAAGCTGAAAGTAAGATTCATCTTTTTAAAATAGTGAATAATTAATCGTTGCAAATAAGGCCCGTGGTAGCTTCTCTTGCATTTGAGCTCTCAAATCAAGATTAAATGTCTTTACTGATTAAATACCTTTACTTAAGTCACCAAGGCTTCTTCAGTATTCTGAAGGATGTCCCTAGGAGGTGATGCCCCAAAGACAGATACTGAGGTCCTGATGACCCCAGGCACAAAAAGTTTTACCAATTAACATGAAAACTCTGAGAAACTTTCAAGCCAGCACAACTCTACTGGAGCCTTCAAAAACTAATGGACTGTATGGTATGAAGCTGCCAACAAAACAGATATCCTGATGTATTTCCTCACCTCTATCATTAAATCAATCCTAGTGACAGACTTAATTTTACTATTGTACTGAGGAAAAGTTTTTATTAAGAAAACAGAAACATACCTTCTCATCTTTCCCTTAAAAACAATCAGTATTGTTGATGCCGTCTCAAGTGATTTAATCCCTGTCTGTGTTCTTATCTTTCTTTAACAATTTGAATGACTGTCTTTTCTCATTTGTATGCACTATTATCAAAGCAAGCAATTACTGGGGGGGGAGAGAAAAGATAAATAACCTTTTAGTCTAATGGGATGGGAAAAGGATACATAAGAAAGCAAGAAGAGGCAGACTTGCTTGGTCTCAGAGCAGTTGCCATGGCACTGCATCTGACTTCTTGTCTACAATAGATGCAGATTTACTCACTCTCTGGAAGATACAGGAGTTGGTTTTTATCCTGTCTGGGAGAGGAAATTTATTTTCCCCTCGCCTCTTAGGCATTAAAACTCAGCCTTGTTCACAGTACCAGAAGTACTGAGCTGACCATGCGTCTCACATAGAGTAGGAGTCAGCCTACATCACTCCCCACATTCTCTTCTCATTTTCAGCCTCTTACCTTCATCACTGAACCTGTTACACTCAACCTCTCTCCAAAACTTTCTCAGTGTTTTGTATACAAAAGTAATTCCTGTTGCTCTACTACTTCTAATCCTTTTCAACCTACAACATATTTTTTCCTTTCCTTCACTGAAATTTGATGTATCCGAGTGACCAAGGATGGCAAAGTCCAAACTTTATCTTCATAATGACTTTTTAAATATTTTCAATGACTGCACCTATCAGTCTATATAATGTCAAAGGAGAAAGGAAAAGCAATAATTACTTCTTCTCCTAAAACTTAACCTGATTGAATAAGGTGATAAAAAGACAGATTTCCTTTTCCTGCAGCCTCTTTAGGCGCACTTTGTCTCTTTCACCTGAATGACATCACCTATTCTCAGTATTTCCAAAAGTAATTCCTGCCTTTGAGTGATCTAAATATCTCCTGGCTGTACTCCAAGCTCCCATTTTTAGCACCAGAACTGAAAGTGCGCCTTATCACCTCCAGCTAACTAACAAAAAGAAAGTTTCAAGTTTGTCAGATCCCTTTTCCCTCATTCAAACTTGTCCTTCTCCTTCCATCATTAGAACACTCAACTGATTTCTCCTTTAGCAAAGCTGTTTCTAAATCCTATCTGCCTTCTTTTCATGTTGTTCTATAAACCTGTTTTCCTCTCTCTTTCTGATCCTGAAACCATAGTAGATACTTTTGACAGTGCCCCTTTTCCTGCCTCTCACCCTAAGTTCTTCAGTGTTTTGGGAATCCAGCTTCTGACCACCCCACCCTTGACAGCTGCTTTTATCATTCCTTTACCTTTGACTTTTAGGCTTTTCATTTTCAGATTCAAAAGTCTCTGCCTCTTATGTTAATATATTTTGATAAAATGCTAATATATTTTGATAAATGTTATTTTATAAAATGCTATTTTGATATTGTATTGAATCTATTTTGATAAGATGTTGATATATTTTGATAAAATAGTTTACATTGCCCTGAGTTAAGTCCTAGAAATGTAAATGAATTGTAAGTTAATTGTAAATGAATTGATATCTCAGGCTTTAGTTTAGCCTGTGGTGCCCTCTGAGCTGTCCTCTCTCAATGTTCCATGTTTCGAAATCCTGTTCATAGTGCTCTCTGACAATACTCTGTGCAATCACATGGAAGCAATACAGCTTCCCTGGCATAGCTGCAAACAGCATTGCTTAATAATGCTTTTTATTTTTGGTAACATGAAGAGGAAGCAAAAATGCTTTCTTGAGTCAGGTCCCAAAACAAGGGTTTTGCCCTCGCAAGTCTCTCTATGCTCCAGCTAAACACAGAACTATAACAAATGTGCTGCTCTGTACTGCTTTTATTCCACTTGGGAAAAATAGTCTCAGAAATTTTCAAGCCACTTGGCAACCTTGGCACTTCAGGGCCTGAGCAACAAGGAGCAAATAAAGTACAATTAAGATTTGTTCCTCCATTCTTTGTCCCTTCTGTCTTTCCTTTGCAGTTCCTAAACTTCCATCCCTGCAACTATCTGGGACTGCTTAGGACAATGACATTATTTATGTGTTGACCACAGTTTCACTGTTTGTAGCTATACCCTTTGCTTCCTTTCAGAACAGCATAAATAATAATAACCAGCTTTAAAAACCAGTGACAAGTGCCTGCAGCAAAGGAAAACACCAACTGCAGTAAGTTGGCAATCCAGAGGTCAAAGTTTCAGACCTGTTCAAGCCAAAGTGCTGTGTGACCTGCTGTCAGATTATACATGCAACTAATTTCTGCATCAGCAATAAAAATAGCTGAGCTCAAGCAGTCTACAAGGCTCATCTCCATGTTTAACCAAACTCTGGATCTGCAGCCACAGGTCTTCACTTTTTGGACAAATTTTCCTTCTTGTATTTTTCAGTGAATTTGATTTAATGATATCAGGGCACTTCTTGCATTTACTTCCCAGGAGTGCTCAAACAATTGAGTTTTCCTGATATAAATAGCTGTGCATAAGGAATTAATATCAAGGCCTTAAGCCTAAGCATTTGTAGCAACCTAACACATGAATCAATGCAGAAATGATATGCACTGTCATTCAGTAAATGGAGAGAAAGACACCATTGTGATATATAATTGAGTACCTCTAGGTAACACAGCTTGGAAATTAAAAACTAGCAGAGTTTTCTACAGTATATAAAGGGGAAGGCAGGGCATGGAAAGGTGAAATGGAAAACAGACATGAAATCTAAACTATTAAAGAAGGTTAATGAGAAATATGATACCTTTTAAAATCTTGAGCTGGTAATAAGCTGTCTCTCATTAGTTTTGAGTGTGAATTTCAACATTTAGGTTACCAGTGATCTTTCTCTCCTTAGTTTCCTTCCTTTGTCTTCTCTATTCCAGTTCTCAGTGAAAGAGACAGTTCTTCACATTCCTCTAACAGAGCTGTACCTTTCCAGATTACACAGATTTCATTCTCCTGTGGTTAGTTTTATATTGTGTTGCTGAATAAACTTTACCAGAACAGGGGTTTTCATAATATGTTTTATAAATAATTAGGCTTTCAAATTAAAAAGCGTATAATAGCAACATACAGTTAGTTGTATTCCATAGAGCTGGACAAGTTGCAAAACAGCTTAATACAAGTGACAATGACTGCAACTACAGACAAAAAAGAATAATCACATTCAGCATTTATGCAAAGTACATTAGAAAAAATTAAATTTGCATATTTTACTAAAATACAAACCATATATGATCCATAGAATGCTGAATTTAATGTCCTTATTACTATTAAATTACTTGTTTCTCATGGTACCATTTTGCAAAAATAGCCAGTTAGTGGCACCATGTTAGAATTTAAATTACTATTATTTTTTAAAATGAAATATGCTCAGAAATTCAGTTCTGCAAGAACACTGCTGAAAATATGATTACTAGGAGAACACTGGGAGGAAAGGTGTCTTTCCCAAGCAGCATCTTTTTAACATTACAATCCCATTTTCATTTCAAATTTAAACCTCTGTATAGGATTTAGTAACTTTTCCCCATTTCAGTTTCAATTTCTCTGTTACATAAGAGAAGGAAAGTGGAAGACAGCACTGACACAGAACAGACCTACTTCAACAGCTAATTATTCATTTCAGAGCACAAGTGCTCTGCTTCCAATAGATGGTAAAAGCCTGTGCTGAAAAAGATTCATAGAAGAGAAAAATCAACACAATTATTTTACAAGCAATAACGTTGCTCTACTTACCTGACCTTGCAGCCAACTTCCAAACTTACCCATATGTCCATTTCTAACTTCTGAAACTCCTTGGAAAACAGGGGTTTGCTTTGTGCTTACATCTGGTTCTATTTTGTCAATCACAAAGCATTTGATGGGAGAAATACATTATAATTTCCACTTCAGTAAGACTGCAGAATCATAGAATGCTTTAGGTTTAAAGACCCTTTAAAAACCTTCTAGTCCAACCTCCCTGCAAAGAGCAGGAAGAGCAGGGATACCTTTAACCAGATTGGGTTGCACACAGTCCCATCCAGCTTGACCATATTTCCAGAGATGGGAACTTTAATTTTTTTTTTTATTTTATTTTTTTTTTTTTGCCTGCAGAGGTGAGGGTAGCCCTGAAACACTGCTAGGACTTGGGAACAGCTACCCTTGTGAGCACAGCCACAAAGATCAGCCCCTTTGTGCACTACCTGTGAATAATTTTATTCCTATAATCAGGATGAAGTGAGGTGGTTCTCACATTCCAAGTCAAACACACCTAAATTCCTACACAGACCAACAAAACATTTTACTTCTTATGAGTTCTACTGCCAAAACACCCTGATTATAGAACCACATCTTCCTAGTGAAGAGAGATGCACTGATTTACCAGGTGAGATATGAATACACTCTCCCAGGAGATTTATTTAAAACCCTGACCTATCTTTTCTGTGACTCTCTCAGAACAAAAGACCTGAGAACACTTCTCCTCCTTAAGAAGTTCTATTTTAGCAGAGTACAGCTCAGTTTGAGGGAGGCCAGCAATGGACTGCTCCATGATTTTCTCCTCTTGCTGTGGGTTCACATTGAGTTCAGGAACTTAAAAAACCCCTTTTTTTAAATACCTACTTTAAAATACTATTTCTTGAATAAATCAAAATTAGTAATCCCATAGGATTAACATTCTTAGGGTTAAACCTGGAACAGAATTGTTAATTAGATGTTAATATATTTTGATAAAATAATTTACATTGCCCTGAATTAAATCCTAGAAATGTAAAGATACATCTTTCAATGGCCTTACAACCAAGTAAATTGAGCTCGTTTGGCAAGCTGCTAGTCACAGAGTACACACAGTGGTCCACCAGCTCTCAAAGTAGCCCAGGACCTGCAAATTACTTCATTTGCTCAGTGATAAGGCAAAAGAGGAAGACAGGCGACTGCACTCTGTGAAATTATCAGACAGGGAAAGGTGTGGTAGGGCACAAATCCCTGAGAGAGTTGCTGTTCTAATGCACAAGAAATAACTTGCTATTTTCACAGTCACAGCTATAATTTTATTCATTGTACTTAGCAGAATAATGCAATAAAAGTACCTTTAAAATGGATGCTCTCCTGAAGGAATTAAAGCATTTTCATGATTGGTAAATTTTTTTAGAGAATTTCACATTTATCTCTCTTTGCAGTAATGTCAGCTTGCACTAGGGTGAAATCAAAAATCCATCAAGAAAATACATACTTTGAAGAACTTGGTCCTAATCTTCAAGCCTCAGGGTTGGATTTTTTTGTTTATACACTCTCTAGGGAACAGACAAAGCAGAAGAAACTTCATATTCTTCTAAGTATGTGTTCTCTCTCACAGCATTAATTTTCATCACATTAGTCCCAGCAGGTCACTGCAACTTTGCTGTTTCTGAGTTTACTGTAGTAGATGAAAACCCATTTACATGGAGAATTCCCCATCATAAACAAGTCAGCTGTACAAGGGAGGGAAAACTATCCTTTGAATTCCATCGTCTAGAACTTCTGAAATGCCCCACAGCTTACATCAACCAATGGCACAAGTGCTGGCAGCAGCCTGAATCATGATTTGACAACCTCTGCATCAGGTGTGGGACTCCAGCACCCCTTCCACTTTCAAGAGTAAATAAATAGCATTTTGTTATCTTTATTTTCAGCTGTGTGGATATTCTACACTTAGAACAGCTGATCCAGCTATTGTTATGAGGCTACACACAGAACTGCCCACATCCTCACATATACTACAAGTTTGAACTTATAGGCAGAATATCATCTTTAAAAGGTAAAAAACCCTACTACCAACCCAGCCAAAAAAATTGCTCTGATTGAAGGAACTTTCAAATCTATAAACAGGCATGCCTGTTTGATCAAATACCTTAAAAACTCCTTGTGCAGAACAGATTTGATTGATATTTTACAGCAATGCCTTCTGTCAAGGAAGCATCTAATGGGAACAAGTTACTATATGGACTCTAATGTAGCTTGCCACATTTTTACTAGTGTTTTCAATGTCCACACAAGAAATTGCCCATTAAATTTATAGACCAATTTTATGCTAATTATACTCATTACACTCTGTGAGAAAACTAGGTAATTGGGTTGTTGTACTTCTATTTTTAGAAATAAATTAGAATTCCTGCTTAGTTAGAATAATTTAAAATGTCTGACTGTGCTGTTCAAAGCATCCATTAACAAATGCTGGCTTCTACTTGACTTCCCACTGCATTAAACAGGCCATTTCTACACACAAGACAAAGCAGCTAATCAACTGGAAGTTGAAAATAAATATGCAGGGAGCAGGCATACAAACCGCAGCGTTAAAAAGCATTTGCCTTATGCCAAGATTCATTTGTAAATTCATCAAGTGTTACACTAACTAAGTCATGTTGATGTGTTCTCAAGATGGTTAACTGCTCGAAAACAATAATATTTACAGTACAGTTCAATGGAGTTATTCAGCAATATTCAAAAGCAGAAACTGAACAAGTAGATGCACAGAACCATTTGTATTGCTGCAGCACTCAGGGGCTCTGGGGAAAGGTGCCCCTGCCCATGGCAGGGGGGTTGGAACTAGATGAGCTTTAAGGTCCCTTCCAACCCAAGCCATTCGAATTCTCAGATCTTTTTTACAGCTAAGGGGCTCTGATTTCAATTCTCAAAACTTCTAAAATTATACACAGTCTCTATGTGACTATTCAGAGATCTGGGAGAGCCAGTATAACAAAGCCAAGCAGTCCAGCAGAAAATGCCAGAAAGGAGTGCAGGGATTAAGTAATTTTATATTTGTGAAGATTTACTAACTCTCTGCAGGGGAACACTTCCCTGCACTTTGGAAGCCTTTGTGTTCACAAACCTGAATTCTTTCCCAAAGCAGAACAACTGAGTCTGCTCCAAACATAGGCTAATAAATAATCATACTATTATAGTCTCACTCTTGTTTACAATTTGTAATTATGCTAGTGATTTTTTAATTTGGTTATAGTTTTTATTGCTTGTAAACTATTTTTCTATCTTAATTTTGGTGAGGTGTTTTTTCAGGCAAACTTTAAGCTTCTTGCTATTATCTTAATGCCGTATCTTTGGGATAGAATTTAATTTAGAACTCTGTGCTTAGCTATCTTCTAAGGGATAATAAACTTTTAGGTACAAAAAAATACCAGTCACCACACTGTAAACCAACCTGAATAGAGATTCAATCACCCAATCCATTCAGTGCTCAAAGTTCCACTTTCCATACAATGAAGATTTAGTGAGTCAGGAGGAAAAAAGAACACACACAGCAAAAATAAACAAAAGAAAATTGTACACATCTACTTGGAAAGCTCACATATAAATAAAAGAACAGATGTTTTCATTTGTTTTGTGAAAGGTGGTAATCTAAGATCAGTCATCCATGCATCAAACAAGTGTTCTACATCTGTTGACTCAACAGGGCTGTGACAGCACCGCAGCTCCTCCTGAGGATGCCTTCGAAGCTGAATCCTGGAGGCAAAATCATCTGAGGAATGCTTTGTTTGAGATGTGATTAACAAAATCTCTTGGCAGTAGCTCCAGCTCAACTATTCTTTTAGAATTTCTGAAACAATTACATGTTAAAAAAAAAATAAAATCACAGACTAAAAATTCAGGTCTGGACAAATCACGCAAATCTCTGTGAAGTGGATACTGAGTTCTGACTGGCTTATATTTTGAATTTAGCTACCTATGAAGTTCAGCATTAGTTTACCAAGTAAAGCTTACTACAGCTGCTGCCTCATGTTGGGAAGGATGAAAGTTTGACAAGAAAGTCTCACAGGTATGTAAACTTGGCAGAAAGATTTTTAAATGTCGAGTCTGATGAAGGAGTAGAGATGGAAGCAAGTTTTGATATAGAAGAATAATAGATGTATAAATTGACAATTGCTGAGCCAGTCTTACTGGATAATCAAGAAGGCAAAGGGTATGTTAGTTAGAAGGTTTTTATGGCTTAGAGAAAAGGATAAACCCACCTCAAACAAGAAGATGTTTTTACCAAGCAGAAAGAGAGCACAGGCAAACAAATCAGCAAATGTTGCAAGTAGAAAAAAGGTCTCAGAATTTTCCACTGCAAGAAAACTGAAAAACAACTTCTGGCTTAAACTGTAACGTACTAACTTTTAGTGATTGGAGAATAGTAACATGAATATGGTAATTACAGTAGTTATGATAGGCTATAGATAATATTTAAGGTACAGACTGGTTCTACTGTATTAAGATGCTCAGCAAAGAAAAGTCTATAATGCATTGTAACCTAAACTCAGGGTCTCCAGGCCTGCCTGCAGCTGGAGCTGACAGCTGTAGGCACAGGCTCTGTCACCCACCACCCTGGGCTGCTGTAACCTCTTGGATGGAATAAACTGCATTTTGGAGAGCCCCTGGAGTCCCACATCCCTCATTCAGGCTCTTACAGCCTCAGAACTCTAAGACTGGGCATCCTGCTTTTGAGTCAGAAAAGAAACTGACTGGGCATACAATCACCAAATCTGAAGTGGTACTTGATGAAAGTTACATTTTTAATTACAGAAGGGAAAGCAACGGACATTAGGAAATAACATGAAGAGTTCTGCAACAAATTCTGCATCAAATTAAAGCAATCAATAGTTCTAGAACTGGAACAAAGAAATAGATCTTCATAAAGCTGAAAATAGAATAGATGGTTGATGGGCTTCTCTGTGAGCCAGGTCTTATGAGCTCCCAGAGAATCTGAGATAGCCAGATACCCTGAATGGCATAAAATCAGCAGGATGGCTTCTGAGGTAGTGTTGGAAACAGAAAAAGTTTTAATAAAAGACAAAATAACAAAGCTCTCACAGAGAAAAACTGAGCCAGGGGCAAGAGGTTCTTGCTCCTGCTAAAACACCCCACAAAAGCAATTATGTCCTTTGCTCTCTTCCTTTTCCAGTGAATTACCTAGGCAGGACCTCTTGGCCTCTGTCCAATAGGGCAGCCCCAGGTCTGAGAAGAAGTCCAAAATGTCCTATGAGGTGCCTTTGTACCAATCTGGGAGAGAAACTTCTGGGCTTTTTGTTTTTTTAAGCAGACAAATGATAATTCAATCACTCCATCAACAGGGGGCACATTCCTACACATGGTAGAAAAAGAAATGGCAAACTTCAAAATATTCCTTATGTGATTTTTGATAAGAACTGATGCCTCTGGCACCTGGATGCTATAGCAATACACACTTTGTGAAGACAAGATGATAATATGGTTAAAAATATGAGCATCAGATACAACAATCTGTGGCTCAGTTTAGGGAGAAAACAATTCCAGGAGGAAAAAATTCCAGGGAGAAAATCCCTCAAGGAGTACAATGATTTCACTATCAACAAAAACTTTAAGTTACTACTTCTTATACCTGTTACCCAGTAGGTTCTCTCAGTGAATTGCTCATTTTGGCTAGTATTTCCACAGAATAAGTGATATTTTAATATTAGGGTGCCCTACTTTAGATTTAAAAAAACATCAAGGTTAGACATTCAAACCACTTAAACCAATGCAGGTACCAAATAAAAAGATAACTTCTTTTATGTTGTAATTTGGATAAAAAGGTGGTATTTTATACAAAGGATCATAGAATGGCTTGGCTTGAGAGAAATGTTAAAGGTTGCCTTGTTCCAACCCCCTGCCACTGGCAGAGAGACCTTGTGCTAGACTAAGTTACTGCAAGCCCCATCCAACCTGGCCTTGAATATTTCTCCAGGAATGGGACACCCACAGCTCCCCTGGGCAACCTGTTCAAGGGCCTCACCACCCTCACAGGGAATAATTTCTTCCTATTATTTCATCTAAACCCACCCCCTGTCACTTTAAAGCCATCACCCCACACACCATTAAGAAGTCCCTCACCAGCTCTTTTGCAGCCCCTTTAGTTCTGGAAGGCTGCTGAAATGTATCCAATGTATTTCTGTCCCTGTAGTTTTGTCATCTGTGAAACCAGAAATTATACCTGATATATATTAAATGGATTGTATTTGAATAATGAAACCTCCTTATTTTATGATTACTAGAAAACTTGCAAATTTTAATATATCATGAATACTTTGAGGCCAAATAGAATTCCCCAGTATTCATTGTTCACTGCTTCAAAATAAGGCTTCAAACAGGAACATTTTCTGTGGAATTTGTCTCTTTCTTTATCAACTACCTTGCACCCCAAGACACAGCTCCAAATGGGGGAAACCTACATAGAGCACAGGCAAAAAATCCTGGACATCAGCTGCTAGGATAGAAATACAAAACATCCAGAACCGAGAGGGTGTTTTCTTAAAATCTGCTGAGATTTCTGAAAATGAAGATAACCATCAGCCACATGAAACAGTAATCAGGCAGTTATCAAGAGACCTCAGATGGGAAAGAAAAATCAGCTAAAAAAATCAAATATAAAAAGCCCTAACACTTCTAACAGGGAGAAAAAAAAGCAGTGAAAACCTGGCCTGATACCAAGAAAGTGCCCCTGGCACCTCAAACCCTGTGGGAGCCTGAGGGAACATCCTCCCCTGGAAAACACAGGGCTCAATAAGCACAGATCACTCCTGGGGTGTTGTCACTGTCACAGACAGGTTTCATGAAAAATCTCTTCCTTAGGATTTTTTCTCCTGAGAAGCTGAGAGGCCTCAGGAACAAAATGTAAACTTTGATTATCTGCTGCTGTGGAATGCAACAGGTGCATCTGTGATTGGTCTCATGTGGTTGTTTCTAATTAATGGCCAATCACAGTCCAGCTGTCTCAGACTGTCTCAGTCAGTCACTAGCCTTTATCATTCCTATTCTATTCTTAGCCAGCCTTCTGATGAAATCCTTTCTTCTATTCTTTTAGTATAGTTTTAATAGAATATATATGATAAAATAATAAATCAAGCCTTCTGAAACATGGAGTCAGATCCTCATCTCTTCCCTCATCCTAAGACCCCTGCAAACACCACCACATGTCACCTTTGGGGTCCTGCCCCAACAGCTGGGTGGATCAGCAGGTGACAGGAACAGCCCAGGTAAGAAGGCAGCCACAGCCTCCACATCTCCTCAGGTGATGAATGCACACAGACAGGAACACACTCTGAGAAGGGTGGGCTCTCACCACTGAAACCTCCTGCTAAAGGGACAGGAGTGAGCATTTACCTGCAAATTCGAGGGTGGAAGCTGTGGGGGTTGCTATAGGAGTGTGTTTAGGTATGTGAAGGTGTTTCCTAAGGTTTAGTAAGGGTCTAGTAGTCATTTATCTCTTATATTGGTGCTATTAATCCTGCATGTATAGCTCATGGATTAACAGTTAATTACAAGCTATCAAAAAATCAACAAATCACTTCAATTTTAACTTAAGTAAGGCATGAGCTGTTTTTCCCATACAAGCAGCAAATGCACTCCTTTGGTGTCTTCTGCTTCACTCTTACATGTAGCCTTCAACTAAACTTACCTATCTCAGGTTTTTATTTTTCTTTTCCTTTTCTTTCACCTGAGAGCATCCAAGATATTCAGGAAGTCACACTTGCTTCAGTACTCAGACTGATTCCAATCAAAGGACTACAATAATTGCTTTTCTCCAAAGTAACGGCTCCAAAACCTGGGCAAAAATGGACCACATCTTTGAAAAGTGCATGTTAAATCTTTGGGTTAGACAAATGGAAACTTAAGAGGTTTAACATACATGCTAGCCTTCTAAAAAGTGGCTTCTTAAACAAGATGCTCTAATGAATTTAATCCCCGAGATCAGGTTTTTGCTTCAGAAAATTCCAATTAAACACCACATGAAAGCTTGGTGTGTTTCTCCCCCTGCAACTGAAAGCTCAGTTGTTAGCTCCTAGTTTTTCCAGAAAACATTAAAAGAGTGTCATTCATATTTTTCTTTTTTAAACAGTGTAAAGAAATACAGCTAAATTTAATTTTGTATGGCTTGCTTTTGTACTTCTGCTGATGACATTTTTATAAATTAGAGGTAATGAAGAATCCTCTCTCATGTTTTAACTTGACAAATTCTTAGTCTTGAAAGTACAGGATCTCATTCCTTTATCCTAAAAAGACTTGAATAAAACTACACATTGACATATCTTGTAACCAAAGACCCAGACCAGCTACTCACTGATCTGTGACTCAAACTCTAAAATAAAAATACTCATCTTCATTAAGTGCAACCATGCTTCTTCTACACTTTTTATTTTATGTGCTCCTAGCTTTTGATTAATCAAAATAATTATCTCCTTGAATTCTTTTCTCATTCTGTATTCAGGAGAAAAACATTCTGTATTATGCATAAAGCTTTTTAAGTCAACTAAGCTTACAAGAGACATTACATCACCTTCACAACCACTTTTTAGGAGTTACTTGCTCTGGAAAAGCTGACTCTCAGCACACAAAGTACTAGGCTAGCAACTGGCAAGCGTGTTCTTCTTCACTACAATTTTAGAAAGCCATAAAGACTTAAATCTGAAAAAGAATGAAAATGTTTTAATTAAAATGAAACAGGAGCCTTGTGACAAAAATATCTCTTCATAGTAAACTAAGTGTTTCCAAAGTTACTTATTCAAGCAACTAGTAGAAACCAGAAGTAACCTAGAACTCCAAGAAGCACTACAGAAAATACCCCATAATTGCAGTTAAAACCCCCACAAAAGGCAGGTATTCAAACACAGGGAAATTAACACCTTGCCTGCCTGTTACATGTTCCCTAATTCCAACCCACATTCCACCAATACCATATTTACTACTCCTTGCTTCTATTACTCCCCAGACCTTTTTCAGATTAATAGAATATCTACACCTCTTTTCCCCCAAAGTGCTAGGAGGAAAGCTACTTATCTTTTCTCCCTGTTCAGAAGATGTTTCCCCAGTACCAAAACACTTTACTATTTATGTATGCCATCTATGAAATATGAAATCAAAGAACTGGAAATCCTTCCTTTTCACCATAACTTGAATACTTCAAAGGAGCACAGTAGGAGCACTTCTCCAATTAACATTTACCCAGCACATTCCACCTCCTCATTCCCTTAACACTTCTGAGTCACAACCACCAGCTCAAGTGACTGGAAATTAACCTACTAAAGCAATGATTTATAAAGTTACATTAATTTGGCACATAACTTCACAAAAACCTATATCTGGGAAACCAGAGATTCCTCCAGAAACAAGGGAATTTTATTTAAGCCAGAGAGGACCTGTAGAGTGATGCAGTATCTTGTACTGAGTCCACTGATGGAGTATTAAAAAACAGAAGCTTTCACAGAAACAAGCTCTTGTATTAGATTTAGTCTTTAGAGAGCTTTAAAGGTTACCAGACCATTTAGAATCTCTCCCCCTTTTTCCAGCAGAATTACTGTTCTTTTCTAGGAAAAAAAAAAAAGAACTCATTTCCCTCAAATAATTATGGGTTAGGCTTGTAAGCAAAAACAGGACAGAATATTGCTGCCCTCCTTCTCATGAGTTGTACCTTCTCTGCCCATTTCTTATTCAAAGTCAAAGCCTGGTCAACAAAATAACCCCCCAAAGCAGGACCTGGCAGATGGGAAGAGCTCTGCCTACCTGGCCTGTTAGGGTTGTGCTACACACAAATTCTCTCAAACTCCACCTGGTGGATAATCTTAAAAAAGCCTAGGAAAGAAAAGGCTTTAACTCCACCAGGACTGATATATCACTCAGATACTAGGATAAAACTTATGGAACTCCATATTTGGTTGTACAGACTTCATCCTGTCTCTTTATCCCCAACTCCATGAGTGCTACAATCAAGCAAAATCTCTGGGATTTTTTCTAAACTTCTCATATTAATGGGTCATAGTAGCAATTAATATCAATTTCTGGTAATGCAGTTATAGACAGGAAAAGTCATAGCTCCATGGCACAGCTAAAGAGAAAATTCCTCTTCTTGCTCTTTAGCCTCTGACACAGAAAAGTGGAAAGTGATGTGTAAATGTAGTTTTCAACTAGCCTTTAGATAAAGTATCAATTATTCAAATCTCTTACAGTAACTTTTTATCCATACTTCCCAACTCATAAAAACCATAATAATTTGTATCTTTGTATTTGCTGATAGTTTCTCTTATAGGATGTCTCATAACTACACCTTTACTTTTATAATACACTATCATTTATTATGATCTACTATCCTTGAGAAATAATTCAAAAATGCATTCAAGACAGGTAAACCCTACCTGGAGCAGCCTGTGATAGTGAAATGCTGAAAGAGGCATTATATTTGAAAACAGTAAATTTAATGAAAAGTTGAGAGTTGAATTGCTCTCTCATAGACTTGAGAAAGCAAACTGCTCAAATATTTACCTAAAAATTAAAAATTAACACCTTTTTATACAGATAATGCTGTGGCACATTACAAAAAGCTCTATTGTGCATACTTTATTATCATTTCAGGAGGTCATCACTAAATAAGCACAAGTGAAGACTGTCTGCAATTAAAACTTTTATAGAAGACAATTCAAGACAATTATTATTTCTGAAGAACAACTATTTTTTTCCTCTTTTAAGAAGTCCTTCTATTTTTGCCAGATCTCCAAACGAAACTGTTGCAGAACCTCGCTGGGCTGGTTTTGCCTAGGGGGAAAAAAAACATACAGGGCTAATTTTAAACAAAAAAGTTTGGTAAAAAGCTTTTAAAACATCACTTATTAAATAGTACCTTCAAAGAGAAAATAAGAGCTTCACATTACCTGTGACTCATGATATTTCCAGCCAATCATGTAGTAGATCTGAAAGGTGGCAGGTACAGAGCCATTGCTGTTTCCATACATTTCTGTTAGGGCAGGAAGGGAGAGAGAGAAGGTACAGGATGTCAGCTCTAGGAAACACTCAGCTCTCAGAACATCACATTCATTATAATGACTCCTGGTGAAAGATTTAGGACAATAAAAATATCTCATACTGGTGCATCAATACAGTTCAAATCCTGGCATTATAATTAAGGTTAAAAATAGCTTATGATAATGGCATTTTGTTCTCAAGTATTTGGGGTTTTTGGTTTTGCTTTGTGCTTGTTTAGGTTTTTGGGGTTTTTTTTACAAAAGGGTCATAAAAAGACACAGAAAAATGTTCTTGAAGTCATTTTAGATGAACTCATTACTCTCAAATACTGACCTTGGTATATTGCAGCAGCTGCCAGCATTGTTTCCCTGTGCAGCAGAGGTTTTCTATTCCAAGAGCAATTACTCTCCCCCATACCTAAAAATATGTTTTAGCTTTAAGAAAAAGAAGATATTGCACATGCCATGAGTGTCATGCACTAAGGACAGATTCTTACAAAACCAAAGTACAGAATCCTCTGCTATTCACTGTAAGACAGAACACACCACAGATCATTAGGTGAGTTTCTTATGCGTAAGAATCCAGAACTTTTAATTCCTATGCTTTGCAATTTACAGTTTGCATTGCTAGGAATCATTTCAAACTATTCCTTCTTCAGCCTGAGTCTTTGAACATTTAGGCTTTTAAGTATAACTGATTTTAAGAATGAGTACAAAGGGTTTCTTCAGACACATGACTGTACTGTTATAACAGGTAATCATTAAAATTACTAGTCCAAGAGATTTAAAATACAAAATAAAGTAACCACAATTCTAATATTTTAATCACTTACTGCATCTGAATGTTTGTGCTCAATAAAAGTTACCCTTCCATTAAGGAATGACTCCATATAGCAGTGCATCCCGAAAAGAAATGCCCCGAGTTGCTGTCAGTAACAGCAGACTGCATGTGAATGACTGCTTTACAATGCATGGCAAATGCAATCAGAATATTAACAAAATCATTACTCAATTGTTGGCTGTTCCTCAGCATATTCCAAATTAAGGATATATTTACTCTCATTCCAAAGCAGTTTGCTGACTGCCCTGCTAATTAGAAAGGCTCACAGGAAAAGTCAGTGTGTGGGATATGGGCCTCTGTCTCCCTTTAAGGGCTTTTCTGCACCTTACACTGAACAGGCTCATGTAGAACAGGAACGCAAGGGAAGCAGAACATGCAGTTTTCACAGCAGAGCATGAAATAGGAAATCTTTGACTTGTGCCTCCCAACACAAATCTCCTGACTCACTAGATAGCAGGAAAAAACCCTAATGCTTCCCCTGTCGCAATAAGATTTATTTTTATTTTTTTAAGAAAGAAATTCTTTGTGTTGAAGATGGTGAAACACTGGCTCAGGTTGCTGAGAGAGGTGGTGGATGACCCACACCTGGAAACATCCAAGACCAGGTTGGATGGAGCTCTGAGCAGCCTGATCTAGTTCAAGGTGTCCCTGCTCACTGCAGAGAGTTGGACTAGATGGCCTTTAAAGGTTCTTTCCAACCCACACTAGTTAGTCTATGATTTGGAGTTAAGAAAAACACAGTAAAACAGTTCTGTGTCTGGTCCACTGATACAGAAAACATTTATGTTTCCACAAAGAATATACTTGCCTTGTAAGTCTTCCATAACCTCAAATAACCCTGGGTAGTTCACTTGGATTTCATCAGTATCCTAGAAGAATTGAGAAGTTCCATTTTAGAGCGTATCAAACTAAACCAATAGCATTATTTCAACCTTGCTGTACTACCTAACTATTCCCTGCCCATTATTGTATTTGCAGGGTTCCCAGATGAAGGAAGGAATGATGAATCTGACTTTATGTTCTCAGAAGGGTAATTTTATGATTTACATTTTATGATACTATATTATATTAAAGAATATTAAACTAAACTTTACTAAAGAATACAGAAAGGATATTTACAGAAGGCTAAAAAGATACTAAAGAAAACTTCTGACTCTTTCCAGAGCCCCGACACAGCTTGACCCTGATTAGTCAATAAGTCAAAACAATTCACATGAAACCAATGAAACAACCACCTGTTGGTAAGCAATGTCTAAACACATTCTAAAGCAGCAAAACACAGGAGAAGCAAATCAGATAATATTGTTTTCCTTTTTCTTTGAGGCTTCTCAGCTTCCCAGGAGAAGAATCCTGGGCAAAGGGATTTTTCTAGAAAATATGACTGTGACAGCCCATGGCAGCAGGGTTGGAACTAGATGATATCTAAGGTCCCTTCTAACCCAAACCATTCTACAGTTCTATTCATCTGCCTCCTCTGCTCAAATCACGTATTTTTAGGAAGCATGTACTATTTTAACCTTTCTAAAAAGTTTTGCTTAGCAGCTCAAATGCAATCAAATTTTAATTTAAATGCCATTATTTTCTTCTTGATTTTAGAAGAAAGAGCAAGTGTCTATAATTTTTTCATGCAGGTCTAATATTCTCTGACATTTCTTCAAGAAAACCATCCAAATTCTACTGGGCTATGAGCCAAAGATACACTTCAGTGTACACTACAGTTGGTTCCATTAATTACCACATAGCCAAAACCAGTGGCAGTCCAGGCTATTTCTGCAGCCTGTTCAGCGAGGTGCACCACATGCAGAAGGAAGCAGTTTGTCATTGCTACATTAGCAAACAGCGATTTTCACATTCCAGCAGCTCTGACATTCTGGATTGCTCTCCCTGATGGCTCTCTTCCTTATAATTACCACAGTGAGGGTGTTAAAGCCAGCCCTGGAGAGGAGATGTCCCAGATCAGCGACAGCAGTGAAGGGTGACACGTGAGGAGAGAAGCCCCCTTCCCTCTCCAGCTCAGCCAGCTGCAGGGAGCAGCGCAGCTCGTACAGGGTGTCCCCCCCAAACATGGCTCCAATGAACACTCCATCGGGCTTCAGCACCTGGTGGATCTGCAACACACAAACACACAGGGCATGGCTGTGGGATCCCTTTCTCTGAGCCTGGGAGAAGCAAAGAATGATCAAAACAATTCTTATCTCATTTACTGCTCCTGTGTTGTGGAAAAATGCATCACAGAAGATAGTTTACCTGAAGGGAATTGGTGATTGGATTCTGGCGTGTTTTGATTCATTGACCAATTGAATCCATTTTTTGTGTGTGTGTGTGTGTCGGGACTGTCAGCTGACAGTCACAAGACTCACATTCTCTGAACCTGGGAGAAGCAGTTAGAGAAGCAAAGAATGATCAAAACCATTCTTATCTCATTTACTGCTCCTCTGCTGTTCACAAGCAGAATGCATTCTGGAAGATTGTTTACCTGAAGGGAACTGTTATTTGGATTCTGGCGTGTTTTGATTCATTGACCAATTGAATCCATTTTTTGTGTGTGTGTGTGTGTCGGGACTGTCAGCTGACAGTCACAAGACTCACATTCTCTGAACCTGGGAGAAGCAGTTAGAGAAGCAAAGAATGATCAAAACCATTCTTATCTCATTTACTGCTCCTCTGCTGTTCACAAGCAGAATGCATTCTGGAAGACTGTTTACCTGAAGGGAACTGTTAATTGGATTCTGGCGTGTTTTGATTCATTGACCAATTGAATCCATGCATGTGTGTGTCAGGACTGTCAGCTGAAAGTCACAAGATTCTGTGCAGTGGAGTGCTTGGCAGATTCAGTTTAGATATAATATATTCAGATGTAATGTATAATAGATTCAATTTGAATGTAATATAATGTAATATAGTATAATAAAGTAATTAATTAGCTTTCTGATAAGATGGAGTCCTCCTCATCATTTCTCCTTGCCACAGGGGTGGCCTTGTTTCCTATACGTAACTAAGTGATTCTCAGATTTTTTATCTTAAAGAACTCAAAAGCAATCATTGTAAGAGCTGTGACAGATTTTTAATATTGACTATATTCTGCAGGGCAAGCTGTGACACAGCTTCTGCTCACACTGGCTGAAGAGAGACTATTTTCTATTTTTAAGAAGAAATCCTCAGAAATTACACTTACAGTCAGGAAACATGGAACAAACCATGGAAATTGAGGGTAAAACTATTTTCAGCACAATACTCCTAAAGAAATATTCTAAATTAATTTACTTCTAAAAGGAGGGTAGATTAAGGTAAGTATGCTATTTACTTTTACTTTCTAAGAGCAGCAAAAGCACCTTTTAATGGCTTGATTTAACTTTAGTTTCCAGTACTGATCTCTGCACTTCTGAGACAATTGAGTAATGCCCTATGATTACTTATTATTAGCTTGCCAAAACAGCAATATCATAATTCAAACACCAAGGCTGATGAGCTGCTTTCTGGTCCTTAAGTTCTAGCCCTTTTCCTAGTGAGGAATAAATTCATGTTTTCTCCTTTCTTTAAGAGCTGGAAATGATTTCTGGTTTAAACATCCAGAAGAGCCTCATTATATAACCAGGCTAACAAGACAGCAAGCATTTCCAATGCCTTTGAAAATAAAAAAAAATTAAATAGTTTTTAAATGAAGTATTAATCAAGCTACCTTTTCTGTGCTAGTAAAAAAGCCTTTAATTGACAGGTAAGAAAATGAGGCGGTTAAAGGCAGTTTCCATTAGTTAAAGACAACACAGGAGATCATGAAAGCTGGCCAAGAAGCCCAGTTCCCTTGCTCCTGTGAGACAGTGTCAGTTACATTTACTGTGGGAGAAAGTATTTGACCCTCCATAGAATACTTAAATTCCAGTGAAAATTGTGTATTTCTTTCAAGGTTTGTTTTTTTTTTATAAGTACTGAATGCGTTTCAAATGATTTTTATTATTTCAGGAACAGTAGGGTAGTCCTACCAACAGGTGATAGGACAGCACTGCAATGACTGATCAATTTGAAATAAATTAAAAAACAGCAAACTGGTTAACATGTTCCTTGTTCTTGCACCACATGTTTGATTTGACTAAAGTTTACACCTGCAGGAAAGAGCTGAAGTAACCCAAAATAACCAAAACTGTTAGTGAAAAAAAAAAAAACTTTTCTGTCTTAAACAAGTATTTGCTTTATTCCAATACCAAAAAGTCTTGGTCAATGCAAGTAATGTCAAGTGCTAACCTAGACTATTAAAAAAACAATTTCTTACCTCTTTGAAAGCTTTAGGAAGGTCATTCACCCAATGCAAACTGAAATAAGAGAAGTGTACATTTTACAATTTCAGATTAAATCAAAATTAGGGAATGCCAGTAACCACCTTAATTAGCTAAGTAAGTTTCAGGAGCTAAAGCCACAAACTGATTTCTGAGGGTGCAACCATAACACACCTGCTTGGAACTGATACCAAACACGAACAGAAGTTTATCCACCCAGCACTTCTTTTTGGTAAGAAAACACAAGTCCAGGAGACTAGTTTGTCAAAATGCAGGAAAGAGAGAAGTTCCAAGTGTTTTGAAGGAAATTAAACAAACAAAACAGGAACAATCACCAGGACAGCAGATTTTCCTAATGCATGCTCATATTAACTATGCAAGTACTTCTCTTATTGCTTTTTAATAGACTAGCAATCTTTGTTGGATTTATTTTTTAAAGCTACTCTGAAAAGAACATTATTAACAACTTAATAAAAAAAAAAAAATTATGAATACATACCTTAAGCTGCTGACAACGAGATCAAATGTATCTTCTTTGAAAGGAAGGAATTCCTCATCAGCTACAACCCTGACCGTTGGGATTTCAGATTCTATAGCATTTTTCTAATGTTGGGTTGGAAGAAAAACAGCCCATCAAAACCTCAACTTTTTTGCTTCCCTCTATTACAGAATAGAAGCACTTTAGCATTCAAAAAACTACTTACTAAAGCATTCTCTGCGATATCAACTTGAATAAGTTTTTCAACTGTTTCCTGAAATAAAATTTTTAAAGTCTATTAAATATGTGAATTATTTTTTAAATTGACATAAGTCATTTTTTGGCACACCTATTCAAAATAAATTAGAAAGAATCTTTTCCACTCTTGATAGAAGCTTTTCATAAAGCACAAAGCCCTTTTCCCCACCCAATGTGGCACCTGCTCCCAGGGAGAACAGCTGAGGCAGAAGTGGTTAACAGAAAACACATTCTGTAATTTTAAGCCTAAGTTTATAAGTTAAATATAAACCATGGATTAACAGCCAAGGAAGCACCTTTACTTACAGAGTGGTTCATGAATGGTCAACTGTTAATGGCTTCAAAGCCTCCATAATGACTTCTCTTCAGCAACTAACTGTGGCGAGTGGATTCACCAAAAAAACAGGCAAAACACCCAAAACTAAAAATTAACTGTATCATAACAGATAATTTTCCTTACACATTTGTCCAGTTTTCAGCAGCAATAATTGAAGAATAGCCTGCCCAATACACAGCTTTGAGCTATAACTACAGGTACAGGGCTGGGGGGGGGGGGGAAAGTTACCTCACTAAGACTCAGATGATTGTCTTACATTGTAACAGAGCCCTATTTGAAAGGGAGGCACACATATGAACTTTTTTTTAACACTTATAAGTATAAAGAGACAGTACCTTGGTTAAGTGCTGAGCTATGTAACCTCTTCCAGAGCCAACATCCAAAGCCAGAGGAAACGTTCTAAAGGATAAGATCAGTATACAGAACATACCCAAGTCTTAAAATATTTTTAATTTTAGACTATATTAAGTTTCCCCTGCTAATCTCTAAAGGCCTTATTGAACTCAGCCCACCGAGCATCCTTTTTCGGAGAAAAGGGCTCAGCATCCAGCGATATCCCCGGGGATTCCGTCCCCTGGGGATGAAGGGAGGGCTGGGGACACGGCGGGGCTCACCTTGTGATGTCAAACACCCGGTCCGCGATCCTGCCGCCGACCTGGGGGGAGAGCCGGCGGTCAGAACCACAGGATCAATGAGGCTGGAAAAGACCTCTGAGATCACAAAGTACAACCTATTAGCAACCAGCACCTTGTCAGCTGTGAGAAATGGTTACTCGCTTTTCATAATTTAGAAAGGTTCATTAAAACTTATCAAAAATACAACAGAAGACTGAATAGAGAAAAAGGTTACGGCTGTAGGAGCGAGGGATTTTCCCCACCCTGGGCTCACCCACATAATGGAGGTTTCGCCTTTTAACCCTTTAACCCCTCCCAAAGTACCGTCCATCAACCCCTTCTTTGCTGGAGAAAGGCGTGGAGGGGTGGAGATCTTTTCCTTAAATCCTTTTTGGAGCTCAGATGTCACCATAGTGACAAGCCAGCCCTTCCCGATGTCCCAACCCCGTTTGTCTCTTGATAACCACGCGAGGGGTTAAGGCGTAACTATAAACCTATAAAACTTTTCTTAACCTATATACATGCTATTTGTCTGTTAATTGTGAGTCAATCATCGCATTACTCATCTATCACATCAACTACACCATGGCACTGAGTGCCACGTCCAGCCTTTTCTTAAACACCTCCAGGGACGGTGACTCCACCACCTCCCTGGGCAGCCCATTCCAATGTCTGATCACTCTTTTCTGAGAGGAAATTCCTTATGTCCAACCGAAACTCCCCCTGAGAAAGCCTGAGACGATGTCTTCTTATCCTGTCGCTGGCTGCCGAGGAAGAGACCGACCTCCACCTGGCTACAAGCTCCAGCCAGGGAGTTATAGAGAGTGATAAGGCGACCCCTGAGCCTTCTTTTCTCCAGGCTGAACACCCTAGCTCTCTCACAGGCATGTGCTCCAGCCCCGCTGCCCTCCTCTGGTCCCGCTCCAGCTGCTCAATATCGCCCCTGAGCTGCGGGCCCAGACCCGGCCACAGCACTCGGGGTGACCCCGGCCCCGCACCTCCTCCCGCAGGTAATCGCACTTGGCGGGTTCGGCCTGCAGCGCCGCCCAGTTCTTCTGCTTCCGCTTCAGCCGCCGGTCGAACGGGTTCAGCGCGCCCGGCGAGGCTCCCACAGGAGGAGGAGGAGGCGAAGAAGCGGCGTTGGCGGCGGCCCTTGCCGGCAGCGCCCAGAGCGAGCGGCACCATCGCGCCCTCAGCGCCGGCCGCGCCAGGCCCCTCATCGGCCCGGCCTCCGCGCCCCTCCGCGCCTGCGCCCGGGGAGTCGTGTCCCGCCGCGGCCGCCGTAGCGCCGCCGGACGGGGCCGTGCGGTGGCGGCGTGCGGCCAGCGTCTTGAGGGAGCGGCGGCGCCGGGCACGGTCGGTGTGAGCGGAGTGGACCCGCGGCTCCTCCCTGCGGGCGTCGGGCACGGTCGGTGTGAGCGGAGCGGCCTCGGGGCTCCTCGCTGCGGGCGCGGACGGAGCGGGTGTGGGGGCTGAAGGCGTTCTGGCGCGCCTGGTGTTGCTGCTGGGCTGTAGCTGAGGTGCGCGCTGGCTTAAGCTCGTGGAAGGTCCGGTGAGGAGTCATGGGGGACGTGTCTGCAACCCAGGTGTATCGTAGGACCGTAGAATGGCCTGGGCTGACAGGGATCTTAAACACGGACTCGTTCGAAACCCTTTCCCATGGCTAGGGGCACCTTCTACCAGGCCGGGTTGCTCAGAGCCCCATCCAACGTGGCCTTGAACACTTGCAGGCATGAAGCATCTGCAGTTTCTCCGGTCAAGCCGTGCCAGTGCCTCACCACCCTCACAAGGAAGAATTTTTTCTTCTTATCTAATCTAAATCTACCTTCTGTTAGGTTGAAGCCGTTCCCCTTTGTCCTGTTACTCCAGCCCCTTGTAAATAGTCTTTCTCCATCTTTCTTGTAGGCTCCCTTCAGATGGAATGCCACAGTTAGGTCTCCTGAAGCCTTCTTTTCTCCAGGCTGAACAATTTCAATTCTCTCAGTCTTTTCTCGTAGGAGAAGAACTCCTATTGTCTTGGTGGTCCCTGGACTTGCTCCAACACTTCCATGTCCTTCCTGTGTTGGGACCTCAGGTTTGGACACAGCACTTTAGGTGGGCTCTCACCTGAGCAGAGCAGAGGGCCAGAATTCCCTTGCTCACCTGTCCCTGGAGCTTTGGACACAGCCCAGGGCACAGGGGATTTCTGAGCTCCCAGTGCAGCTGGCAAAGCAAAGATTTGTGCTTGAGACCACCATGGTAGGTACAGCATTATTTGTGACTTGTTTAAATCTGCTGCTGCATCAAAGCCAACAGGCTGCTAGGTTCCATCAACCAGAGATAAAGAAGTCATTATACCACATGGTGCTTGTCAGGTCACATCTGTGTTCAGTTTTGGTTTCTGCTCTACAGAGAAGATGTGGACAGGCTGGAGAAATGCCATGAGGATGGCCAAAGGACTGGGAAGCTGCCATGTGAGGAAAGGCAGAGAGAACTGGGTTTGTTCCACCTTGAGGAAAGAAGGCTCAGGGGAGACCTCATCCTCACGTTCCAGGGTTTAAAAGGTGGCTACAGAGAAGCTGGAGACTGTTTTCACAAAAAGTCACAAGCAAAAGACAAGGGGTAATAGGTACAATTATTCCTGGAGAGATTCCATTTAGCTACAAGAGGAAAATTTTCCTCAATGAGAACATTCAACCACTGGAAAAATCTCCCCAGGCAAGTGGTGGATTCCTGTGGAAACCCAGAGCAACAGGAATATTTCTCTGTCTGCCCTGGGGTGCCCTGACCCCCAGGGGAGCACTGACTTTGACCCTCATTCATGGAGAAAGTTTCCTGGAGAGAGAGAGAGAGAGAGAAAGTTTCCTGGAAAGAAAGTTTCCAAAATAGACCAGAATCCACAAAAGTGTGAAATAGATTATAGAGAGCAGTGTAGGTGTATCACTTGGTGAGAAATTTAGATTTTGGGATTTTGAGTATGTTGTGGATGGAAGCAAGATGGAGGGCACAGAGTGTTGTCCTGAGTTGTTTCTTCATGCTTCTTCTTCCTCCTTCTCCATGGGTTTGGGTGGCATTTTGTAATTGGGCAGAAAAGTCCACATTGCAGCTCTTTGGGATCAATTATTGGGTTAAAAGGGAAAATAATCGAGGTGTCCTTTCTTAATTGGATAGTTTAGTCTTAAAAGACCTTGTAACAAGAGATTGTTGGCCATTTTGTGCCTTCTAATGAAAAGCTACTGAACTCATGGTTGTGAGACTGTTTTACTGGTAAGAAATAATAAACACCTGAATCAGAACATGAAATACCATCTCAAGTGCCTTCAATCCAGACACAGAAACCAAGATTCCCACTTACAAGATTTGGCTGGACAGAGTGCTGGGCCATCTTGTATATTTAGTATTTTTGCCAGGAAAAGTTGGGCCAAGGAATCCTTGAGGTCCCTTCCAACCAGGTGGCATGTTGCCATGTTGTGAAGAGTTTTTAGGATGAGGTGAGAGATGAGAATTTGACTTTAGGTTTGCAGAAGGCTGATTTATTTAATATTATATATTTAATATAATATTTTATGATATTATATTAAAAGAAAATGAGATATTAAAACTATACTAAAGAAAAAGAAAAGAGACATCAGAAGGCTAGACAAGAATGATGATAAAAACCCGTGACAGATCAGTCTCAACACAGCTGGACTGGGATTGGTCATTAAGTAAAAACAATTCACATGGAGCTAATCAAAGATGCACTTTTTGGTAAACAACTTCTAAACCACATTCTAAGCAATCAGATAATTATTGTTTACATTTTTTTTTTCTGAGGCTTTTCAGCTTTTCAGGAGAAAAATCCTGGCAAAGGGATTTTTCAGAAAATATCATGGCGATAGTGGCATGTGGTGCTATGAAATTGCCGTATGTGCTTTTGGAAAGAACTTCTTAAGTATAGGTTAGAAATCCAACTTTGTTAAGGTTTTTTTTTTTTAATCAGGAATGTTTGGGGTTTTTTTCATATTGTAGATGTCAAAGTCTTCAAAAATGGCATCGAAAATGGAGGAAATCCTGAGCGATGGCCGGTTCAGCTGCGTTGCAAGGGATCCCAGGTTTTGGGAGATGCCTGAAAAGGAACGTAAAGTCAAGATCGACAAGCGATTCCGAGCCATGTTCCATGACAAGAAGTTCAAGCTGAGGTACACAGTGGATAAAAGAGGTCGCCCTGTTAACTACAGCTCTGCAGAGAACCTCAGGAAGTTTTATGCCTTGTCAGAATCTGACTCTGATCTTTCAGAAAGTGAGAGTAAAGAGCTCAAGGTAAAGAAAAAAAAGAAAAAGAAAGGTAAAGGAGAAGGAGAATCTGCAAAGGTCCCTGCTGGTGACCTCCCAAAGGAGGAGGGCAAAAAAACTCAAAATGGGATGGACCAAACTTGTGAAGCAGTGACTGAACTAAATGACCTTAAAAAAGAAGGACGAAAAAGTAAATCTAAGTTCAGCTTGAAAGAGGACTCACAGAAACCTGCGGTGGAAGGTGACCACTCTCAGGGAAACAAGGGCCTTCTACCCAAAGGGGAAAACAAGCAAGGAGGAAGACCCATTTCAATTCAAAACAAGGAAAAGTCTTCACAAGGAAGTGCCACCAAGTCAGTCAAAGCTCCCAAGAGGGACGACTCCCTAGGAGGGAAAATAAAAGAATCAGGTTAGTTGTTCAAATAACAAGGAGAATTCAGTTGTGTTCATGTGGATGTTGATGCTTTTGTTTTATCCATGGAAGATATTTTGCAAGATTAGTTATAAAATAGCTGGCTGACTCAGATTCAGTGCTGCTGAAGGATTGGAGTTGGTCAGCTCTGCATAGAATCAGTTCTGATTCTTCAGTAAGATTGTGAACATCTCAGTCCTTTTAGTTGTTGGAGCTGAAATTGTTGGTTAGTTAGGAAAGTAAAATTTGTAAAAGCATATACACTGCTGTGTTTATCAAACTGATCAGCAGATGTGTGAACTGATACCATGAAGGCCCATCACAGCTTGTGGACTGAAACTGTCAACATAGCAGCACTGAGCCATTAATATTAGGAGGGATTAGAAAGAACAAGGCTTTAGAAGAAAAACTATTTATATTGTTTGTGCATGTGTATAGTCTCCATTATTAAATAGATTTCTACCTGTTGATTCTGTAATATAAATAAAATAGCAGAATATTTAATTACAGTTGTGATTGATAGTACAATTCTGGGCCTAAAGAGTAATTAAATTCGATTAGACCAGACAAACAAAAGAGGAAACACTGATGTTTTCTGTTACTTGCTGCTGCATCGTTATACCTTTCAGGAGTCCTGTAAATAGGTATGAAAAAGCCCTGAAGTTTTCCTTTTTGTAAAGGGTCATGTGTAATTGTAACATAAAAATGTATCTAATGTTTATCTTTCTGTGCTCAGACATCTGTGACCAAAGTGTAAAATGTAAAAGCCAGTTAGAGGAAGAAGCCTCTTCAAGTGAAGATGCAGAATTGGAAGAAGAGGAATCAGAAGATGGTGGAGAAGCAGGCGAGGAAGAGGAGCCAGAAGATGATGGGGAAATGGGTGAAGATGACAGTGATTCAGAAGATGATGAAGAAAGTGACAGCGGGCCTGATCTAGCCAGAGGCATAGGGAACATTGACACGAGCTCAGAGGATGATGAGGATTTAAATGAGCTCTTTCCAAAGGAGCCAGAGATCGAGCACTCGTGGCGCGAGCTGGATAAAGATGCCCCTCGTGGAGATGAGGTATGTGGAAAGCAACTTTCAGAGTTGCTTTTTACATACTTTGCATGTAAAAAGCATACTTTGAGGTATTTCCACTTTGCATGTGAAAAGTTGCTCCATGACAAACTCAGAAATGTTATGAGTTCATTCTAGGCCATCAGCTATGGAACAGTTTGTGGAAGTAATTTTCATAAAGGTTTTTCAGCCTTTTAATGACAGAATGGAAGTGGTAATGAAATTGTCTGACAATGAGAGACTTGCAGTTTTCACTGTATCTCCTCTTCCCCTAAGCACACTTGCCTATACCTATGGATAAGCTGTCTACATGTGAAAGGACAAACAAAATGGAGCCTTTCAGTAATTGCAGAATTTAAATAGTACTGCTTTTGTTCATTACTGATTTTTTTCACTTTTCAAAAATTTAGTTATTTAACTCACACTTTAAGAAATTAAGGCATCATGAGACAGTGAAGTAAGACTTTACATGTAGCACAGTCAGTGTGTAAAGAAATCACAGCACTCTAGTGCTGTCACAATAGTGGTAGTGGTTGCTCCTGAGACTAACAATGTTCGACGTTAACAAAATCCTGAGTGATGATGTTGTCACTGCAGTTCTAAATCTGTGATTGGTGCAGTCCATTCTGTGGTGCTTCACTATTTATGTCATTTTTATGTGCTCTGGTTTTTGATGCTTCTCATCTTGGCTACTTTAATTGATAAAAAGTCACGACAACAATGCTGCTTTTATTTTTTTCAGCAAAGTTTATTGCTGACTTTGATTTTTACCACTGAGTTCTGGTAGAGAATTGTGTACTCCCCACAACATTCAACAATTAAACCTAGAATTTTATGTTCTGAATTTTATGTTCTTTCAGATTACAAGTAGATTGGCTGTTTGTAATATGGATTGGGATAGGTTGAAGGCTAAGGATTTGTTGGCTCTATTTAATTCTTTCACACCCAAAGGAGGAACAGTGTTTTCTGTTAAGGTAAGAACTGGTTTCTAAAAGGGGTACTGACTTTTACTGTTAAAAAAAATAAAATAGACTACAAAATAAGAAGCAAGACAGGACTGTGGAGAACCAAAAGAAATATTAATGTGTTTAAAAATAAACTATGTTGCAATTTAACTTGCTGTAACAGGCACGTATTTGGCAGAGTTAGAGGCCAAAGCCATTGACTTCTTGTGTTTCTGAGGTTAGCCCTCAGTGCTGGTTTTCTCTAGTGGGAGGAGACTACATTTCTTTGATTAGTTTAATATTCAGTGCTCTGTATGGCAGATAATCCAACCTTAGACCCAGCCTTAGACCTTACTAATGAATTGGTTGTATTCTGGCCAGTTAAGTTATATTTTTCCTTGTTTAGTGTCTGCCTCAGCTCTCTGAGAAATTTTAATCAGCTACCTCTTTCTGAAAAGGGCCACAATGTACAATGAACAAACTCAGGGTTCCTGTTGTTCTTCATCTGCTTCAAAATTCCTAGCAGGCAGTTTGGTTATTTTACTGTCTTTTCCATGCATTAAAATTAGAAAGCTATTAAAGTTTATGGAATTGATCCCTTTACTGATCCTAAATAAAAACTGTGAAGTTTAAAAGCCTGGAGAGATTTTTTTTTTCTTAGCTAGTGTACACTACATCACACTTAAAAATTTCGTTTTGTGTTGGTGTATTTATAGATTTATCCTTCAGAGTTTGGGAAAGAGAGATTGAAAGAGGAAGAACAAAAAGGACCTGTGGAACTGTTTGATCTTCCAGAGAATACCACAGAGGATGATGGGTATTAATTTAATTTTGTCTTCAGATGAGAGATATTATATGTTTAATTCTTAGTGGAAATCCCAATCAACTCCTGTTTCCAGGAGTTCATATGTGCTAGTGTCCTGTGGACACCTTAATTTTTAGTTTTTTTTAGTTTTTTTCAAAGGTTGTTTTACAACAGGAACTGGTTCTTTATCAGTGCATTTAATAAATGCAGGATGATGAAACTTGAGAAGATGTGCTTTTTGATGTGAGTTCAAAATTTTATGATGTAGCTCATTGGAATAATCAATGGAACAAATACATGAGTAGCTTAAAAACCAGCATATCTCCTCTACAAATTGCCATTTATGCAGTAAACTCCCTTTAGTGCTCACTGCCAAAATTTTTACCTGTAAATCAACAGGGACTTTAGTCCAAGAATTCCCAGACTGAGATTTCTTGTGTGCCACCAGCAGCGGCCCTGGCCTCCTAGGCTGAGTTCCTCAGTCCTACCATTGTCCTGGCTTCTTCAGGCATGTCTTTTTTGCCTTTTTTTAGCTTTTGTTCAAGGTTTTGCTTTAATATTTTTCCAGAATTTCCAGATATTTGGCAGCCTGACTGGGGCCATATATGCATAATGCATCTTGCTGGACTGTCCTGTATTTAGAAAATCTAGATGCTTCTAAAATAAGGGCAGATCCCTTTGAAGACTTTCTCTGGTGCATCAGGAGAGTGTAAGGTGGATGTAGAGCATGTTCTGAGGCCACCTGCATTGTGTTCATCAAGGTGCATCCTGAAGTGTTGGATTTACTGCTCAGTGGGCTTGAGAGCATCTGGAATCCAACAGACAGAAATCCAGGTATCCCAGAGGTACCTCAGTGATACTTGTGCCCTTCAGATTCACTGAACCTCATCCCTGTGACCTTTCAGTGGAGTCATGTACAATTTTCACACTTAACAAAACTGTCTAAAATAGTCTTTTTTTACTTGAAGAAAACTCAATACTAGCGGAACTTTGTGCTGTTTAACATTTAATCTTACAAGATTAGGAGAGTGGTTGAGTGGTGAATGTTTTTAATGAGTTGAATTAAAAGATATTGTGAATAAAAAGCTGTTTAAAGCCAGCTCACCTGACTGGTCTTTTCTCCACTTTTGCAGGATTTACAGGGAAAAGCTGCGGGAGTACCAGTTCAAGCGACTGAAATACTTCTATGCAGTTGTGGAATGTGATTCTCCTGAAACAGCCAATAAAATTTATGAGGAGTGTGATGGACTGGAATTTGAAAGTAGCTGTTCTTTCATAGACCTGAGGTAACTCCACTGGTGATATTTTTGCACATTGGGCCGAGGAGGGTGAATTAAAGGCCGTTTATAATAATTCAGAGTAAATATTACTTTATTCTGTAAGCAAAACGAGATATGAAGATAAATTATGCATCCAGTCAGTTGTTAGGTTTCCCTTTGATTCCTCTTTCTTCTTTATAACCATTTTTATTGTAATATGGGAAGTTGAAGAGGATCTCTGCATAGAGAGTGTTTTCAGAGAAGCCAGATAAAAAAAGTTCTGATTACATCTTCAAGCTTTTGGTACAATTAAGTAAAGTGATAGGATTCAGAAAACCAAACTTTTTCCTTTTTTTTTCCCCAAGGGTCCGTCCAGAAGTGGATCATTTTTGTGATTCCTTACCACAAGGCAAGATTATTGCTGCTGTTGTTACAAAGCTGCAATAGATATGTTAGTCCTTGTGAATGAGCTGGATGCTCTGAAATTTCAAAAGTCACGTTTGGGAAGGAAAGGATTTAAAATTATGGTTTGGTTTATTGTTAGTATTTTCTTTTGTTGCAAAAGCCCCCTTTCATTCTAAGCAGAAAAGTTACTAAATCACAGGAAGTTGTGACAAAAGCCTGTTTGTCTGCTGGGGCCTCTGTTATGGGCACCCTTGGAAGTCAGTGAAAGTTAAAGGTTTTTTGCTTTGAATCATATTCTAGAGAAGATATCTTTGTTAAGGGAACATGCAACTTTTCATAATTTTAAACACTGATAGTATTTTACAGCAAACTCAATTGTTTGAAAATCTCAAGTGATTTTGCTAATCTTCTGCTTTGTTAAATTTTAATGTTGAATGCTATTGATCAGATTACATTTGCAAAGATTTAAAAAAATCACAAGTAATTTCTCAAGTAGTATAACAAAGGTTTTGGGATTTTTTAAACTAAGTTCTTCAATTGTTACTTGTTAATTTTTGTTTTCCTTACTAATTATAATTTTCAAGATGTACCAAACTTTCCTAAAAGGTTTGGAATTTCTTATTCATCTGTTTCCAAATCCTTTTTTATTCACTTTTTTCTTTTTAATTTTTAATATTAAACTTTCTGAGAAGATCATTCTTAAAACAAAACCACCAAAAAAGGCACCTGTGACCCTTTTTATACCAGGCTGAAAACAGAAATACTTCCCAAAGAGGGTGTTGTTGTACACTGAAAACCTGTGGAACAGATCTGCAGAAGCCAGGCAATAAATCTTACATGTGTGGAGTACTTGTCCATATCTTTTGTTCCCTTCTCAGGCTGACTCCCTTTTTATTTTAGCTAATTCTTTCATGCTGATGTACCATACTCAGGAAAGCTTAGGCTGTTTATACTATGCAATTTCCCAGTGTATTTGAAGAATAACATGTTTTCTTTGCCTTCAAGATTTATTCCAGATAATGTTACATTTGATGATAAGCCAAAAGATGTAGCCTCAGAAGTGAACATAGCTGCTTATAAGCCAAAGTACTTCACATCTGCTGCTATGGGAACATCAAAGGTATCTTTACAGTGTTTTTGTAATGCTTTTCTTATTTGTTTAGTTTTGCTGTCAGCTTATGAATGATATATGTACTGGGGAAAAGATTCCTTATTTATCTCCACCATTTCAAAATAAAGACATCAAGCATATTAAAAGATTTAAGCATGCTATAGACCTACAAGTTGCAACCCTGGTTTGGATTTTAAAGGGGATTGTGCTTCTCTTTTACAGATTAAATCCTGAATTTTGACCTCATTATATCTCTGTGACTAGTTGCACATAAAATTGCTTTGTTATTTACAGTGAAATCCTTTAATTTGCCTAAAATGGATGTTAGTGTATAAATCAATAAGAGCTTTTTTTGGTAGTAATGCCAGGCTTCAACAGTTGCTTCCCTTCCTTGTAGCAATTCATTCCTACTCTGTCCTGTTGAGAGCCAAAATTTCCATCTGGCCATGAAGTGAAGCAGATTGGAGAAGTGATTAGTTGAGAGAGAAGCACTTTGTGCTGGATCATGTTTCAGTCAGATCAGTTCCATCTTCTGCTCCAGGGCGCAGTTGCGCAAACGCTTCCATTGTCTCCATCGAAATCCGTGTGTGATTCCATGTGTGATTCCTGCAGTGAATTGCTGCTGGAAGAGGAAAAGAGAGGGGCTGGTGGCTGCTTCAACTCCAGGATCTGTTGTCACAAAGGAAATTTGGCTCACAGAGGTTTTGTGTTGCAGGACCTGCTGTTACAGAACCATTCAGTGCACGAGATTTCTGCTGTTTTTCTTGTAGCTCAAATTCATTAAAACTGACTGAAGAATAAGTTCCAAAACTTATCATTAAATTCGTGTTACTAAATGGTTATTATAGTGAGTTACCGTAGAGAGCATTACTAACAGGTAATTGAATGGAAAGTATAAAATCATTTTCCCTGAAAGGACAGTGTTACAGTGTTTAGTTTTAGTGTTCCAGCTTCTACAACTGGCATTCTTTCTTTTAAGGTAGATATCACATGGGATGAGACAGATCATGAGCGAGTAACATCACTCAGCAGAACTTTTAACAAAGAGGAGCTGCTTGACATGGATTTTCAAGCTTATTTGGCTTCATCAAGTGAAGAAGAGGAGGAACAGCAGCAAGGTACTTTGGTAATAAATATTGTACACAAAGTCATTAGCTGTAGGGTTTTGAATACAAATTATTTACATATTTAAGTGTCATATCTATAGAAAATGCTCTGAATATCATCTTCTACAGGGACAGTATTATATTTGTTGTATAATGATTGTGCCCCTGAGCAGAATCTTTAAATAGTTCAAACTGGAAAGGACCTTAAAGACCAGCACATCTAGCTCCAACACCCTGCCATTGGCAGGGACACCTTCCACTGGACTACAGTAGCTGCTTTCTGAATAGGAGCTTGCACCTCTGAGTAGAAAATCATTTTCTTGTAATTTGTTTCTTCTCTTACTCCCTTTTTTTCTCTTTTTCAGGGTATCTTGACATCTCTCTGTCAAATTTGGCAATATCTGCTTTTAACCTGTTCATTTCTGAGATAAATTATAGGCCCATAGAACTTGAAGTGTTTCCTTTTCAGAGGAAAAGTCCTAGTTTGAAACGCAAGGTGGATAATGACTAAATGAGCAGGAACATCTTTCAAATGCTTTTTGATTCACAGACTTCTTAAGAATATAAAGAGAATTTCATCTAACTTTGTAAGGTATATGAGTCTTCTGCATATGGTGCAGCAATATTTAAATTCCTGATTTAAATTGCTTGTTTTCATTCTAAAATTCATCCTGCTCTCAGTAATATATACAGCCTAGATTACAAGGCAAATAAAATTTCATTAAACCTTAATTAGGTCTTTCAAACAGATGTTAAAATTGATTTATACCGCATTAAAGCAGGTTGCTGCAATCAGAGATGAGCTTGGAGCATGCAAAAAACCATTACAGATTATTCTGGTTATAGAGTTGGGAAATCTTGTGGCAGCAAACTCTCTCATCTTGGCAGGGATATTGTCCACTTGTTTCTCTCCTTACATGAAAACTCACAAACTGCACTGTAATGCACTTTAGTTTCTCTAGCAATACTTAGTGAAGTCTGTAAAGGGGACCAGGGGATGCAGAGTAGAGCACTTACATCTTCTCTCAGGTACAAGGCTATCAATTTGCTGAAGATAAGCATCTGTGATAGGGTGGTGATGAAAGCAAATATTCATGTGAACAACACTTCAGGAATTTTAAAGAGTAAAGTTCCATTGCTGGGAAGGGAAAAAAAATGACCTTAAATAATCTTACCACACAAATAAATTTTAAATCTGGAAATATCTAGATTCAAATGATGTTTTGAAAAGTAGGTTGCTAATAGAGGAATTATGTTGTCATGTCTTTAATATGTTCCTGACATTTTATCCATTCACTTATGTGATACAAAACAGGATTCCATCTGTCAGGGTTCCATCCAGCAGAATTATGTGGTGCTATGCACAAATGGGAAAAATCAATGTCAGCTGCTTGAATGGAAATGTAGGAGTCTGATAAGGAGGAAAAAATGTCCTGGACTTCTATTCGTACTTTTCAAACTTATTAAAATGTTTTATTTTTAAAAGGGTTTTTGTTGGCCTGTTGTAACATTTTTTTTCATGGAATTTTTCAACTTAAAATATGTGCACCATGAATGTTAGTATTACTGTTAAACAACAGTTCTGTAACATCAAGGATTTCAGTGACCTGGAATGTTGTGGTTCATAGCACAAAATTTGTCCTTTACATTGCTTCTGAATTTTCTGTTACTCTGGTACATTTACCCCAGTTAGGAAGTGTTTGTGGCATTCATCAAATCCAGCCCATAACTGTTATTTTGACAATGTGGACCAGTGATTTAGTGTATGACATTTTAAATATGCTTCAAATTAAGCATTATGGGGTTTATGTCTGAGCTTTTAATCTGTTTGGGTTTTTTAATCTTTACAAGAGCAACATCTTTTCTGCTCTTCTGCTTTGCACAGCATACAAGCAGTGAAACAGACTCTATGATAAATACTTTTACAGGACTTTTTTTAATTAGCTGGTCTTGATAGAATCATGGAATATCCTGAGTTGGAAGGGACCCATGAGGATCATTGGATCCAAGTTGTGACTCCACAAAGAGAAAACTAAAAGTTAAACCTAAGAGTTGTCCAAACACTGAACACCACCAGGCTCGTAGGAGCTCCATGTAGAGCCGTGCTCTCCTCAGTGGGAATCTGAGCAGGAAGCCCAGTCTCCTGTGGTATATTTGACTTCCAGTATAAGACTCCACAAAGCCAGTAGGTCTTTTGTGCTGCTGTCCTGACACCAGAGGTACACAAGTGCAGTGAAAGGAAGGGAGGGAGGAATTTTTGTTTAAATAATGCTGCTAAATCTTATTTTCAATAATTAAGGTTAGATTGAATCAGACTAGTTTTCAAATATTTTTACAACTCTGAAATCTATTTGTTGCAATAAGTCATGACTACTAGTATATAAATTTAAATGCATATATAGCATTTTATTAGGTAAGGTACAGCCTTTTTCTCTTAAAAATGAACAGTATCCACATGTGTTTATATTTGCTAAAGCTATTACAGAAGGCTAAGAAATGGAGGGTGACAGAAGTAGAACATGTGGTTATTTACTATTGTCTGTGGAAAGAAGCAGCAAGAGGGTTTAGCAGTTTATGAGTTGACCAAGCCTGGGTGGAATTTCATGGGAATTTCAGAATGCATATACCACAACCTGATTATTTGCTTTCTGTGAAACATCAGAAACTTGATACAACTGATGCAGATGTTGGATACTTTTCCAAAGCATGTTTGCAGGAGCTGTTGGGTTTGGTTTGTAATTAAAGGTGCTTGTAAGGCCAAGAAGGGTCATGGCAGCATTCCTCCTAGGAAGTTGATACCAACTGTTGGAGGTGTCCAGTAACATGAAGAACACATCTCCCTGTGCTTTTGCAGGCCAGTGAGTCCCTGCTCAGGACTGACTCTGATTGCCAGAGTGTGTTAACCTTGCCTGAGGTCCGGCTGGCTCAGAGCTGTGCCTGCAGTAGTGCCAGCTCACCTCTGCACAGACAGCTGCTTGAAGGCTGCAGCTACAAAACTCACCTGCTTTGCAAGGACAGGTTTAAAAACTGCACCCAGTGCACAGCCCTCAATACTTAGGCTACACAGACCTGAAGGAAAATGCAAAAAAAAATCTAAGAAATCTAAGAAAAAGCCATAATTCAATGTTTGCATTCATTTACTGTTATCTGTCTGTTTGCATTCTCTTCTTCCAGTATCTTTTCTCCCTGAAAAATCTTACGAAAGGGCATCAACTTTGGTAGGCTTTGAATAAACTTCTTCTTCTTGTATTCTAAATTTTTAAATTTTTTTATTATCACTGGGATGAACTAATGGGATTTGCACAAATCCTTGTTCAGGAAGTGCTTAGAATGTGGGGAAAATGGGGTTAAACCCCAGTGTTTTCTTTGACATTATTTTCTGGCTCACAATTGACATCAACACATTTAATTTTTCATAGTATGCTGTAATGCAAAAACCTCTACCTCAGACTTGATTCTTGAACACTGGAGTGTAAAGCTTTTTGGTTTTAATTCTCTGGGTCTACATGCATTGTATGTATTTTGGTTTTTATTTTTTATCTATGTGAATTTGAGTAACTACCCTGAATAAAATTGAGACATTTAGGGCAATTTTTATGGTATGGCCATCAGCATCCAAGTCAGTAGCTGAGTTTTCTGCTTTGCCATTACATCATAGAAATAAAATTCCCCCCCACCTTTAAAATAATTCAGCTTTGCAGCAGACCTCTTGTCAGATGTTATATCTGCAAAAAGTTTTCTACTGTCTTTAGTTTGTAAGGCTGAGTTTTTGTAAAAAAAGAATCATTTACTCAGCTATTGCAAGATAATCTCTTCTTAAACTAAGAACATGATCTCCTCACAACCCTGTGATTACAAGAACATGATCTCAGCTAACTCAGCTGCCAGTCACTGATTTAATTTATTGAACCTCTGCATTTGGTTATATTTGGTATTAATGTCATCTTTGAAAAACAAATTGTTGTATTGGAATATTTCTGACCAGCCTCGCCATTTGAACTTCCTTATTTTAAAATATTTTAGCACTTCTATTACTACTTTCTTTTGAAAACAATAAGAATGTGCCTGTATTTTGTACTCTAAATTTCATCAGTTTTTGCCTTTTTTCTCCTTCCCAGGTTGATTGTATTTCTCTTGCAGTGCAGCAGTTAATGCCCCAGAACTTTTTGGTTTGTGTGTTTTGTTCAAAAAGCCTTTGAACAAACTGTTGGCAGAAAGTATTGCTGCCTTCATATCCATCAGAAAGTGGTTCCTGATGTTGTGCAATACAGCTTGATACTTGAAAGCCACTGACAAGGTTATTTGAACTCTGAACAAACTTTGAGAGCAAACTCAGCTCACTTGCCTTTCTTGCAGCTGTTGTCAAATGTGCTTTATTTGCTTACAGAATTAAAAGCTCCTTCAGTTCTTCTGAGGGCAATGTTGAACATTTGTTTTAAAACTGTCAGTTTTGACAGAAGAAATACAAGTTCTGTCTAAATGAGAAAGAATGACAATATGCATTGCCACTTAAATTTCTCTTAGCAAAACAAGTGATAAATACAAACTGGTAGCCTCTTGCCTATCCAGGTTCTAGGGATCCTCTTTTAGCTTAAGGATTTTTTCAGTTCCCATGCAGTACAGCCTCTTCTTTCTCAGGGCACTAGGAATAAGAAACAACCAAATGTCTTCTTTTTCTACTTGTCTTCAAAACAGAGTTGCCTTTTGCTTTCTGGATGAGCAGATGCTTCCCTCTTAGATCTCAGCTTCTGATGAGGAATGTAGAAAAGCAGCTGCAGCTGACTTGTCCCCATGTGCCATGTGAAAGATGAGCCAGCAGGGAATGAGCCTGGCCTGGCTGAACAGAGCTTTGGCTGGAAAGAGGGGTTTATGAACTTTAGGAGAAGGGACAGGCAATTCAGGGGGATTACAAGGGTGTTGGAAGGTTGTGCAGGGAGAAAATAAGAAGAGTTACAGCCAAACTAGGACTTAAGCTGATTGCTGCTGTGGAAGACAAAAATTGTCTATATAAATACATTTGCAATAAGAGGAGAGCTAAGGAGGATCTCCATCCTTTACTGGATGTAGAGGGAAGCACTGTGACAAGGAATGAGTGAAAGACTGCAGTACTAATGCCTCCTTTGCCTCAGTCTTTAACAGTAATGCCAGTTCTCTGGGTACCTGAACTGGGAGCAGAAAGAAGCCCCCTTAATCCAAAGAGAAATGGTCAGTGATCTGCTACACCACATAGAGACACAAAAGTCTGTGGGGCCAGATGGGCTCCACCCAAGGGTACTGAGGGAGCTGGCAGATGCCATATGCTCTTAGCCACTTGCCATCATTTTTGAGCAATCCTGGACAATCAGGGAGGTTCCAGCTGACTGGAAGTTAGCAGAGGTAATGCCCCATCTACACAAAGGGCTGGTTTTGGAGATGTACATTCTACTCTGCTGGAAGGGACTCTAACAGTAATAATTCTAAAATCCAGTGAGTGATTTCCTTTGCAGGACAAATTGTCTTTTGTCTTTTCAGATACTATTTTATTTCATCTAAATAAGGGAATTCTTCAACTGGCTACTCTGTGGGGTAATAATAGATGAAAATATTTTATATTTTCTTCTGGAAATAATCTCTGTATCTTAGGTTTATTTCATAAAGATTAACTTCAGTTGCTCATTTTCATGAGGCTCTCTGTGACAACTTTGCTCTCTCCTCCTAGATGGTGATGTAGCTCATGAAATGGAAGATGACAAACCCAGGAAAAGCCAAAAAGATGATGAAGAGCAAATTGCCAAGTACAGAGAACTTTTGCAAAGCATCCAAGAAAAAGAGAAAAAACAGGAAGAAAAGGATATAGGAATGGAGATTAAATGGGTTCCAGGTAGGGTTTATTTTTTTTTTCTTTTCCTGCCTTGGCAGATATGCAGTTTGGTCTGCTGACAAGGATATAGTGTAAGGTGCTGAATTTATAGTAGGAGAAACAAACCCTTTTTTCGCCATAAATTGAAATCCATATTGTTTACAGAGAGGGAAATAGAAGAAATAACATGACTGGACTCAGTTCCTCAGCTGTAAGTTTCTTTTTATAGATCATTTTTTGCCAGGATTTTTTGTACGTGCTTTTTCAATTATCACTTTATAGATGTTTTTTAAGTAGAATTCATGTGTTTGCTATAGAGTCATAAAACATACTTACACTTTTAAAAATGAAAATCAGTATGATTTGGAAACATGGTGTATAATTAGAGGAGAGTGGTTTGGAAGTGTTGCTTGCATAATGCTAAAGATTTGGGGGAGCAAAGAGGAAGAAGTCTGACCTTCCAGTGAAACTGCTCTGGAGAAGGCAAGGTATGAGGAATGGCTGAGGAACAGTGACATCCAGATTGACACCTGGAAATCAGTGAAAGTTAACTTAGCCATGTAGCATCCCAGCATAACTCATCTGGAGAGCCATGCATGAGTGTCTAGTTCTCTTTTTGCTTTGTGACAAAAAGCCACTCAGACTGAATGCTTTCTGTGAGGTGCAGTGAGCCAGTTTAATAGCTCCCTACATCCACAGAGGGAAAGGTTTGCACTGTGGCATCAACTTGATCCTGGCCCAGAGCTCATTCTGACTGCCTGTACCAGCCCTGCCACTTGGTACATCTCTGAAAGCCTAATTTTGTTTGCTAAAGTAACAGAACTACTCTGGAAAAGAAAAAATCTGGATATTTTCCACTGAGTTAGCATGTCAAATAGGCAAATGTTCAGAGGGTTAAATGTGCAGCTGAAAGAGAAGGAAATGACATTCCCTTCTTGGGAGCAGCTATGGCACTGCAGCCTATGTCAGGACACAGCCCCGTTCTGTTACTGCATGGAGCAAGACCAGACACATGCCAGGATCCAGGCCCTTCACTGCTGATGGGTTAATCCCAGCTAGGAATGCATATCTAATGATATGATTTATACAAATATTGTTCTGAGTTGTAACTCAGGTAACTTCTGCTGAATAGAAGTTCTGCTTGGTTTGAAATATTCTCATTTCTGACGGTTCACTGAAACGGACATAACTGAACAGAACAATTTTATTCCTGTTTCTTCATCAGACCTGTATTCAAAAGGATACATGGGCATTAAAAATTGTGTGCTTTCAATCATGCTTTTATAATTTCAATAATTTCTGGCATGAATTCTGTCAAAACCTTTTTGGAAAAGCATGTATCATGCAGCCAGGACAAGAGCTCACTGAGACAGTGTTGTACTCCATCTGTCCACAGCATGTCAGTACTTGCATTCACAATGTTGCTCACTCAGTAGTTAATTCATCGTGTCACTGAGCATTCAAGGCCAAGGAGCTTTCATAGATAGGTAGCTTTATAAGACTTCTACAGAGATTTGTTGTTGCCACCTTTCAGAGTGAAGATGGAAACCACAGGGGAATCAGTTGCTGCTAAGAGTGTGTTTTGTATTTATATATGTTTGTATTTAGGTGTTGTTAAAGTAACTATTTTTTTGTGTTGGTTTTGGAAAACACGTTTGGAGGGGTTTTTGTTTATTATTCATTCTGTTTTTTGAAGAATTTTGAAAATTGTATGAAAGAAGTCCTGTAAATTTATAAAAGTTTGAGCAACTTAATGTGGTAACATATTCAGGAATCTAAAGTAAGCCATTCATTTTAGGAGATGGAAAATTGTTTTAAGGGAGACCAAAGGAAACTCTTTAGCCTCGCTTGCCCTGAGAGAGCATGAAGTTTTCCAAGAGGCTGTCCTTAAGACTTTACCTTGCATGTTATGAGTAAATTGCATTCACATTTAGTGGCAATGGGATATTAACTGTAGTAGAGATGGAATCCAGGTCTGTGTTGCATGGGCTCTTGTTTCTTTGCAATGGAACTTGACTTTAGAAAATTTGGTTTGTTACATCCTTACACCTAGTCCAATCCTTTCCCTACTGCAGCTTCTTGTAGGACTCCTAAGACTTTTGCTATGTCCTTATCTCTTTTGAGGGAGGGATGGTAAAAAAACCCAAACAACTAAACAAATCCCCCTATCTTGATGAATTTGACTGATTTTTGTCTAAATTTAGCTGGATGCCCATGCACAGGGTCAGGTTTGTTCATACAATTTTAGGTTCAATGTGCATGTGTGCACAATGAACCATACATGGCTAGTTTATAGTATTTGATGTTAATTTAGCAACTGTGATTTTACAGTATATGTTAACATTTCCTCATTTCTTACCCTGAAAAATGAGAGGTTTATTGAAGAGCAGAGGTTCTGGAAATCACAGAAGTGTTCACTTGCCTTTTTGGACACTGTTCCCCTCCACAAGGGCAGTAGTGCCACTTCTGCAATACAGTTTTGTCTAAAACACAAGTCATAAAAGTGAAAATGGGTGTCTTAAATTTGCTTTTGAGTCAAAAATTCAGCCATTACTTATTTCAGGCAGCATTTGATGAAGAGGTCCTGCACACCTGAAGGGGTTACTCTTTTATATATTTATTTTTGTATCGTGGAGCATAGGCTGTACATGCTGCACAGTAGTTTATAGCTCTGGCAATTTATACATGCTTGAAGCTGTGCTTCCTTATGGGAGGGAGGATAGTTAGTTATGGTTTTTTTTCTTGAACAAATGTGCTCTTTTAAATTTCAAAATCATTTCTGTTTAGTTGGAGCATTCTGGGCATTCACAAATAGTTTTTGTTGTATTCTCTGAAGACTCCTTAATTTTTTTCAGAACTAGATTATGTCTGTTGAAATATTTTTATTATCATGTTCTGCCTTAATGTGCTTGACTTATTGCAAAATCTTTTTCCTGTCCAAATGTTTAATACATGGAAGAATTACAACAGTTAAATCTAGGAAGTTTTTCAGTTGAAAGGCAGATATTTGAATTAATTTAAAATTTTGAGTTTTGGCAGAGTTATTTACACATGGTTATAGAAAGCATACTTTGTCAGTGATTCAGTTATTCTTGAATCATAATAGTTTTAAATAAACCACCGTGCCAGCAAAAATAAATTAGATGTAGTTCCAACTCTCTTTGGTCTGTTTCTTCTAGGCACAAAATCAGTGTTATATTCAAGCATCCATCTGTTTTCTTAATCATATCTGATTTAAGCAACAATTACTATGAATCCTTATCCAGCTCCCAAAGCTCCCCTTAGAAAGTGAAAAGAGAGAAGACCACAACTGCATTTTCTTGATGATATTCAGCCAAGTTTTTGGGGGCGTTTTTTGAACTTCAAAACTTTTCCTTTGGGAAGAACAAGATGTAAATATTTAGCTAGGCTTAGAGCAAAATTTCAAATTTGTTTTGGTCAGAAGTAGAATAGAAGGCTGTGGTGTCCTTAAAGTGCATAGTAAAGCCCAAGTGTACAGTTAGAGGTGATGTTGAGCACAGAAAGGCTCGTAGGAAATATTTATTTAGACTCCATAGGAAATATTTATTAGACTCCATCTGGGTCACTGCTGAGTGTGTCCCTTCCTGGAGAGGCCTCAGCTCCTGCAGCATGTGCTGAGCTGTGGGGGGGCTCACACCTGACAGCTGCTACCTGTGGTGGGTTCTCACAGGCAGTTTTACTGCTTAGGAAAATTTGGCTGACTTGAAATATTTTGTCTTTGGAGGTGACAAATTCTAATGTTATCAGAGTACTTCTATTTGCTGTTCCTTTCAGCTACCTGCAACAAGGTGTTTCATTCTTCTGGTGAGGCATTACACACAAGATTAACTTGCTTGTTTAGGTTTCCTGAGAACAGAAATGTACCTTTCTAGCCTCTAATAACAGGGACAGTTGCAGGCTGTTAAACTTCCATGAGTTTTCAGAATTGAGTGTTTGGAGAAGTAAAAATTCTGCCTGCACCCATCCCTTGCTGTCCCACCAGTGTGAACAGAAGTGTGTTTAGGTTTGCTGTAGTATTTACAACATGTTTAATCCTTTACCTGAAGTATGATTTTATTGCATGCTAATATAGATGACCTTTTTCCCCTCTTTCCTTGCCCTCTTTTGTGAAGATTAAATAAAACTATTGATTCATTAATTCTAAATAAAAAAAATTATGTCAATAAGGGTATATAAGTTAGACCTTTCTATGGCCAGCTAGTATTTCTACCTAAAGTAGACAATTCCTTTCACTTTCTGGAATCAAAATCCTTTTGACCACTTAAATACACTCTTATGCTCGGGAAGTGGTCTGGACAGTAGTTTCTAAGCCATTCTAATCTGTGGAGAAACTCTAATGCCTTTCATGAGACTGCCAAATACCACAAGAAAGGGTTGGATTTTCCTCCAAGTTCTTCAGTGCCAGATGGATCAAATGATTCAATTTTCCAGGCAAATAAATCAGAAATATTGTAACTTCCTTTCAGATTTTGGGTCTCTCTTTTGCTGGAGATGTGACATATATATTTTTTTTTAATTCTGTATTTACTATCTTCAAAGAGAATCTGCAAGGTTGTTACCTGACCAGTAATTTTTTCCATAAAAGTAGTACAAAGTATTCAAAGTTATAGTGGTTCAGTTTCAAGGAAGCTGATGACTCTGCTTTCATGGACTTTGAAGATAACCAAATATTTCTTCTTGTATGAGAGTTTCTTACTGGCATGTTTTTAGTCAATCTATGCAAAATCCTTCCTTTATCGTGGCTCTGATTTGTTTGCTGGTTAAGTACCCAATTTTTGTGGCTGTGACAGTTTGCCACTTACTGTTCATTCTGGCACCTTTCCAGAGTAGTAGAAGGATCCTTTATCTTGTTTTTGCTCCACTCTTTTCCTCCTATGATCCTATGGTTTAATATGATTTTAGATCTTGTCCACACTTCATATTTCAGACAAGTTGTAACCAGCTCCCCAGCTTTGGAATGATTTTTGGAGTGTCAATGAACTCAAAAACAGAGATTAGTGTTTGCAGTTTTTCAGAAAAAATGTTCTGCCTGCTCTTCTGGGGATGGCTAGAGCAGTCCATGAAAGCTGCCCTGTTTATTCCACCACAATCATTGTTTTCAGTGCCTCCATACTGAGGAGAGCTGGAAGGAATGATGAGGAATGGGGACTTGGCAACTGAGAAATCTGGGAGAAGGAATGGGATCTAGTCTAGGGCATCTGGAGAGGTCTGAGTATGATTTCTAAGCAATAAAACTGGGATGAGGGCTGGGAGAGTAGGATGTGGTTAGGTCAGGGCTGGACTGGTGTGGCAGAAGAGAATGCTGAAGGGAGACCACCAGAAGTAGGACTGGGGAAGACACAATAAATATCAGGCTTGGAGAGTGAAACAGAAACAGGATTCCTACAAAATCCCAAGAAAATTCAGTCATTTTGTGGGAGACAATGTTACCTGTAGGATATCTGATTTATTGCCAAAGTAAAAAACAAAGTTTTAGTGAATGAAACAAGCAATTGCAGGTAGGAGAAAAATACTTAATTGCCCAGGCTGTTACCTCCTACCAGGAAAGTCAATTCCATTTCTTTGAATGAATTGTGCTCCAGTGTATTGCATTAAAGTCACTTAATCTCCTTAGATCATGAATTTTTTTTTTTGCAAGTGCCCATCTTCTGAAGAGTGGGCTGAACATTTATGAGGTGCATCTGAAATCAGTTTTCATCCTCATAACATCCAAGTGCTCTGTGATGCAATGAATTTTAGAAAAGTATTCTTGATGCGTATGGAACTTTTTACCAAAACTAGAACATTGCTTTTAAATGAAGTGCATATTCTGAATTTAAGAATTCTACATGGGAATGCTTCAGATATTTAATGGATTTATTTTTAAGGTGATGTTCTTCCATCATTGAATACTCTAAATATGCATTCTTATAGAAAACTTCATTCTCTTCTGTTTACAAAAAGCTTAAAGGTTAGGACACACTTGTTTATGCAGATGAAAGTGTTGGGCATGGAAACAGTAGATGTCTGTGCTAAATTACAGAATTTAATATAAACCTAACTCACACATGCAAACTTAGCTGTCTGATCCTGTTAGGCCAGAATTGTTAAGAGCCACATGTGTTGCACTTCTATGGGGTTAACTTTTCTAAAATGAAAAATACAGTGTTCAGCAGAGATCCTACAGCATTGTCAGAGCATTGTCACAGAGGCAAAGCTTCAGCAATGTAACTAATTCAGAATTTTAACTAATGATGGTGTGGTGCATTAAACATAAGGGCTCTGTGTATGTCTGTTGGTTTTATTGTGCATCTGTAGACTGCACAACTGAATGTCTGGAGAGGAGACCTTTCTGAGGAACAGCAGGAGTGTTGGGGATCAGACACCACATAGCCAACACTTCTTCTGATTCTTGTACAGTTTTTACTGAAGGAATGTTTTATTTGGAAAAATACATCCTGTAAAGCAATCCTCTTTATAGACATGGGTTTTTAAGCAATATTTATGTTGTTTGCACAGACTTGTTGAATAAAAGCTAGATAGCTCTTTTGCAAAGGAGAAAACAGTTTATTAAAAAAAAATCAGGTTCATCACATTTTTTAAAATATGGCTTTTTTCCTAGGCCTCAAAGAAAGTGCTGAAGAAATGGTCAAAAACAGGTTGGAGGGAAAAGATAACCTGACTCCATGGCAAAAATATCTAGAGAAGAAGAAAGAAAAAAGAATGCTTAAGAAAAAGAGAAAGGTATTTTATATGTTTATATTGGCCATTTGAGGGGGAGTTGTTGTTTCTTTTCTTATTTGTTGTTAATGTTTGATTCAGATAAACAAAATAAATTGTCCAGCTGCCAGTGCTATTTTAAGGTTAGAATATTCAGTGGTCACTCATGTGGAAGTACTGGGAGTACTTCATCAAACCTACAGAGGAAAAGGATATTCATACTGCTGATCATACACATGCTTACACAAAACACCTTTTATCTACTTGTGCTGCTGTAAAGATAAATTAGTCATAATAATAATTGGCTTTAATTTGCATTTTTAATGCATTAGAAATGGTCTTTTTGCTCCTGTGTGCATATCAATTCAAAGTTGTTATGACAATGATAATTGTAGTTGTTATGACAATGATAATTTGGAAATTTTGGGGCTAAAATAATTAAGACTTGTTTCCCAAACCTATAATAGCAAAGAATTAATAGCTGCAAAGAGCTAGTCAAATTTCAAATTGCAGGAGAAAAAAAAAAGCATGTGGCATGCAGAATCTAGATTTTCTAAAGTCTTAAATTGCTTCCAGTGTAACTCACATTGCTGAATTACACTTCTAAGAGTAAACTCTACACCTTGAGTTACTCTGTCCATGTCCATTAATTTTAACTGACACTTGATGAGTAAGTTCTTTAAGTTGATAAGTGCTCAAAATGGAGCAAGCAGCACTGTTCAGTAGCAGAACAACTTTCTCTAGCTTAACATGCTTGTCCAGTTTGATAAATTAAGTCAAGGAGCAAGGTGGATGACACACAACTACCAGTAAGAAAATTTGTTCTTTTAAATCTGAACTCCAGCTTTTTGAAGTCTGCAGTGCAAAATGAACTTTCTTACTCAAATCTGTCCCCAAGCATAGCTTTTGTGAAACATAAAGTAAGGACATAACACTGCTGATCCTGTAATTTTGTTGAAATGGTTGTCTGATATATCACAGTTTGGGGATATGCCTAATAAAATGTGTGAAAGAGGGTTGAAATTGTCAATTTCTATCAATTGTCAATGACTATCAATTTTTACTGTGCTCTGGTTTTTTGATGATCCATGTACAGTATTTCATTTTTCATCTTCATAGCTACTAGCAGAATATCTCATTCCAGCAAAACTTAAATAGTTGATTGATTGAAATAGTGTTGAAATAATCAAATGTTGATTGAAATAATGTTTGTGCTTTGTTGCAGGCTGCTGCTGAGAGAGAAGAGAGTGAAGATGAAGTTCCACCTGATGTTGATCTCAATGACCCCTACTTTGCTGAAGAATTTGAGAAAACAGGTCAGTCAAGACAAGCAACTTCTAGAGTAAATCTGCCCTTTTGTTAAATACTGAGTTTCCAAAACAAAGGCTGGGCTGAACACAGAGATAGAATGTTCAGAATTAAATGAAGTAGGTGTTATTTGCCTAAAATTGCTATTCCTGTAAAATTATGAGTATTGCAATACATGGAATGGTAAGGACTATTCCATTGGCTTTCACCAGAAACCATGAGTTATCCAGTTTCTAGGGATGGCTGTTAAAAACAAGCTGCTCCCCCAAGTATTCTAGAGAAAAGAGCTCCATTGCTTTTGAAGTCTTTTTATTTAGGAAGAGCCATATATATATATATATACACACATGGGTCCCTTTGAAGCTTGGGTCAGTTGCAAAAATGTCAAATGTTTTTGCATCATAAACAAAGTTGTCTTTGAGAAGAAATCACTTTTTTCTTAGTCTGATACACATTTTTACTGGAGTACTCTTGGCTGCTTAGAAACCCCAATAGTGAAATGTAATATTTTAGAAAATAACTTGCCCAGGTTAGATTTTTAGGATGCCATTTTACAAGCTTTTTATTCTGATGTTTAAATTAGCTTTTGCCATAGTAACAGCAAATTTATTTTGAGTGATTTTGCTGAGGAAAATCAATAAAGGTAATTTTCTGATGTTCCATACTTTTGGGAGCCAGATCCTAAGGGTGGCTCATATTACTGTATAGTAAAAGAAGAAAAATTACATAAAAACAAACAAAAAGAAGGTAGCAACTGATTTACTCATATTGCCAGTCTGTTGTTTGGTTGGGGTTTTTTTGAGCATAGTAGTGCCGATCCAAGTTCCATTTAAAAAGGGTAAATTACTTTTAATTTTGTACTTTCCACCACAGGCTTCTGTCCTGAATATTAAAATCTATCTTAGAATAAAATAAATAACTAACCCCCCAAATCTGGATGCTTTTGTACTTAATAATCTGAAATGCAGAACAGTAGAGTGAGTCCTGTCCATGTTTTAGAAAAAAGCACCACAGTCCAAAGTGTCATGCAGTGCTGTTTTCTGCCGTGCTTTTGGGGTGCCTTGTGTATAGGCTGAAGGAATTAATTGTAAAGATAACCATTCCTTCCACCAAATTGTTTAATTGTTCTTTAATACCAAGATTACCTAGGTACTCTCATATGATGTGTGATGTTCTCTCTGAAGTCTCTGAAGAAATGTTTTCTTCTGCATTATGTGAGAAGTTGCGTCCTAAAGGGGCTCAGCGGAGAATGAGCTTATCTGCACATTTTTAAACCTTGTCCATGACATGGAGAATAGACTTTAATGTTTGTGGAGTCTTTGAGGATAGTTAAATACACATAAAAGTTAAGAAAGCGAAGCTTTTGTCTTCAAGATTGCTGATAATTACTGAGATACAGGAGAAAACCAGGACGTGGTTAGCCCTGGGGAAGTTCTAAAGGGACAATACAGTGGCTGGCTGTGAGCCAGTTTACATTTTAATGGAAATTACACAGCACAACTTTGGCATTCACCAAGTTTACCCAGAACAGCCTCTGTCTCAGAGTTGGGGTTGCTTTTAAGCACAACTTATCCAGTGAGGGAAAATGGGTTACAGTCATCTTTGAACTTGGCTGTAATTCTGCCAACTTTGTATTTAGGGTACAGGCAACTTAAATGACCATCATTTTTCACAAGCCTTCCACAATTCCCCTGGAAGATTGAAATTTCACCCTTAAATTGACTGTCAGATTATTTTAGATTATGCTGAAAAAGCATATGACAGGGTTTATTTGCAGACTTGTGTGGACCAGTGCAGAAGCTGAGGATGCAGTAGTGCTGGATTCATTTGTTGGCTGTAACATGCATGGGTCTTGTGTAGCTTGGTTTCTGTCAAAAGCTGAGGCAATTGAAGGGAAGCAAGAGTGTAAGGAGATGCTAGACCAAGGGCCTAAAAACTCTGAGTGCTGTGCAAGGAAAAGTGGAATTTATGGGAAGTCCACTGAAGCATATGTTCCTCAGGTATGTCTTTGTTCCTCATAAGCAGGAAATGATTCTTACATTGTGGGTGCTTCACCTTGGGAGAGGCAAGGTAGAACAAATTCTCTGTGCCTGCTGTGCCCAAAAGCTCTCTGTATGGGGTTCATGGTAGTACTTGCTTTGCACAGTTTTCATGTGACTTTTTAATAGTACCACAGACTAAAATGTCAGATGCTGCAGATACATGAGCCTTGATGATCCGTTCTAGAAGCTTGACTCTAGTTTCATATTGTCAAGGAAAAAAAAAAAAGGTCACTTTTCATTTTACACTGATGCCCATACTGTTTCAAAAAGCCTTGTAAGACTTGGGTTTGGCTTGGCCAGTTTCACTGTAACTGCATCAGCTTCTGTGGGGTCTTAGAAAAGGGAGGCAAAATGATTCTTGTAGCTTAAACTGTTGAAAAATTAATGGCTAAATAGTGTAATTGCTTATTAACATGAGAGCAAGGCCCTGCTTTTGGGGATCACTGAACAGTTTCAGAACACATTCGACCATTAAACATAGTTTCTGTTGAACCTTTGAGGAATTCTCCACACATTATTGTAACTCCTATTAGTTCCAAACCATTAGATGCCTTCTTGTGATCTAATTTATGATGTATGTAGGAACTGATGGCTCTTTAAAGCTGGAAGGGAGCAGTATGAGTGCAAGGACTTAAGAGCTTAACAACAAAATCAGAGTATAGCTGTAGAACCTGTACTTGAAAGATAAAGTAAATGAAAAGATTAATTTACCATGTGTCTTTGCAAGGCTTCTGAGACTGACTCAAGTTTCTGAATAAGGCAGAGGTCTTGTGAGAGGAGTTTTTGATTTGGGGTCAGTTTCTGTGTCTGAAGTCCCAAAGGTATGATTAGCTTTTACTGCCAGCTGCAAAGTTGTTGATGTGCAAAGTTAATGTTGCAAACAAAATTCTTGAGCTGAGAAAGAGTCAAATGGCAGCTTGAGTGGGAATTACAGCAGAAACTGGACACTTCTTACACTGCCTGGTGGCAGCTACCAATTTAGTTCTGTGTCACACTGATGTAGGTGGGACAAATCTGATTAAAAGATGGCAGTGGGATTAAGTGCTAGGAAAAATCTGAGGGATTGCAATCAGTTTGCCATAAGTGTGCAACAAGTGTGTGTGGTGGGGCTACAGAATGTATGTGGGAAGAGGAGGGACTGTAGCAGGAGTATGGTAATAATACAGAAAATGATGCATTTGTGAATTTTCAAGCAGAACCATTTTCAGTATGATATAGATTTTTCAGTCCCAAGGGTGATTTTAGGTCCCAAGCTGGTTTTACTAGCTGCATAGTGAAAGTAAGAAATAAAGGGTTTGCTAATTTATTTATTTTCATGGAGAAGAGCTCAGTTTGATACCAACTCCTTGTTCAGCCCCATCTGCAGCCACAGAATGCTCTGAAGGCATAAGGATCACTTCTGTGATACCCCATAGAGTGAAAGAGGAGGGAAGGTGACTTGAGTGACTTTCCTTTGGGAAATGTGTACAAAGAAAAGAAATTTATTGATCTAACTTCTTATATAATTGTCTCCAATTTTATCTCTGTGCTCCTTTTCTGAAAGTTGGAAAGATTCTATGGTTGTTGGAGGCCTACAGAAGACATTTACTTCTCCCTTCTACACAGTGACTTAAATAGTGTAGTTTAGGTAACAATGTGATATCTGAATCTTGATATCCCTGCACATTTTCTGGAACTACTAAATCAATAGTTTAGTTTTTCAGCTGATGACATTGTGCATCAGGATAGTTTATTTTTTCATGGTGGTAGTTTGTTTCTTCTGGAAATCCATTTCCAGTTTGGAATCCCTGTAGAAATAGTCAAGGGAATAGTCAAGGCAGAAAAAAGCCTTTCTCAAGAAATGCATCCTCTTCCAGAGTATCCTTAGTGATATAACTTGACATGTGTCTGGCATGTCTGTGTTTCTAGTCTGAGTACAAACCTGTCCTAACAAAATGAACCCAAATATCTTCCCTAAGAGTACCCCCAGTGGACTGCAGAAAATTGCCTGGGAATGTCATTCCAAGCTCAAAGGGTCAGAGTGTGTGGTTCAGGTCAGGAAACCTTCTGCTTTTCCTGCTTTTTTTTGATCAAGATCTACAGGCATTCCGAAGAGAATAATTTGATATTGTAGGATTGATAAACAAGTCTGTTTTCATTAGAAGTGAGGTTTGGCTAATGTCTTATGCTGTTACTGTTCATTATGTCTGTCATTAGCAGCACTGTGTATCTGAATGCTAAGGGAGCAGGGGAGCGAGCTTCCTCAGAACAATATTCAGTCTGAGCAGAGTCAATCATATTTTAATTTCCACTAGAAAATGCCCTGGGAGTGGTGTGATGTCATGGGTTTGCCTGCACTATTGTGATACTTCTCTCTACAGTAAAACCATGGTTTTACTGTATGGAATGTTGCTGCCTCCTTAAACTGAACAACTATTCAGTGCATTTTTATTGCTTTAAGTCTTCTTGGTTTTTCTTAACTTTGCAGCCTTTTTCCACATCTGACATTCAAATACTGAGTGCAAGAAAATGAGATTTACTTAGAAGTTCTAGCTATAGGTAAATGATGCCCTCATGCATAAGCTCGGATAAATCAGTTCATGCCCTGTATTTGCATTAGGTTTAAAGAAGAAGGCAGAATCAGTAGAAAGTACCTCAGAAGATGAAGATGAAGTTGAAAAACAGAAGGTAAAGTGATGTAAAATGTTGCATTGCATGAATTCTGCAAGTATTTGGTGTGTTTGTGAGTGGAACTGCAGAATTTCATAGGATGGCAGTAAAATAAAACTATACTATTTTAATAGTGAGAGCTTTTGGAACAAAAGCTTCCAAGAAGTTTGTGTGTTGGGCAGTGCCAAGTTTTTATTTTTTTAACATCAGTATTGTATGAACTGTTTGTGAGTTCAAACCTTGTCCTGTCTATTTTTGTTCTTGAAGATTGAGTTATTTGCTATTTTGTATTTTCTTTTTATCCTTTCTCAGCACAAGTTAACTAAAGGAATTACTTAAATCCAGATATGTTGATTTTTATTTTGCTATATGAATACCAGCATTAAATTGTATCCATTAGTTATTTCTAAGTACTGGTGTACAATTTTCAGATGAGATTATTAATGTGTTTGAAAATTGAATATGCATATTTGCATTCATTTTATATCTAATAAGAAGGAAATCAATTTGTATTAATACTACACCTCAAAATGATAAAAGAATGTTTTTATGGGTGAAATAATACTGCTCTGATGACCCTATTTCAACTTATTTAAATACATGTAGACTCATACAGGCTTTATTAATGACATGCTGAATTTTTTCATAGAAAAGTTTCATTGTATACGTGGACTTTTTTATTTTGTAACAGGCTGAAATGGCCCTACTGATGATGGATGATGAGGAAGACACCAGAAAACATTTTAATTATAAAAAGATTGTAGAACAACAAAATCTGAGCAAGAAGAAAAAGAAACTTCTTATGAAAAGGAAAGAATTACTAGAAGATGACTTCCAGGTAATTGTGTACTTCTTGACTTTGTGACTGGAGCAGTTCCAGCAATCTCATGAGCTGTGACTTCTGAAGCAGTTCATGTTTTATTAGGCTTAAAAGCTTTGCTGTCGTGGGAAAAGATCACCTAAAATAAATGCTTCTTTACTTCATTCAGGTTAATGTTGCTGATACAAGATTCCAAGCCATGTTTACTTCTCCCCTGTTTAATTTGGATCCTTCAGATCCAAATTTCAAAAAGACAAAAGCAGTAGAAAAGATCCTGGAAGAGAAAGCTCGCCGAAGAGAAGAAAAGGAGCAAGATCTGAAGGAGGCAAACAAGGGCCTGGAGAAGAAGATGGCAAAGAAAGGAGAGGTTGCCAAGAAAGCCATAGATCCTGCCCTGTCAATGCTAATCAAGTCTGTCAAACATAAAACTGAAGAGTTTCAGGCACGGAAAAAGCAGAAATTCAAATAACTGAACTCTGATTTTACTCAGCCTTTACTTTAGTCCAAGCCCTGCTAACTGGAGACATCTGTTCAAGTTACTGTGACCTGCTCTAATTCCTGTCCACCCAAAATGTCCTGAAAATTCATTAACTATGTTGGTGAATTGTGAAGTGTTCAGAGTAATAATCACTCTTTTCTTATGCCACAACAAATACTGTTTTGCACATATGTAAGGAAATGATGGTTTTGGGGTGGTTTGGTTTGTATCATGTCATCCCTTAAAAATAATAGAAGCGCTGAAGATGGCTAAAAACATCATAATTATGGGTTTATCTATATATAATAAAAACTATTCTGCAGAGGTTTATTGCTGAAACTAAGTGGTTTTAAAGTTTTTAATCCCACAGAAGTCTGTAAAACATACCTGTCCTGATAAAGAAGGTAATTATATAACTACAAATGGAAGAAATTTTGAATACAAGTTTTTTGTAGTTTTTTAAAATATTGCATAAATGCTTTATTAATTTCTTCTTTAAATACTTGAAGGTCATAGAACTAATTCATGGAAATATTGCCATTTAGAAGTATTGCATTAGCATCTTTTTGAAATAAATATTTTAAATTGGCCCAAAAGAATTTTGTGTACTAGCTGTGTTTTTTTCTTTCACACCTAAATGAAATTAGATCAAAATAAACTTTTTCTTATTGTTATTACATTTCCATGAATATAATACTTATACAAAGTCTTCCAGCATTGCAAGTGTTAAAAAAAGGGGGGGTGGGGAGGGGGAAAGGAAAAAAATCAAAGGCACATCTTGACGATCCAATTTTAGAAAACATGTTGTTTCACCCCACTACTGTTTCCATAAACTATGCCTTATGTACTTAAAGATTTTGTTATACTGACAAACAGCTAAATAAAGATACTTGTGATCAGTGCAAAAACTAATACATATAATGCAAAAGCCAATATCCTGTTGCAGTCCTCTTTTTTTTAACAACACCCTCCTTTTCTCTCAAATCAGTCTGTCCTACCTCAAGTTGCCATCTGAGAAGAAGAAAAGTACTTTGAGGAATCTCCTTGGTGCAGTTCAGCACTGTCAAGAATAACAAGGGCTTGAAATGAAACAAAAAAAAAAAAAAGGCAACTTGGATTTGGACTTCAGGTTAAAATCTGTGAAAGAAAGCCAAAGATTTCCTGAGGGTTTGTGGAGTGCATGTTATTTCCTTGTAGTTTTGTCCAACAGAATAGGAAGCACCTGGTAATGTGGAAGACAAAAGCTGCTCTCCAAAAGCCACATAGTTTTGTGTGCCAAAAACTTGTGTTGAAAAAGACTTGCATTTGTTCCTGACATATTTTGAGTTGTTAAAAAAAAGTAAGGCTGGTCTTTGGAAAAAGAAGTCAATGATACAAAAGTGGAAGCACATTTTTATTGGGAAAAAAGCCATAGAAAGGTTTTCTGTGACTATTAGGCAGGAGCCTTCTGAATTCCTGGGGGAGATCCTGTGTAGGGCAATGAGGATGTGGTGGAGATGGAATAAAGTCTGGGGGTGAAAAAGTTTAGTTTCCAGATGTCCCTATCCACAGCAGGGGCGTTTGGATTAGATGTTCTTTAAAAGCTCCATCCAGCACAAACCATGCCATGGTTCTATGATCCTTTGTGTGGCTCTCACCAGTGCAGTGCAAGTTCCTGCTAATGTTTAATACATTAAATTAATGTAATAAACAGTATAACCTATGTTCACCACAAACATGAAAGCAAATGACACTTCTCTTGATGAAAGCAATCTGTTAAGAGTTATTATTTGCTACAAAATGGATTTTGGCTAGTGGATGAAACTGGTGTTATTAGGAAGCCCTATAGTAAGTGCTGCATGTGAAAAAGGCATATTTCATGATTGGCTTTTTGCAAATATTAAAATGAATATTATATGTGTTATGTTAGAAATTTATGTTGTATTAATTTTATTAAGTAGTTAATAGTAGTTAAGTGTTAAATATAGTTTTAGGTTATAACATAATGTTAAAATAGAAACTATGTTGTGTAAGATACTTCTTTGAAAGAGAGGACTCGCACTCAGATAGCAGCCACAGGACACCTAAATCTTTCAGAGAAAGAGAATTTATTGCTCCATTATCAGAAGAAACAAACTTCTTCCCACCTCATTCAGTCCTGAAGATGCTGTCAGGATTCAGAGGAAGAAGCTGACACTGACCAGACAGAATCCTGTGTTTGAATGGAACTTATGCCTCATGGATGAGATGTATGAATATGCAACAGGCTGTTGCTTTTAAGGGTTAATCCTCTGTTAATGTGTGTCCTTCTTCAGGTTTATTTTGCTCAGAAAGAGGTACCCGGACTGTCGGTAACTCTGTTTTTATTGTCTTGTATTGTCCTAATTGTCCAAATTTCTATTACTCTAATTTCATTATTATTTTTATATCCATTTTATTACTATTAAACATTTAAAATTTTAAAAACAAGAGTTTGGCATTTTTCACACTGCAGAAATATAATCTGTCAAAATTCCCTTTAAAAACTTAAGTCTGCCGGGCGAGCTCCCACCGGCTGCCAGCTGGAAAGGAAGTCCACAGCCAACAGGGCAGCTCAGGGCTCTGATGGCAGCGCCATGAGGCGGCCCGTGCACACTCTCTCCGCGTGACGTCATGGGTCGCTGAGGGTGACATCACGGGCCAGAATGAAATTGGTGCTATTAGGAAGTCCTATAGTAAGTGCTGCAGAAATATAATTTGTCAAAATTCCCTTTAAAACTCAAGTCTGGCGGGAGAGCTGCTGCTTTGTTCCCAGTTGCTGGCTGGGAATGTAGCCCAGGGCCCACAGCGCAGCTCAGGGCCCTGAGGGCAGCGCCATGAGGGTGGCTGTGCACAGGCTCTCCGCATGATGTCATGGGCTGCTGAGGGTGATGTCATGGGCCAATATGAGATTGCTGTTATTAGGAAGTCCTATAGTAAGTGCTCCAGAAATAGAATTTCTCAAAATTCCCTTCAAAAAGTCAAGTCTGGTGGGCGAACTTCCGCCGGCTGCTGGCTGGCAATGTGCGTGGCCCACGGGCAGCACCGTGAGGCAGCCCACGCACAGGCTCTCCACGTGACCTCACGGGCCACAGCGGGTGATGTCACGGGCCAGAATGAGATATGAGATAGATGTTACTAGGAAGTCCTACGGTAAGTGCTTCAGAAATATAATTTGTCAAAATTCCCTTTAAAAACATAAGTCTGGCGGGTGAGCTCCTGCCGGCTGCTGGCTGGCAACGAAGCCCGCGGCCCACGGGGCTGCTCAAGGCCCTGAGGGCAGCACCATGAGGCGGCCGCGCGCACGCTCTCTGCGTGACGTCACGGAGCGCTGAGGGTGACGTCACGGTCCAGGCGGCGCTGCGGGGCTGCTCGGTCCGCCCGGGTCAGGCCTCACTGTGAAACCTGAACCCGCTCGGGTACAAACTGTGCCGCACTGCTGCTGCCACACGGACACCCGAGCCTCGGCTCTGTCCGCCCCTGCGTTCCGATCGCTCCGCGGCCGCGCCCTGCGGGGTCCCCCGAGCTGGAGGGGGCTGCGGGCGGCTGAGCGGCTTCTGCTGCCTCCGTGTGATCCTCGCGTGTGTTTGTGTTTCTCCCGGCGCCTGCCTAGCATTCAGATTTACTTTTGCAGTGCAGTCGGGGCTTTGGGCAGCTTCCAGGTTGAAGGAGACCAGGTTGCTCAGAGCTCCATCCAGCCTGGCCTTGAATGCTTCCAGGGATGCGGCATCCGCATGGGCAACCTGTGCCAGTGCCTCACCACCTTCACAGCTCGGAACTTCCTACTAATATCTAATCTGAACTGACTCTCTCTCAGTTTGAAGCCATTCCCCCTTGTTCTGTCACTCTAGGCCCTTGTGAATGGTCCTTCACCTTCTTTCTTGCAGGCTCCCTTCGGGTACTGGAAGGCCAAAGTTAGGTCATCCCTAAGCCTTCTGTTCTCCAAGCTGAACAATCCCAAATCTCTCAGTCTTTCCTCAAGGAAAACTGCTCCATCCCTCTGATCATCTGGGTGGCTTCTTCTGGCCTCACTCCAACAGCTCCATGTCCTTCCTGTGCCCAGATCTGCATGCAGCCCTGCAGGTGGGGTCACACCAGACGGGGGGCAGAGGGGCAGAATCCCCTCCCTCCCCTGCTGCCCACAGGGCTTTGGGTGCAGCCCAGGGTTGCTTTCTGGGATGCCAGAGCACATTGCCATGTCATGTCCAGCTTCTCATACACCAGCACTCTCAAGTCCTTAAATAATTTTTGTTCATGTTCTTCAGGAGTCACATTACTGTGCATTCCTCCATTACTGTTTCATTAGCTATACAGATGTAGAACAGCAAACTGTATGACCCCCTTGACCCAAGGAGGGTCAAGATCAGGATTGATGGAAGTATGATAGCCAGGAAGGAGAACTGATAAACTCTAGAAATTTGAAAGTGAAAGAATGGGTCCAATGTGATCTTACAAAGTGGAAGCAGCAATTTTCTAAATGAAATGTAGTGGACATTAATGATATTTTGAGATGGAAGTGGTTTGAGCAAATGAACCTGATGAGGAGGAAGTGTTATGAAACTATTAAGATAAGTCAACCATATGTAAAAATAAATATATTCTGTAACACAATATATGCAAAGGCCTAATTAGGATTCTCAGTCTGAAGTTACGCTCCTAATTAGTGTTTAAGTGGCACCTCTATCTTAATTTTCAAATGCAAGGGCAGAGTGAGACAAAGCAGCCACTCACTCAGACCCTCTGGCCTGGCCTTGCCTTGACATTCCCAGCCTCTGGCTGCCAGGCAACAGCCCTGTGGCATCGCAGCTGATGCCACCACCTGGCACAGAGCCCGTGGGCACAGCTCAGCTCGGGGTCAGGCCCAGAGAGCGCAGCTCCCAGCTGGGGCAGCTGTGCCATGCTCCGCCGGGGCTCTCCCTGCTCCAGGGGCTCTGCGTGGCCTCGCTGCTCGCCAGCACGCCCAGAGCTCTCAGCCGTCCCGCCAGGAGCGCGGCCCGGCTGCCTGTGCCAGCCCAGGGCGCGCAGCAGCCGGGCCCCGGCACGGGCCGTGCCAGCCTGTGGCCCCTGCAGCTGCACTGCTGCACCTTCCTGGCCCTGTCCCTGCTGCTCGCCGCGCTCTGCCTCGGCTGCAGCCTCCGGAGAAAAGCCCAGAGGCAGCGGAGAGAGGTGAGGGACGGGCACTGGGCAGGTGGGATGGTGCCAGGGGCCGGCAGCTACAGCCTGTAGGGTGAGCAGGAGTGCCAGGCCCTGTGCAGAGGACAGCCTGGGCAGGCACCAAGGGTCCTCTGCCTCTTCCCCAGCCCCGTGCCCAAGCCCAGAAGCAGAGGTGGGGCTCAGCCCCCTTCCTCCAGGAGGAAACAAGGACAGGCTGAGCCACCAGAACAAGACAGACCCTGCCCGACATCCTCTCCACCCAACCTGCAGCCTGGGGCAGCCCAGCCAGGCCCCAGGAGAGCCCGAGGGGGCCCAGCCCCTGCAGCCCCTCTGCCCCTCTCATCGTGCTCCCTGCCCCGTGTCTCCCAGGAGAAGAACTGGACACGCTCAGCCTGGCCCAGGACCTGCTGCCTGGCTGACTGCTCCCCCTCAATGAGGAGCTGATCGGCCGTCAGAAGGAAAACTCTGCCTCCATCAAGGGCTTCCTGAGGCACCTGCGCCAACGCTGCCTGCAGGGGGACACGCTCCAGAGGGGAAGGAACAACCAAGTGTGGAAGGACTTGGACGAGGAGGCAGCGCTTTTCTCTGATTGAGAAAACAACACCTGCTAGGCAAATGGAGCAATATACTGCAAGATTACTCATACAGATTTCATTGTTATTAAAATAGTTTATTTAGAAAGACACCCATTATTAGTAGTGAATGAGTTCATTATCAGAGAGATACCATTGAAATTTTATTTTCAAAAATTGTAGTTTGGCTGAAGCAGGTGATTTTCTGTCACCTGCTTGTTTGCAGAGAATGAATGATACTGTTCACTGTTGCAAGAGCCAGTGGAATATGGTTAATATTACAAGCTACATACTGGGCTTACTCCTAGGAAAAAACCTGAGGAGTTAAAATCTACTTCATCTAGAGGGGTCAGGATAATCTTTTGCATAATATATATCCTTTCACTTCTTATGTGCTTCTTAAGCAAGAGATTATGTGAATTCTGCAAACCGAACAACCTTGTCTTGATGTAAGAAGAGCTTTAGAGTTTCAACTTTAAAAGGCCAAGCTTTGCAAATGAGAATTTGAGGTGTCAGCTAAAATAAATTTACAATGTAAGTAAATCTATAAGGACATCTGGACTAATTTCATGGTTCTACAAAGAAGAGGAGCAACAGGCTGCAAGTGTGGAGGCACTTTGGGAACAGTGGACAGCATGGACTGGGATAATGAAGTGTCTCACACATACACAGCTGGTTCCCAGGACTGATGATAGTGACCATCAGAGAAGGTGTGATGGACATGGGATTCATGTACAGCTGTCCTTGATCCTGGGAAGGCAGCTTCAGTAAACAACATGTTCTCTACACCACTTCTACAACAAAGTGGACAGAAATGAATAAAAACTCTCTAGCAGAACACAATAGTTAAATGCTCATTGAGGCAGAAGGATGTAAAATATCTGATTGTTGCAAGAATTTCCTAGCAAGTCTATTATGAAAAATATGTATTTTTAATCAATGAGGTTAGTTTTGAGCAGCTGTCAGAAGTCACATGTGTAGATATATATATCAATATGTGTATATTGTATAGTGTATTATATAGTGCATACTGTGTTACATACATGTGTAGTGATATACCTTTGTACACTGCATATTAATATATGTATATTGCAAATTGCATTATATATATCTACACCGATGTAGATATATAGATGTATTGTGTATTGGATGATATATCTGTATATTGATAAACTCTATCTGCATATTGATAGAAATATGTATATTGATATATGGGTATGTAGCATGTTTTATATTGGTATTTTTGTATGATAGATATATCATACATATATTGCATATTGTAGCTTATATATACATGATATATGATATCTACATGATATATATGTATATTGCATAGATGTAGAGGTACATTACATATTCTATGATATGTATATTGATTATATACCGATACGATATATACGCATATTGATATGAGATACATGTATATTGTCCTGGGGCTCACGGTAACGACACCGGAGGTTACTATCCATCCCCCTGCGACACAGATGGCATCTGTGGGGCCGCGCTGCTTTGCCCGGAGCCGTGCGTGGCGCCGATGGTGCTGCCGGACCGGAGCAGGGAGCGCCGTCCCGGGCCGGGCCCCGCCATGCCCGCCCCGCGGGGCGCCATTGGTCCTGCGGAACGCCAATCATCAGCGCCGCCACTTCCGGCCGCGGGGCGCGGCCCGGCCAATGGGCGCGGGGCGGGGGCGGGACGCCTCGCGCTCACCGAGGCAACGGGCGGGCGAGCGGGCGGTCCCGGATGGCGGCGGTGCAGGGTGAGTGCGGCGCCGTCGCGAGGCTACCCCGGCCCGCCGCTCCTGCCTCTCCCGGCACGGCCTCTCTGCCCGCGGGGCTGCGCGGGCCGGGAGCGAGCCTGGAGCAGGCCGCGCGTCCGCCGGTGGGGCTGCCCCGGGTGACGTCACCGGCCCCGCGTGATGTCACGGGCTGGGCGGCGGGAGCGGCGCGCCGCCGGGATCGGGATCGGGATGGAGGCGCGGGAGGGAATGTCTCGCCCCGACCCGACCCGACCCGACCCGACCCTACCCTCGCGCGTCTGTGTTCTCCCAGTGCCCGTTCAGTTGTCCGAGTGCCTTTTGCAGTGCCCTCGGGGCTGCTTGGGTCAAATCGTTTCGGTTGCTGTTCTCCAGCAGTCACGCTGTTGTGGGTTCTTCCACCGTTCCTGGCGCTGTTCGGATGGGGAGCAGGAAATGGGTAGCAGGGAGGGATGAAGTCAAGAGTGGTGGAAGTATGACAGCCCAGGAGGGAGAGCTGATAAATCTTAGAAGAGGCTTGGGTGGGAAAAGTTGGGTCCAGTGGGAGCTCAACACGTGGAAGCAGCAGGTTTGCGAATGGAATGTGAAAGGACTTGAAGAGCAGTTTGAGATGGGAGGTGTTTGAGAAAATTGAGTTGGTGTGGAGGAAGTGTTACAAACGGAAGCAAACGAGAGAGACAGGTTGTCTGTATGTTCTCTCTAGAAATAAACACATCCTTAGATCCAGCTCTGTGCAAAGGCCTAGTGAGGATTTTCAGCCTGCAGCTACATTGTTAGCAAATCTTCAAGTGACATCTCCATCTTAATTTTCAAAAGCTATTTTGTCATCATTATTGCTTTCCCTACTACCACGCTATTTCTTCCATTCCTGGGAGAGTTTAAATTCTTTACTTGCTCCTCTGTCTGTTTACTGAAGTCTGTGCTGTGCCCTTGTTGCAGGAGTGACTTTCTGTAGGGTGTAGCAAGATGCAGCAAAGAGGACCAATGGTTGCTGGAGCCATCTTTACTATTATTGGTAAAAAGGAAGTAAATGCAGTGATGAATACTTTAATTTTAGCTCTGAAATTTTTTCAAGTGACTATTACAATTGGGTGTAATCCATAAACCTTTTCTCTCTGTAGAGCCTATGTATTGTAGTAGCCTTTCATTTTTTGTCAGGACATATATAATTATAACAATAAGATCATATTTAATTTTGAAAAGTAAATTTATAAGTGTGTGAAGATTAATAGGTATGTTTAGCATTTAGGAAGAAATTATGGTGAATAAGTAACTTCCTCCAGAGCTGTGCTGATTCTTCCTATCAAAAGAACAGTTATGGCAAACCAGCTGGTTTGTTCTGTGGCAGTGCTGAATCTTGGTAAACATCATTTACATTGTTTGGGCCATTTAAATGGAGTGGTATTTAATTGCTGGAGTCAGCCATATAGCATTTCAAGAGTCAGTGGTTTAAGTCTTATGCATTAAACATCTCATTTTTCCTCTTCTGTTCACCTTTCAGTGTTCTTGGGTTACAAAGTTTTTTTTGAGATGGTAGGAGTGATAGATGTTATACTGGGATATAGAGGTGGAGAGTCAGAGAATGGTTTGGATTGGAAGGAACCTTAAAATTCAACTAGTTCTTAATATATAAACTATCTTAATATATTACAGAGGTTTTCTCCATTAGCACTACATGCTTTTCACTTTCTTAAGTAATTCAGTGTGTGGAATGACTCTGTTTTACCTTCTGAAGTAGACAAATGTTTTTGTGTCAGGATTAATATGTAGTAGACTGTGGATAAGAGCAGCAGTAAATACAGACAGTTTCTTTGGCAATTCATGATAAATACATCATTCTGTATTGCTATTTTTTGTTTCATATACTAGACAATACTGACAATATTTCCATTAGCTTTCTATAAACAATAATTTCCTTAGCATCTGAAGGGTAACCATCAAAACCAGTAGAGTTACTAAATTATTTGAGCTTGACTTAAGCTTGTTGAGGTTCACTAGTAATCATGGTAGCTCTACTTACCCAGATAAACATTATTTGACTGTTTTAGGCTTACTTGGTTTTGTTTTAGAAATAATTTGTCACTAAACAAAAGTTAATCTGTTTTTTCTTTTCCTGCTGCAAATTAGTGGGGAATTATAAGGAGATGAAATGAAACATTATAGCAGACTAGGAGTTCATTATAGGATCTTAAACAGGTATTCCCTGCATAGAAAGGAAAAAGGGTGGTGTTTTAAAGGTTAGTCATGTGCCAGTTAGATGTGATGGCTGGAGAAGTTAGTTGTATTGTTGGAAAACAGGACACCATGGAATGCAAAACTTATATTAACAGTTCTTTCCAGTGCCTGGCAAGAACATTAGGTTCAAGTTATGTTGGAGTGAAAAGGCTGCTTTCAGCTTGCAGCATGAACTTTGATTATCTTAGGTCTCATTAATGCTGTTGGCTAGGGAAGAGGCAGAACTTGGAAACCCTGCTTTGGAGAGGTGTGTTCCCCTTGGTTCAAACTTCTCTCCTAAAAGTTCTTTGGGATTTGGTTATTTGTGTGAAATTCATCTCTTGAAGTCAGTGTCTAATGTATATATCTGGTCTGGTTTTAGGATGATTTCTCTCCAGAGTTTCTTTTTGAATGGAAGTGTGCTCCTTCCCAGTAGAAGATGGTGATCCTAATGTATGACCATGGAGAAGGGGATAAGTTCAGTAGAAGTGTTACCTTCCAAATCATCTCAGGTTACAGCTGTAAAAGTGGTGGTCAAAGAGCCCGAAACAAAGCAAACCCAAAGAGGGAAACGAGTGGGATTTGTGCTTGTCCATGCAGGTAAGATGTGGAAGCAGAACAACTGCAATGGAAATAATGCATATTTGGATATCAAACTAGATACCAGCAAAAATTTTATGGTGGCTTTGGACTACTAGTGTGCTAATAAAGTAACATTAACTCTGAGTTCAAATCTCAGAATGAGGAGTTTGATTGGAAGTTGCACTGGAAACTCTTAATCAAAATGTAGTTATTTGGGTGTTCTGGATGGTATTTTTGTTCTCCTTGACAAAGAAAACCCCTAAATGTAAATTATTATAAAATGTCATATTTTGTACTTGTCTGCTAAGCTTGGCAAACCTACAAAATGAGGGAGATATTTAATTCTGTTTCTTTACCTATGGAAGGATCAAATACATTCCTTTCACTGCTGATGGTTCCTTGTCTAGCTTGTCCATGAGGACAGTCCAGCTAAGACCTTCTGAAATCTGCTTGGGCTGTTTGTTGCAGAACTCTTTTTACCCTTCTGACATTTCTTCTATTTTACTGATCTTGTTCGTATTTAAGTGAGTTACTGTTTGTTCTTTCCACATGTAATGAAGGGCTCCTCTACTCAGATCTGATACAGAAATTGTGTTGTGTGTGTCTTGCTCATACACTCTTCTTTCATAGGTTCTCTATTAAATGTAATGAGTCATGAAGTTAACAAGGCTTATATCTGGCTGTATATTTGTTTTGAGCATCTGTGTGAGTACATGAGGTGAAATAGAGCAAAAGTGGCCTGGTCATGCCTAAAATATTTGAAAAGCCAACATGTTACTTGCTTTATAAAATCATTAAGGCTAGAAAACCAGCCCCAAACCTTAAACAATTTATTCTGGATTGATGTTTGATGACCCTGGTATTCTATTTTAAGGGCGAATGAAATTGCTCAATATAGTGTCCTTTGCTGGGTCACTTTGGTATTGGTGTTAAAGCTTATTTTATTAGAGTTCCTCAAAAGGAGGAACTCTAATAAAATACTCTTCTAAAGGTGAGTAAAGGGAAGTTGAGATAAATAAATACAAGCACGTTTTTAGGTGCAAGACCTGGTAAAACAGAAGTAGATTTTAATTATTTGCTCCACTCTTGTTTTTCTGATGCTGCATTTAGTTGAATGGTGGCATTGATAAACTTTTCAGCTATGGAAGTAGGGGCAGTGGCTTCAAAGTAGGGCAGAATGGTTCAATACAGTGGGATAGATATAAAGACTGAGAATAAGAAAAAGGTGAAAAATCTGAATGATCTTCATTTGAAGGAGCTCCTTGTTCGAAGTCAGGAGTAACAAGCTCTACAAACATAGCATAAACATGAGAAAACGAGCAGAATTGTGGAAAGAAGAAAATCAAGAGTTTGACTTAAAAATGAGGCTTTTGCCCAATAATGGACAGTAAAGAAAAAAGCTATGCTGGAAATCCTCCAAGAATGAGTGAAACTGGAATCTCTTGGAAAGTTTTTATAGGAAAAGATTGATGCTGATATTTATACCTGCATGCTTCTGGATATATGATCTGTATCCTGTATTTTACTGAGTGTGTTTGATTCTGTGTTGGAATGCATAAAATTGTCAATCTTGGTAGAAAAAGGAAATGCCAATGTAATCCAGAATAAGGAACACTATATCTGCCTGTGTCTTAAATCTCTATGTGAACTACAGGCTGTAGTTTGCCAGGGACTATAATATATTTTCCTTTTGTTTCAATTGCAGGTGCAGGTTATCATTCTGAATCCAAAGCTAAAGAGTACAAGCATGTGTGCAAAAGAGCCTGCCAGAAAGTATGTATCACCAGCTCCACAGTCCTCTACTGGGTACACAAGAAATGTCTGCACTTAGCTGCTTGGGCTCTATGTGTTTATGGAAGGAAATGAGGGAAAACAGAGCACAAACAGTTAAGATGATGTAGAGCAGGAGAGTGAGTGGCCACGAGATGTAGCAACATTCTCATCAGTGCTGGCAAATAGCAGACACCAAATGAACAGTGGGAGGGCAAGAGGAGGTCACAGTGGTACCTACAAGGAGTATTCCTACAGCTTTCTGCACTTCTCCAGGGTTTCTGGAGCTAAGTATGGTGTCTGTATGTTGATTTCTTCCATGTCCACTCTTTGGAGTTTAAATAAACTCTAGCATCCAGGTTGCTCTGTGAATGCAGGAGTTTCTATAATTATTTTGTTCTTGATAGCTCTTACCCTCTTAATAGGAAGGGAGGTAGAAACAGGAAAAACAAAACCAAAAAAATCAAAGTTGGAAACAGGGAAATGGCAAGACTTTAATTTCCATTGAAATGAATATGTTTTAATCTCTTCCAAGAACTTTGGCTTTGGAACTGGCAAGTCCTGTCTTTTAAGTGTTGAATGAGTAGCTGGAAGACCTCTCTAAAATTTTTAATGTCTTTTGCTTTCTCCAGGGAGAAGGAGTTTGGGAGCTTGGCGGGATTTTTAGAGGAGTCTCAGAGTTGGTCTCTGATAATTATCACTTTGTGTTACAGTTTGTTGCTCAATCCTAATACCAATCTAATTTTGTAATGAGAGGCCTCACAAATCATCCAAAATTAGCACTGGCTTTTTTAGCCTTGGTGAAAGTCATTTTCCAGCTAGTTATGTGAGATCTGCTGTTGAATTCAAGTTGAGTTCAAGATTCTGTATAGCTACTCTTGAGCTCAGTAGCCAACATCAATAACTTCTGTGAAGAACAAACAATTTCAGGTTTGTCTTGCAGCCAGAGTTGTTTTCTGGGGTTCCTTGAGAAAGCTTGACTGTAAGGTCTTGTTTAGTATGGATCTAATAAATACTATTAGGCTCTCCAAGTTCACTGTTATGTGTGTATGTAATTTGAAGGTAACATTATCTTATGTGATTTGTATTGGTTTTTAGATGAGGTTGTGAAGTTCTTTTCAATTTTATGGTAACTGCTATATGTGGTACTAGAAATTTTTGTTGAATGTTGGAAGGAAAAATTGAAACTTGACTGAAACATTTGGTGTTTGAGGACATGAAGTATAAGAAGTTAATTTGATAGAAATTGGACTATGCAGAAATCTGCTACTAAATGCAGTGTCATAGTAGCAAAATCATATCTTCAGATCTGCCCCATATGGTTCATACTGACTTTTTTTCCAGTGCCTCTTGTTCTTACACTCTCTTACATTTTAAACTAATTTGGTGAAGATTTTATTTTATACAGGAAGAGGAAAATGTAGGGCTCAGTCACAGAATAATAGACTTTCCTAATCATCAGCTAAAACTTGTGTTTTACAGGCAATTGAAAAGCTACAGGCTGGTGCTCTTGCAACAGATGCAGTGACTGCAGCACTTATAGAATTAGAGGTATGAATTTCTGACTAGTAGTAAATATACCTCTTGGGTAAATCTTGCCAGACCTTTCTGTAGGGGGCTATTAAATGAGCTCATGTGAATTTTTGGTTTTGTGCTACACTGATTTTATCTTTTGCTTTTCCACTGTATTTTGGTGTAAATGTGTTTAAGTACTTTATAAAAATATAGACTGAATAAAAGTTTTCTAGTTGATGCAATTTGGTTGTCATTTTAGGTATGCCTTATCAGATAGTCTTTAACCTTTAAGAACAAATGCAGTGATTAAAGACTTATTGAACACTTTGTAAGGAGCTTCATTTCTGGCTTGCTGAGTACAGACAGGTTGTTCTGGCTCTGCTTCTTAGAGAGGGAAAATATATCCTACTGATTCTGATGATTATGACAAAATATGTGTAGAGGAATAGGCCAGTAGTGTTTTTATTTCAAAACAGTACTTGTTAATTAAGATAGAACATCTTGATGAGCAGCTGCTGGTGAGGTTTTTGGAAAAGTGTCTTTTTAGAGTGATGAGGTTTTTATAGCATCTGCCTTCAGTGAAGGTCCCCATGAAATAATGTAGAAGTGAGTAAAGCTAAACATTTCTGGGTGGTAAATGAAGCAGTTTGGTCATTGTCCCAGGTCCACTAATCACTCATGACAGTAATGAGGGAAACAGGTATTCTTCTTCTCCTGTAAGTAGCAATTGCTTTTTCCTCTCCAACTTTATTAGTAAAAAAAAAAAAAAAAAGGAAAGCAAGGTAAGTGTTGTGCTGTAAAAATAATTTCCTGCACTTGGAATTTATGGTAGTATTCCAAGAGGATTAGCAGTGGATTTGCTTATCCAGATGTTGGGAAAGTGTTCATTAATGTACTTGGTGGGGCTGGCGTAAGGCAGGCAGTAAGTGCATACTTCAGTATGTGTTAGACATGCTGACTGGGAGCCAAGGCTTCAGTCACACTGTGAACTTGGCAAGTGCCTTGGCTTTCAGCCCTCCTGTGGGTCTCCCTGAGCTGTTCAAATATGCTTTCATGTGTTATCTTACACATTTGAGTATAGCTCACAGAAAGCAGCAAGTATCTCTCTAATGGGATTATTTACCATGCACTTCCCTGAGCTCACTGAGGCTGCTCTCACTCCATGAGACTGGTTTGTGTGTCAGCTCCCTCCTCAGTAGAAAACAAAAATAAAAATCTACTTTGGGTTGTGATTTTATTGTGTTCCTGAGCTACAGAGAAAAACATATTTTGAGAAGCTTAACTGAACAGTTGCAGATCTCTTTGCAGCTGTGTCTGGGGTAAATAGTTTGTATGTTTTTGTTATCCCCAAGAAACTTTTCTTTTTCTTTAGTAGATTTGAATACTCCAAAGTAGCTTCTGTAGAACAAGTTATGGCTCTAAGATGAAAAAGTTTTTTCCAATTACTCCAATCAGAATCCTTTTTCTCCTTATCTCTTGCTACTACTGTGCTGATGCCTGCCATCATTCCCCTTTCTGGTTTGGCAATTGTCTTAGGTAGTATTTTTATTAGTATTTTTATGTGTTCTGTTGCACAAAACCTTTTTTTTTTCCTGTTTTTAATATAAAATGTTATTTTGCTCAGGTTGTAGTGCAGTCAATGTAATTAATGTAATTAAGTTAATGTAATTATTTGCTTTCATTTATTCATTAAGTGATTTATATAATCTCTTAGTTGAAGGTTCTGTCTGTTACTGGAACAGGGAGTACCGGGTTTGGGATTTGGCCTTCTTGTAGATTAAAGTAGTTATGCAGTTACATTGAGGGAAAGTCAAATTTATACCCAAACCAGAAATGATGTGGTTTGCAGTTTTTTGAATCTGGTGTGAGAAACTCCCAAGTGTTAAACTGTCAGCTTCCAAAATATGGAACAGTTTGTATCTGCTCATACCTCACTCTGAACATCACCTCCTGACATCTCTGTCATTTCTGCAGCTGCTTTAGTACTGGTGGTTTTTCTGTTGCTCTATGGAAAACAAACTACACGTGGCAAGTCAACAAAGCAATCAGAATAGTTTTTCTCATTAATTGCAAGATTTTATGAGTAAAAATATAGGTTTGTGTTGACAGTCTCTCTAGTGAGCTGTCGCTCCCTTTTGTTTAAGCTTTGCATAAACAATGTGTTTTAGCATTTGAAGTTGACAAATAAATAACAAAAATCTGTGAAACTGTTTGTGTTCTTGTCTCCCTGTAACACAAATGAAGATGCAGAACAACAGAATATTGTATTAAATAATAATAAATTTCATTGTAAAGTATACTGACTGTAACTTCTTGGTATTTTGGGTTCTGTAGGACGCATTGCTATGAGTTTATCTGAAATATTTAATCACTTTTACTGTTCTCTCAGACTTTTAATGCTGTATTCCAAACACTTGTAATCTTTGCAAGGCACAAATCCTTTCATGGAAATCTCACAAAAGATGAATTTTTTTCCTCAGTTCCGCTCAATTACAGAACTCCTGTTACAGAGGATTGCAGCTCATCCAAAAGGCATCGCTTCAAAGAGTTGTTGAGGCACAAGAGTTGCTCTTGATCTTTTATGAGCAAGCTGACAGTTTGCTTGTGGTATGCTGTCTGTGTTTTATTTTTCCAGGCTCTAAGTGCAGAAGGAATATCCTTTCTTTGTTGGACTGTGCAACTCTCAAGTGAAATGCTATTCTGTGAATACAATAATAATGGTAATAGTTAAGTAAAGGAAAAGGTGGGTTTCTTTTGCAAAGGAACAAGACTGACACAGAATATTGTTAAAGCAACTGTGCTGGTCTTCATAAGCATCAGCTATATTTGATAAGGTCATTAAGGCAGGTATGTTTTCTGGTTTGAGAACTCTGGTATTGCAGAGAAACAAATGCACGTGTTACCTCTGTCAGCCTTTGGTAATGAAACGGTCTGGACAAGGTATTTCATAAGACTCATTATTTACTCTGTTTACTTCCACAAAGACATTATTGCAGTACTGTTAATTTTTGCACTCTTGCTATCAGCCACCATATGATGCCTGGATGTTTCTTGAAACACAATGAAATTATTAAACAGGTTTTTTTTTGTTGAGGGAGGAGATCCCATACAACCCACTTAAAACGTGCTGTTTTCAGCAAAACCACGTGTTGATTTGCATTTATGTGGCTGTGAGAAAATTCTGCAATATCAAGCTTTTCTTTGACTAAAGAGCACTTAATGAAGTCTACTGATCAGGTGCTAGGAATATACAGTGGATGTAAAGAATGATGAAGATTTCAAATTGTTTCTAAGTTTAGTGTAATCCTTTACTAATATCTGTGTAGATTACTTGTTTCTTTTTCTGACTTTAGTAGCACATTCTTTATGAACATAATTTAAATTGGGAATTAATATGATTGATAGGGAAGTGGATGTCCCATTTTGGGTTCCAATCTCCTTGCTACTGAAATTGCTCAGTTTATTTTGTATGTTGTTATTGTGGATCCATGCAAAGAATGTTTTGGGCCTATTACACTCAAGCAGTGTGTTTCTATGGTTGTCAGCAAAATTTTGTAGTGAAAGAGCCTTTTTCTTGAGGAATTGTTTTATGTTGTTTTTTTAAAAATTATTATTTTCCTAGTAGTTAGGACTTTTGAATATACAGTCTTAGTCCCAAGGACTTCCCTTTCAAGGAGAAGCATGCTTGTTGTATTAAGGCAGTCACCATAGATGAACTTCTAATGGGTAATGAACTGGAAGTTGTTAATTCCAGTTAAAAGCATTAATATGATGCAGAGTGAGCAACAGTAATTTGTTACAAAAGTGTTGTCTAAAAACATTTTTGCTCATGTAATTGAAAGGGATGTGACTCATCCTCGTAGATTATTGATTGTCATGAAATTCTCACAGAAAAATAACTTCTAAAATTACAGTATGTGGAAAGAAGTGCCTGTAGACTTTGAATTTGTTTTAGAAGTTACAAATAAGCCATGGCCAGAAGTGTATCAAAGATGGAGGGAATGTTCTTTCATGTTCATTGAAAACCAGGCATTTTAACTGTTTGCCTAGATGTGTTACAGAGCTGAGTAACATCTTCAAGCATTCCAACTTTGTCCACAGCTAGAAATTTCAGGATGCCTGTATTTTCTGCCAGAACATTTATAAATACATTTTGAAGTAAAAAGGATTCTGTAAATAAAAATTAGGCCCTCAGAAGCTTGAGAGTTTTCGCAAGATGGGTAACTTGGGAAAACAAAACTCTTATTTCACATCTTAAAGCTTTCTTACCTCTTTTGCTACAGGTTTGCATGGTAAGTTAGAGTCACTTTGTGGAGTCATTGCCAGGAAGTCTAGTGTTTTTCACATAACTGAGGAGTTACATTTTGTTAAAATGCTTTGAATAGCCGTTTGTTTGTCTTTTCTCTCTTCTTACTTAGTGTTCTGTGGTGGCAATGCTTGTGTTAACTTGCAAAGTTCAGGCTTGGTTTGTTTACTTGTCTTTTTCAGTTTCCTTAGAAACACAAAGGCTGATTGCTGCTGTGATTTTAAATAAAAGTATATTCCTGAAGACACCTTTTTCTCTTTTCCTGTCCTCCCTTTTCCTGGACAAATTCTTTGGCTGGGTCCCATTTTATGCTAGTCAGGTCTTGCAGTGCTGCACTTTTCTATCTGAGGGTATGAAGAGACTTTCACTTAGGTCAGTTTGTTTCTTGCCTCTTTAAAGGCATTCATGGTTCTGTTTAAATGTTTCTGCATTCCTTGTAGGTTTTGAATTTTCATTTCAAAATACACCTTAATGTTCATACATTATATTCTTCTACTTGCATATCAGACTCTTGAAATCTTTTGGTCAAACTTCGCAGAGATTCATGTTTTCAAATAGAGATTGTATTTGTGTGGTGTATTTCATGTCTTTGCCTATTCATAGAAGTAGGTGTGAAGGTCTTGTTTCCATTTTTTTATAAAGGTTTTCCCCCACCTTGTTCCAAAGGCTTTTATCTCACCTCAGAGAAACTCAGGTAGATATCAAAAATTCCATGGGTTCACACCCAGTTTCTCTAAAGCTGTTTTCAGATTGCTTTTCAGATGTGTGAAGTTAAACTATCTTCCTCTTGGGAACTCTAAGCCTGTTTTCTTAATTAAATGCAATCTGATTCTAAAGCTAATTGAAACTCCACAGAAATTTTGAACAGACGCTTGGAATTTGGTCTTTATTTCTTTTTACTGGAGAAGTTACTCATGTTGCTACTGGTAAGATTCCTTCTGAGTCCTAATATGAGTTACCCCACCAAAGAGACACCTGCAATTTGGTGTGAAGTTCTTATTTATCAAAAATTCTGTAATATTCTAATAAATATTCTGTAGGGAGAAATAGGTGACATTCTCTTTGTTCTTAGATCCTCTGAGTAAATTATGTCTTGGTGCATCCTTGAGGTTGTGCCAGTGAAGGTGCTATGCCAAAGCGTGTAGCACATACAGTTCCTTAGAAATAAAGTGAACTCTGTACCCTGTATTTTTTCTCTGGCCTCTTTTGATTATTACCTTTACCAGATGGTAGAGACCTTTGTGCCTTGAGTGCAGAGGGATTCTGGACAGTGTTACCAGGACTTCTTTCTGGTGGGTCCTTCTTACTGCCTTGATTTGGCCATGGCATCTACTCTTAGGATAACAGCTGCGTCTGCTTTGGCAGTGACAAATCTGTGGAGCACAACAGATTTTTCCTCTTTGCTAATTCTTTTAAGTGTAATGCACTGAGTGAATGTGTTTGGAACAGAACATGAGAGATTTGTCTCCAGACTCACAGGTCTTTGCACTCTGATTACCCAGGGGCAGAGGGCTTGGACAGCACTACGAGCAAGCACTGGTCATCCTAAGCATTCCTGGTTTTACTGTGTCTTCCAAGTACCTTTCACTGTTTGCTTTCAATTCCTTCCACCACTTCTCTACTCTCTTTTTTCCTAAACTTCACTGACTTTTTTCTTCATATTTGTAGAGTCTGGGGAGCAATGAAGCCAGTTAAGCCAGAAGCTACTCTGAATCTTCTGCCTTTTCAAGGCCATCATCTGTTTCTAAACATATTTTCCCCCACCCATCCTCTTTCTACAGAAAATTGTTTGTGCACTCTAAAGTGTAAATGTTTGATTATTCTGAAATCTTTTCAAATTTACTTACTTGCTGTGAGGTGTTGCTGTCAAAATAAACAACAAAATGAATATACACAGTGAATTGGAAGAAGTGTTGTGGTATGGGATAAAATGGGATAAAATCTTGTACTGCTTCAGAAGGAAAAAGCAGAAGATGAAGGTCAGTTTCATGATTATGTATTAGTCAGGGATCTTGTATTCATGATTCTTCAGAAATAGTGTTTTGGTGACTCAAACACTGAGAGCTCTTTGCATGTCTCTGTAAATTTGAATCAACATCTTCCAGAACAGATTTTGAATTTACTCACTACTTGCTGATTTGAAAGTTAATAAAAGCTAACTGACATCAGATTTATTTTTCATTTCTATGTGCTCACCTCTCTTATTTCTTTAAATTCATTGCAAATTTGAATGTTCAAAACCCATCCAGTTAATTTTAAATGCAAGACAGAACTTTGAGCTGTTTCTAATAATTTTTTTCCTGGTTCAGCTTTTATTACTCATCAGTGAAATCAGATTTCTACAGCACACAGGTGGTCTAGACACACATTGTTCTTTGTCACATCAGGTTGTTACACTGTTGTAATATAAACATAGGAAACTCTGAAAGCATGCAGCATCTCTCTGAAATTGGATTTAGCTATTATTTCTTTGTCTTATATTCCTTGCATATGGAAGAGGGATTGTATTGAGCTGGCAGTGAGACTGCTGAACTGTGCTCCTTTGAAATTTTGTGATTTTAAAGTCATGGGGATGCTCTGATGAAATGGAAGAGTAAAAATGGGGCTTAGTTCTAGTATGCAGAACTTACTCTTGGACAGTGTTGGGTTTGTTAAAAGCCACAGAAGGTGTTAACAAAAAAGGAGTTAGCTTTATGATGTTGTTAAAATGTTGTTCCATAGTTTCTATGAAATAGGAATTGGTTTTTAGTCAAGAAACTTCCAGGCCACAGTCCCTGTGCTAATGGTCAGATAGGAATTTTACAAAGTGAGTTTTTAGTCATGGGCTTAGAATGTTCAGAAAAAGGACAGTTCTGTTTTGCTATAGTGTCATACTTAGGAGTTTCTAAGGTAGACTGGTCTGTGCAGTGATTATAAGATGTTATTTAAATGTTACTTGATGGGTTAAGGACCAAGCCAAGTGTGTAATTTGGGGGAGGGAGAGATTTTCACTTGTATTGTAAGGCTTTTGCTTGCATAGAAATGATCATCTTTAATTGTTATGTGATCGGTTTTTATATTAGTGCATTATTACATTTAAGATATATCACACCCTATAGAGGTGAAAGCTGTCCATTGTAGTAATTCTAGATGTTCTGTTCAAATTGCCCTTGTTTTTGTGGTGGAAGATTAAACTACTAAAATAAGAAAATGCACCAAGATCAGTGCCATCAGATCAGTTATACAGAGTTTTAAATCTAGTCTCTTATGGATGTGGCCTTATCGTGTTCTATTCTTATTTTTAGGATTCTCCTTTTACAAATGCAGGATTGGGATCTAACCTAAACCTTCTGGGTGAGATAGAATGTGATGCCAGTATAATGGATGGAAAGTCATTGAATTTTGGAGCTGTTGGAGCACTGAGTGGTATGTTAATTATGTATTATAAAGCTAACTGCTGATTTAAGTGCAAAGATCAATTTCAGGGTTTTTGTTACTGATTTGAAGGGGGACACATTGTAAATTCTGCTGTGTTTAAATAAATTTTGCTCCTTTAAAAAAGGGGGAGACATTCCTGCTCCCTGAAATGCTGCTTTGTGTTAATTTCTTTGTGGAACTTGTCTTATTAGTTCACTGATAATCCTTTGACGTAGCACAATTGTGTGATACCACACACTATTCACAGTGGGACTCAGTTTGCTGAGATGAATTTGAAGAATGATAATTTTGTAATAAAATGCAGTTGTTAAAAAGTATTACAAGTATTTAAATTAGGCTTTTTATTTGTTTTTTTGCTTAGGCAATTTATTTGCACATGGGACTTGTTTAATATGAGAACTAATGTGTTTCTCTCTTTTTTCTAGTTCTAACTTTCACTGTAAAACAAATAGAGATATAAAGTCCCAAACAGGGATTGTTGAGGCTTCATTCTAAGTATATGAACAGCCTTAGCTGTTACTATTGAATAGATTTTCTGACAGGATTTCAAGTTTTGTTCTTTATCCGAGAATAGTTCTAAACTGTGGTAATAACTTCCTCATGTAGATATAAATCTAAAATAAATAGTGAAATTAAGTGTTTCAAGCCTTGTTTGTTACAAAATGTATCCTTCTAACCATGGGGAAGGAGGAAATTGAGAGTGAGAGACAGCTAAACCTGAATCCTGTGATTTCTGTTCTGGCCAGATAGATCCGAATGAAAATTCCACCTGGAAAAAATAATGCTTACAAACATCTTTAACCCTTAGATACAGTAGATTTTACATGAGATTTCTGTGGTAGGAGATCAGTCCTCCTATTTCAATATGGTTTGTTCTTTCTTTTAAAAAAAAAGTGGGGGAGGTGTTGACAAGGAAGGGTTTGTCACTACCAACAGCATGTGAAGGGAAAACTAAAAATGTTGTTACAACATTGAAACATAAGGTGTCTCTTAATTACTTGACAAACCCTTGGAAATTAAAGGAATCTGAGAAATTAAAGGAATCCACTGCCAAAATGAACTCTATAGTGCTATGAGGGAAAATATTTTAATGTTTTGTTCCCATTTTTTGCTAATTTTTCTTTTTTAGGAATCAAGAATCCAGTTTCGGTTGCAAATAGATTGTTGTGTGAAGGGCAGAAGGGGAAACTCTCTGCTGGCAGAATTCCACCTTGGTAATTGCTTTGTTCTGCTTGACTTTCCTTTGGTCTTTCATCTCTACTGCATATATGCAATATTTGAAGGTTTTATCTCACCCAGGAAGGCTGGTGCAGTTTTACATACCAGTGATAGTGTGTCTTTAAAAAGAAAATGAGCTTTGTTCTCTCATCTTGAAACTTCTTATGCACTCAGTGGAAGGAAGTATTAGATATAGATAGCAACATCATTTTGTGATAGTTTCTGTCTGTCTGATTATTTCCAGTTGTCATATTTAATTCTTATGTTTGTTACTGTAGCCTTTTGAAAAATACCCAAAACCATCAAGATTAAATGGAAATCTACTGCCTTTGCCTCTGTCTACCTTTTACAAAAAGCAACAGTTTTTAGTAACCGTATAAAAAATATCCTATTTTACTGCCTTTGTGGCTTTGTGGAAATGTGCAGCATTTAGTAACTTCCTCTTATTTTAAAGATAAATTTAATAATATTTACAACAAAATGAAAGCAAGCAGTCCCTAAAACTTAAATGGAAGAGGTAAGTATTAAACACAGAATAACTCCAAATATTATTGCCTCACTTTGGAAAGAATCCAAGAAATGTGTCAGACTTGATTGCTCTTAAAACCACCTTATTTTCATTGGCAGTTTAAATTGAGAGGTAGAGAACTTGAATAATTTGTTCACATTCATTGACTGCTATCATCAGTTGTCATACCTGTGGCAGAATTTGTTACCCTTTGCCAGCTAGTGATCAGTATTTGCAAAAGTATTAAACCAGCATTTATGTAGTTAAAAAAAGATGTAAATATTAGTTTTACACCTTTTACTTTCCTGACTCTGGTGTTCTGTAAAGTTAGCCTATAGCTGGGTGGTGCAGTGTTCCAGTTTAAACAGTGAGGATTTCAGTGTTCTGTCATGTGCAAAAAAAGTTCATAGATCAAAAAAAGCCACCTTGAAATCAAACCATCAACAGGCAAATTTGGCATTTTAAATACTTTTCTTTAATGGATAAAGAACAGACTAATTGTGGAGAGGTTTACTAAAGAATAGGAACTTTATGTTCAATAGCTGTTAGCTGCTCATTTCTTTAGCTGTCAGGAGAAAATGAGGTACATTAGAATGTGAAATGAGTGTGAAATGTGTTTTTTTGGTGTTCCAGAAGTATTATTGAAGTCAGCTACAGGAGCAAGCACTTAGGATTGTTTTACTTGTATCATCAGTGTTCTAGAATTATTGTAAGGAAGAGCACTTGGATATTATGCTGTGACTTTATGACCTAGTTTATGATGCTATTATTTTAAAAATACTGAGTGGAAAAGGAACTATATCCTCTTGCCCCCCAAGGGCAAGACTACATCTTTTGAGGACTGTGCAGGATTAGCTGGTGCTTTTAAAGGCAGGGTAGCTCAGATCTCAAGGTGAGAGATGAGCTGTCTTTGGAACCAAGGCATGAAGTTTATTGTGCAGATGTTGTGCACTTGGGTTACCTGATAGAAATTTTCATTTCCTCTTTTCCCCCTTCTGGATTTTGAATGCACATTTTATTATGGCAAATTTTTTACCCTGGAAACAGTCTATACTAGTGGGATATGATGGGTTATGCCTTGGGCTTGCTGTGGTGGATGCTTCTATACACGCAGGGTGTGCCAAGGTCAGAATCATAAAGTTCATGTGCATTGAAGGTGATGGAATGGAGGATTTCATGTCTTGCCTTTCTGGCTGGGGTTGGCATGACACATTGTTTTGGGACTGAAATACATTCCTGCCAAAGCTGGGAATACTTAGAGTCAAATGAGAAAAGATTAGCCATATTTTGGCATTCCTAGGAAGTGTCAGGATTCCAGTAAGTGATTTTTAATTGTAAAGATCCACGATTTTCATCTTGGTTCAAATTGGCATGTAGTGTATTGGGCAATCTTCCAGATACTGCTTGGCCTAAGAACCTGCTTAAAGAAACCTGTGGAAGAGACTGTTTCTATAGCATGATCTAAGCTAGCTTAATGTTTTCTACCAAAAGTACTTGGCACATGACCAAACAGGAAAAATTCAGGAGCTGTGAGGTTAGTAAAAGTGGCATTAGGGAGTTCTTTCACTATAAAAGAAGAGTGGAGATAGTTTGCTTGACCTGTTTATCCCTGTTAATACATTTTCATAGTGGCAGTTCAAAACCAGTTCAAAGTGGTATATTTCTGATTTTCCATAGAAGTTTCAATGAGTATGAATTAAGTTATTCAGAGATGGTAAGGTTTTCGAGATGGAGGGATCAAATGCATGAACTGATGTATCTAAAGTGCTGTAAATTGCTCTGTAGAGTGTGTCCTCTGGATCAATCCCTTGTTGTGTTATCTAAAACACAGAATCTCACTATCCAAATAAAATTAAAAAAGTTTAGAGAAAGACTGAGTGCATGGTGTGGTTGTTGAAACCTCTGAGGTCCTGACATCTTTCTGTCATGCTTTATTCAGCTTGGTGTTGTCAGGATTTTCTCTGATGAAGGGACAGAAAATACTTAACTTGTAAATATTGCATAATCTCCTGTAAGATATTCCTGTTCCTTGTATAACTTTTACAAAAGAAAGTACTTTTGTAATTGCATGGTTACAAACTGGATGAACCTTTGGAAGTGGAGTTTGAGCACAGAGTAATGGATGTTTTGTAGTAATAAGCTTGAAGATTTTCTGTTTCCTACTGTGAAACCTTGACCTGAGGAGAGAGGCTTCTTTACATCTGCCTGCTCTTAAATGTAAGATTTGGTAAGATTTGCAATACAGCACAAATGCACCTAAATGTCTTCTTTCTTAGAACTCATTAGTAGTACTGCCATTAACTCCATGTCCATATCCTTTTCTCAGTAATAACTATATGGGAAAGAATTCCTTCTTAGGTTTCCCCTTGGGATATACAGAGATTTGTAATTTCTGCACAGCCTTACACTGTTATGTGCAGGATACTAACATTGTGTAACCAGTAGGGGAGTGCCTAGTCAGAGTTCCCAGGAGGAATGAAGGCACACCACCTTTTATTCCTGCTCTGTATTTCTTCTGAACAATTTCTTCTTTGTAACACTGATTTCAGAGTGATTGCTACATTTTATGATAAAATGTTACAAAGTGTATTTATTACCGTGCAGATCACCTTGACCATGACCCAAATCTTCTGACACTTCTCTTTAGCTTGGAGCAGCCTGTTTCCCTACAGCCCATATTAAATGGCCCTGTTTGGAGTAGTCAGCACTAGCATAATCATGTTCTTGGAGAAAATTGCCTAAAAAGACCATTTTAGAGGCCTTTACTTATGTTTTCTATTAATATGGCCTAGTGTGCCTGGAACTGGAAAGCACATTGAGCAGCACCTCCTTGGTGGGAAGGTGTTTTCATCTTCTGTGTTCTGAGCTTGTAAGAGCTACACACTACTCTGTCTGATATATTTGCAAGCAAGATCTTTATGTCCTGTTTGTGCAGACCCAGCTTTCAGAGTAGCAGAGAATAAACTCATTCATCCTTTGTTTATAGATTTGTTTTTCCCCTCCCTTTGGAAGATTGTATTTTGAATTAGCCTGAAGGCTTTTGAAACTTGGGGTGGTTTTGACTGCTTTCTATAGTGCACTGGCTTTATTCCCTCTTCCCTCTCCCCCAATAAATCAAGGTGGTGGTAGTTTTGTTTTTATGTGCAGACAACAAAGCATTGAGATCCTGATGCTATTTGTCTTGTAAACAGTATATTTTAACTTTTCTGTGGTTATGGTGTCCTTTAAAGATCCAAACTGAACAGTTTCAAAAAGGTGGATGATCTCTGTGGTGATATGGAGCCTCAATTAGTTTTCTGCTCTGATTTAAAGACTCTTTGGAACTAAAACTGTATGTGTTCTGGGAGGGAAAGGAATCTAAGGATTAAGGACAGAAATGTGAACAAACTAAAAGTCACATCACATGAGTGAGGAGACACTCTTGGGTGCTTTTTTGCACTCTTCATAAAATATTAGTGACATTTTCTGGTTTTGAGTATTAAAAAGGCAGCTGTGAAACTGCTTGTAAAACACAGTATTTCTGACTGACCTGTGCTTGAATTACCATATATCAAACTCCCAATGTTGAGTTTGATGTTTTTCCCACCTAACATTTCTCTCTGTGTAAATTATTTTATTGAAAAGGGAGTGCTTGTTTACTTGCCAATAAGTAAAAAACACCAAACCCACCTTCTTTTAGAAAATGAAGAATACTACTAAATTAGGTTTGGCTGCAGTTTGCATATCTTTTTTATGTTAATATTGAAAGTTTTTTTTATGTTATGTGTCAGTGCTAGGTTGTTTCTTGAGCACTAACTTACCTAACAGTAGATGCTTGAGTTCTGCCAAAGTACCCAATAACTTATCCTACAGTATCTTGCAACGAGAACAATTCTTACTTGAAGCTGCACTAACAATGGTAAGAAATATGCATTTAACAATTAAAATTCTCATTTAAATCAACCTCTTTTGAGACTTTAGTAAAGAAAGACTGGGCATACCTCTGGGATTGGTTAAATCATATAGAAGATAGAAATTACCACCACAAAATACTATATAATGAAAGCTTGATGTTGGATATAGCACTGTCAAGAAAACTTTCAGCAGCATTAATCCCAACAAGTTTGCTATATCAGTAGTGTTCTCAGAAACTGAGAACTGCATAGCCCCAGGGACCACTTTGTAGCTGGAATAACTTCTTTGGACTCATCTTCTTAACTCTGGCATTTCAGTGAAACTATTTCCAATTTGCTGAAAATTTTTAGTCCTTGCTTCTGGTGTCCATTAGGCAGTTGTGTTATTCTTAACTTCATTGTCCATTTTTGAAATAAGATTGGAAGTAGTTGTCCTTTATTGTGTTGCACAGCAGCTTTATGAAAGTGTCTCATTTCCTACTACATACTACATACCCTTTTTTTGGCAATAAGATTAATTTCTCTAGGGGGAAACAACATGAGGTTTGCTTTTTCTTCTATCCCTAGAAGTTCCATGTGTGTGTATATTTTTTGGTCTTGTTTGTTGTCACAGCAGTGTGTACTGTCTCACTATGGTAAGGTGTTCAGTGCTGACTAGAAAACAGCTTCTCAGGTGGCTGGAGGTTTTTTACAAGTATATTTAAAATTTAGTGGCCTAGTCTCATTTGCAAATGATTGATAAAACTCCATGAAATAGACTTTAATCCTTCTAAATAAAGTCAGTTTTTAACTTGTGTTGTGCTTCTCAAAATACTGCGTGCTATTCCTTTGACACTGACTGGTTTTACTGGAAATACCATTTTCACCTTTCTCATCCCATGTTTTTGGTCTTCAGGATCTTGCTAAGTTGTTATAGAGAGCAAGATGTGAGACAGCTCTGTCCTGTTTTAGCTGCAGTTGAAAGCTGATGCTGATTTTGTATTGAATTTCAAATTTATTAGCACTTGGTTTTGTCCAGTAATAAATTTAATGTCAGAGCTGCATAATCTTTTAATGAAACTACATAAGCTTGCCAAATGTAATTAATAGCAGACAGTCCTGTGAAATATAGACAGCTTATGATTTAAAATTGACCAAACCAAATAGAAAAAAATAATTGCAAGCAAAGGGGGATTTGTTATATGGTTTTGTTTAAACTCCCTCTTCTGTGTCTCCTAGCTTTTTAGTTGGTGAAGGAGCTTACAGATGGGCAGTTGATCACGGGATACCAGCATGTCCTCCAGGTATCATGGCTACAAGTGAGTAAACTGGTGGTGTCAGTAGGAAGAACAGGACAGAGTAACTTTAAATGGTGCCTCATCTTTTGAGGTGTGCATCACTTCATTGTTCTTAACATTCAGCTAGTTTATGGTGTTATGGTCTATAAGGGTTGTTTAAGTTTACTAATTTTCTAATAAGTATCTAAATAAAAAAAAATTGTAAACTATTACTTTAGCTGCATTTTAGCAACATCTAATTTAAGTGATTCTATGATTCTAGGACTAAATCCAGTGATGGACTTCTTTGTAACTAAAATGTAGGCTCTTGAAAAGCTCAGTCCTACAAGTCTCCAGATGTGATCCATCTTGGATCCTAACAGCACCAACTAGCCGTGGATCAAGATTCAGCAGGTGCCAGTTTGTCTCTGAGATTGTGTAGTTACACCCATGTCTGGGGCTTTGTTCAGAACTGCTCTTGTCTAAACAAGCTGTCCAAGTAATTTGCCTTTTTTTTTAACCTACGGCTTCACTTCACCTAACCTGATAGAATAACCCAATCTGGAAAACAGACTTGGGTTATACTGTATATTAACCCTAGTTTCTTAGAAAAGCTTCTTGTCTTAAAATAAAAAAAAAAAAGTGATTTTCTTATATTGATACATCATCTATGAACTAGGCTACAAATGAATGCACTTACCCATGGAAAGGAGGATGTGGTTCCCTTCCATCTGTTCTTCAGCCCTCTTCCCTTTTGGAAAGTGCCATAACTACCAGTCTGTAGTTTGTTTTAGGTGAGAACATGCCCTGTGCTGCCTGTTGAGGTTTTGCAGGAAAAAAATCAGAAGTTGTTACCCAAAGAAGAAGAACATGGGAAGATTAGGAATGTTTATTTTATAGTAAGCAGTACTGCTCCTTCAAATACCTGACTCATCCCTAGATCAGAGGTTGAAACCCATTAAGCCTTTTATTTGGTCTAATTTTAAATGTAGATAAATATCTGGCAACTGCAGCTCTGAATTTTTCGATGCTCAGTGCTGAAGTGTAACCCCAGAAACAGTGGCAGTGTTTTATTTGATTGCACTGATTTTCACATGTATTCATGACACATTTAATTTTGAACAGAAAGTTTTGATTTCTAGCTCCACATGACTGAAACTTTTGCTCTAGCTGCTTTCCAAAACAGCATTTGCAGAACTACTATAGTGCTGAGTTGAGCAGAACACCTTTATTTCTGTGGCTCTAGAAAGAGTAAAACCACTAAATGCTTTGAAGTTTTTTTGGGGGGGGAGGAAGGTTGCCTTTTTCTGGGTTTGGTTATTTTTTTCTTTTTAGGAAAGCAATTGCTATTTACATGCAGGAGATACTTCACAAAGAAGGTGCCTTGACTAATTCTGTTTGCATGCACAGATTTCAAGTGTTTCTAGTACCAGTGTGTTTTGATTGTGACATTAATTGGCAGGTGATACATTTGCCAGCTACAATGTACCAAAGTCAGAATAAATATGCACATTACAGTTTAAAAATAAGGATGACCACTGCTAGTTTGGTTGGCCTAATCCATACTGTGAATTTACATTGGAGAAACATCAGAAGAATAATCCCATCCAATGTATTTTCACAATCCTGCTCCAATAGACCACTGCTTGCGTTTTGTGTCTGCAGTATATTCAGCAATCTTCTATTTAGTAAAACAATTTGCAATAAAACAGTTGAAACAACCAGGACTGACAAGTGAATTTTGCAGTATAGTTATTAATGGTAATACATCTGAGGTTCTTTTTTTTTTCTTTGAAAAAAATAATGCAAGAGTAAATAAGAACCTGAAGAATCAATTCCAGAAAATGTTACACTGATTCCTGTCCCAGTCCTTAGCTAAATAAATCTTGTGCTTCATTGACCTCTGGTCAGTGGGATTGGAAAATGGGATTGTTACAAGTGAAAAGAAATTGGAAACTCACAGGTAACATTTAAGAAGCCAAAATAAATTTATCCAATGTTACCATGGAAAGGAAAGTTAGATATGCTTAAGAAACAATCAAATAGAATGTTGTTTCCAAGCAACCACAAAGAGATCTCATCTGAAGTCAGCTGTTTTGTTAAATAATGTGCCAATCTTCAGAAAAAGGGAGACTTTTTTGATTGTGCTTGCTACCATTGCTTTGTTGAATTTTGCTTGGAGAACTGGGGTTAAATTAAGTAAACATCACGTATCTTCTGCATAGCTCTGTAAAAAAAAGAACTGAACTAATTGCCAAACATCAGGAAAATATCTTTAGTAACTTATTTACAAAAAACCAAACCGAAATCTCCTCCAAAAGCCTCTAATCCAAATTTAGATGTGTACTTGCAGTAAATAATGGCAGGGAGAACTGTGTGCGTGTTTTGGCTTCTCTGTGCTGCACATGAAAAATATATTTTTGAAGTTGTCTTATTCTGTCTTCTTTTTCTTGGACCTGAGATGAGAAGAGTAATGTTCTAGCTGCTGTCAGTGAGGCTGGGGGATTGGTTTGCAGGGATGGAGCTTCCCTGTGATCAGTATCAAAGAAAGAGTCACAATCTGCTTTGTGCTCATGCTCCATAGTTCTCTCAGAACTATCCAAGTATCTAAGCACCAAACTGGAAGCATGTTCTAAACCATGTTACTTGTTGAATTCCATCAAGATTTTGTCAAGGCTCATGTGCTTCATCTTCTTTGGTTTGTCAAGTGTGTAAGGAAATGGGATTTTTACCATTTGTAGAAACCTAGTGACTTTCCAAAGTGGGTGGTTTTAAAAAAATCAAACCCAAACACCTGAAATATGATCTGTTTGTATTGCCCACAGTCTGCAAGGAATCTGAATTTATTAATCCCTGCCCAAACTAGAGGCTGCCAGAACAGAGCCCAATACTGGTTTATCCCAGTGCTTTGTTGCCCTGTGCTAGAGAGACTGCTTTGACAGTGTAATCCAAGAGTTAAGGTGTAATTACAAATTAGAAGTGCTGAATTACTGTACATTGAAGTCTCTTAAAAATGTTAAAAGTACACTTTAAATATGCAATGTAAATTCGAGGTACACCCTCAACTGCCAGTATCTGTGCCTGCTTTAGTAATAACCAAAAGACTTCTATCTGAAATTATCAACTCAGCCTATAATAGATGTAAATTATCTTTGACAAAGATAACATGGGGTAAGACAGGATCTTGCATTTGCTTGCAATGTTAAGCCTTCAAAGGGAAAGAGAAGGAAGGCACCTCCTCATGCAGCAAACTTGTAACTCTGACAATGTGGAAATGACTGTAAGCACCTCAGTGAATAATGTTATATAAGAACAAAAACAGCAGCAGTGGATCCACATAACTTGTCAACTGCAGCTCAAGAGTAGTCATAAAGAAGATGCTTAAGGAAGGATGTAAGAACAGAGCAAGTATTTGCTTCCCTTCCCCTATCCCTTATATTATTCCAGACTCTAAATTCTGTACTTGTTAGTGACTCTGGCATACATGGAAAGTAAACAGTGGCATTTTCTGACATGAAATTTTTGTTTCCTTTTGAACCCATATTAGTTTCCAGCACCTGCAAAAACTTTTACAACTATGAGTTACCTCATTGTCATTAGTTTGAGACTTGCTGAATAAAAGCTGCTACTTCATTGTCAGAATCCTACTCAGAATCCTTCTTCAGTCAAATCCTCAAATTACCTTGAATAACTTCATGTTATCAGTAAAATCACATCTTGTTCAACAGACTCAGGGCTGCTATGGGTTGGTTTGAAATTCTACTTGTAACAGACCATTTCTTTAGTTGTACTTTGTTATTTTTTTAACTGTGTGTATGCAAGGAAATTCCTGTTTATCCAAAGGCTGCTTGGATTCTTTAATGAGGGAGAGTCTTTTCTGGATGAGTGTAGTGCAGACTGTGCTGTTTCTAATGACACTGATTGTCTCCCTGACCACCAGTATTGCCTGCCTCTCCTCCAAAACCCCAAATCTCACTCCCAGTTCTCTCATTACTTCATTGTTATTGTATTAAGAAAAACACTTGCTGTATTGCTGAAACTGTGCTATGAATTTCAGGCAGTGGCTCAGACCATGCTTCCTTTGTCTTTAAGGGGAGGATGAAAGATTTGGAGAGAAACTCAAGGGTTCTGGGCATTTGGTTAGGAAGCTTGGTTAATCTGAACACATGATGTAAATCTTCCCTGGATTTGGAGACAGTAGGGTCATTTTTTTTCTGAAATCTGAGCAGCTGAGTGCAGCCAGGAGAATGGCTGTAAGTTACCGAGGAAAAAGGTTGGGCCAAGGTGCCCAGAAAATACTTTGAATGAAAATCTTCCAGGCTCAGGAAAGGCTGCTTGATGACAAACAAGATTGCTTGCAGGAAGCAGTAAGAAATGCTGTGTCCAGCAGCAGTTTACCCTGAGTTTGTGTGGTAAAGAACAGATCTTCAGAGTAGTGCTCTGAGAGATAGGGGGTTTTTTTTAATATGCTTGTAAGTGCCTTCCCCCCCATTCATTTTGCTGTTTCTGTCAAAAATATGGCAACATGGAAGCTATCTCTAGTAGTCTTTTAGTCCCAACACAAGCCTAAGTGGCGTTAATCTGTCATTTAAAATAGCTTTGTTAAAAAGAAATTTATTTTCATCTTCCTGTTTGAATTTGTGTCATTTATTTTAGCAACTGCTCAACAGAATTCTTCTCAAGATCATTTGAATTCCTGTGGGTTAACTAATTTGTTAGTATATTCCTTTTTAATTCTCTTCTCCAATAGTTGCATTCTCTTTTAATATGGAATAGAAAGATAAATTGCAGAAAGTTTCTGCCAGCTGACTCTAAGCACTGTCTGCCAGGGGGTGCTGTATGATTGGTCAGAGCTCTATCTCTACTTCAAAGATTTTAAAATATTCTTGGGGTTTTTGTAGTATTTTCAATTTATAGTTTGATTTTAAACAAGAATAGCTGGACACTTACAGGTTGCATAATATTTGGTTGCAAAATAATTTGTAATGTGCGTGACTGAAAGTTGGTATTTGGGGTTTGTGTTCCCAGCTTGCTGTTTCACCACTGTGACCAGGAAGGTTTGAATATTGTCCTGAACTTGATTTGTCATTTAGTGGTGCTGAAAATTTGTATTTCCTTCCAACTCTCTTTGAAAATAGAGTTGTTCACATAGCCATTTTCCAAATTTTCAACCTTGCTGAAAATAATTAAGGGAATACACGTGGCTTATAAAAGCACATTGGACTTTGTAGTAAAAATGTTTTGCATTAACTTTGAGCAAGAAATTAATTGTATTCTGATAAGCAGCCTGTTATCTGAGGGCCTGTTTAAGGTACATAGGGCTAGAATTAACAAGTAGATAGATATGTATCAATTGTACCATTATTTAACAGATGAAAAGGTGTCTTAGTGTTGTATTTAAGTCTGTATGTATAATTCAGTAGCTTCAAGGACTCCATGTATAGGACAAGTCTGATTTTCATATGCCTGTGCTCTCTGAATCATTTCTAATGGGCTGTGAAAGCTGACTGAGAAAAACTTCTGAAGAGCTGTGTAGAATGGGAAATACAGTTGTGTTTCATTTACTTAGTCATTTTATCATTATCTAATAGAACTGTCAAGGTTTTTGATTAAATTTTTACCTGTACATAGTATAATGGTTAAAGGGGTTAAGGGAATGATCAGAGTACAGGAGGTGAGTAAAGGATGTGGAAGCTTTGTGGCAAACAAGTGGCACAGATTAATCTCTTCATCATTAGTCAGAGACTAATAATCTCTTCCACTGACCTGCTTGCTGAAAATTACTTTCTCATCTCCTTGTTAGGTGGTGATAATGATGAAAAAAGCATGTAAAAAAGGTGTATTTATTGTCTCACAGTAATAGTGTAGGAGATGAATCTTGGGCTAATTAATTATGTAATTTGTGAGATCCTGTGGCCTTTTCTCAGCAAGGTATCCAGGAACATCAGAACCTTTTGAACATCCACAGCAGTCTTAGCTTTGAACAAGATGAGTCTGTGAGACTTTTCTGCTGCATTTACAGATAAATATTATCAAGTGCATGTTCTGATACCACATCCACTAATGCCAACCTCTCCTGCAGGCCTGTGGTGTTGAGCAGGAGCTTCTTCTACTGTTCTGTGCTTAGCCACTGAACCTTTTCCCAGGCAAACCCCCACTGAACCTTGTCTCAGGCACACTTAGCTCTGCTGTGACCAAATATTCCACCAGAGCTTCCCCTGTCTGGCACAGTTGCACCAAACTGCAGAGTTCATGTGGGCTGCTCATGTTGGTACCTTGGGGGCTGAAGGGAGAATGTGGATGATTAGGAAGGTGTTTCCAGGTCCTTGAAGATTATTTGTTCCAGAAGAGGCAGGGATGTGTGGTAAATACTGTGAATGAGGTTGGATTTATTTATTATGCTTTGGTTCTGATGTGCTACAGTTGTCACTTATTGAGTCTTTAGTCTGGATGAGGCCTGAGAAAATGACTTTTAAACAGGAACAGTACTTTCAGTAATTTTGTAAGCTGTGGGACTTTTTTTCTTTTTTTTTCCTTCCTCTCCCAGCAGCTCAGAGGCAGTTTTATTTATGCCAGTAGGTGCATAAATGAGGGAGCAGAAGAGATGAGCTGGTTGTATTCCCAAGACTCAATTCTCAGTTCTTCTAATCATGGTGTGGAGTGCACATGCTGTTACTGGGTAGGGTAATAATTGCCAGGGATTTTATCTGAAAGTATTTTTTGAATTACATCTAAACTTTTAAGTTCTTCAGCAAAATCAAAGGACATTTTACTAAATACATTTCCATAGATTTCAACAGTACCAACAACAACCACCACCAAAACTTCTTCAAGCAAGAATTTGCTCCCTTACCCTTCTTCCTAGCCTTCTCCCCAGTCAGTAAGCTTTGCTTCTCTTGCTCTTCTCTTCCTCCTTGACCCAGGTAACATCAGGCTGATGTAGCTATATTGCATTTGTTTTAGGAAAACATTCCTGTCTTCATCACTGTGTTGTGACCCTTTCCTTTTCTCAAGCTTGGAATGCACTGTCTGGTTGGAGAAGGTGAGAGTGGTTTTTACACTGTCATTAAGGACAAATGAAATTTTGTAGTATCCTTGCACCACAAAGTTGAGGTTTTGTTTTAGATTTAATGTGAATTATGAACTCAGATTGTGTGTAGGTGTTTTCTTTCTGTCTGTAGCACTTATTTGCAAAATAAATTTTCTGTGGGTTGTTTTTCCATGTTGTGTGTGTGTTGTTAACCAAGCATGTTTGAATCCTGGATTGTATTTTAGTTCATGGAATGTTTTAATTTGATGTTTTAGTGTGTTCTTTGTCAAGGACCAAACTTAGAGGGTGTTTTCAGGAAACTCTGGTTTCATCTTTCATGTGTGTAGTTTGGAGCTCGGTTGCGTTCCTCAGTTTCTTTTATCACTAGTAGACCAAGATGAAGCAATGAGAGTACTGTTCATTTTATGGCATTTATAGTGGTTTTACATAGATAGAACATCACAAAGGCAGGAATAAACTGAGGGCAGGCAGCCTGTCACTTGCTTTAGTCTTTATTCACTTATTCTGGGGAGAAAGAAACCAAATTTAAAATTCAAGTAAGAGTCAAGACATTTTTTTAACTGAAGTCGGACATAAAACTAACAGAGGAAAAAATTGCCAGATTTTGAGTTGTAACCTGTTCCTTTATTTCATGGTAATTTGGTCACTTTGGAGGTATTAGCTTCCCTATCCTGCTAAGAGGAATTGATAATTACTGCTAGTAATTATTTTCCTTAAATAATGAAATACTGTTATTCATAAGTCCTTGCTAAAACAAAACCTTCACCTTTCATGTAAAAATTAATCCCAATAACTATTCTGAAGTTCAGTAGCCCTGAGCACAAGAATTTCCCTTCTAGGGGATGTCTGACTAGACTGATGCTCCCTCACATGTATGAAAAGTATGATGTTTCATGGTAAACTGAACAAAACTGAAGAATATGAATGAATACCTTATTTATTTAAACCTGAGGTTGATCAAATATTGATGTAGAGGCCCAGAGGAGTTGTGAAATATCCATTGTTGAAAATACTCAGAATCTGACAAATCCTTTTAAATTGGATTTGAGTTTTTTTGGAGGTTGGACTCCACAACCTCCTAATATCACTTCCAACCTACATCATTAATTGCTTCTAGAAAGGTGTCTTCATCTGTCTGTCTGACATGGCCCAAGAGATGTGTACTTTGTTCATAATGATGTTTTTTCTACCCCATATTTCTCATCTTACTGATACCACTTAGAATTAACAGTGCAGATAAGTTACTGTTAGCAGATCACTCAGAGTAAGTATTCAGGTATTTTCCTGTTTTGAAAAGACAAACTATCTTAAGGCACAGGGTAACCTCTGAAAATTAATTGCTTAGCTAGGGATTGCAGTCTTAAGTGAATGAAACATTTTGTGTCCTGTGGAAAAATAGCAGGATAAATACGCTACCAAAGTAGCAAGGAGATGCTGAGAGGGCATATAGCAGCACTCTGTGCAGCTGGCAGGGCAGCTTGGAGCTAGTCCATGTGTTGTGTGCATTTGATGTGATCTATGTGCATGTGTTTGAGCTGGTGAAGATGCAAATATTGCACAAGGCTTCAGGACACTGCTGGAATTGGGCTCTGAAGTACAAGGAACCTGTTCAGGTTTGCATGTGTGGGCTCCTGCACCCTTTGGCCTCTCTAGGTCCATGTTTTTCCCAGCTTGACAGGAGGCAGTGGCAGCAGCAGGTAACAGGTTTAGGCATATTTATCCTGCTTTTGAGGAATACCAAGGCCAACACCATTCTTACTCACCCCAAATGGCTCTGCCCATAGGTATTTGCTGTGCTTGGTGAACTTGTGTCAACTTAAAAGTTCTCCTGTTTAAAAATTCTCTTAAAAACAATGTGCTGGCTTAGTTTATTTTGGGGCACTTCTGTTTACAAAGTTCTTGATCTGTGAGAGATTTTTAGTTTGTTTCTTCCCACTGACAGTTAGTACTTGACTAAAATGATTCTTTTTCTGCTCCCTCTTATCAAGTATTCAAGTTTTACCTCTTCATCCTCATTTCAAACATAGAAATGTGTTGTCTGCAGTAATCAGCTCTGTGTAGTAGCATGAATT